>NC_135505.1:28271998-28571998 GCF_052857255.1 Amblyomma americanum
TATATATATATATATATATATATATATATATATATATATATATATATAGATTTAAGAGAAGTGGGCACTTCTACAAAGACACTTTTATTTATCAACGTTTCGACCGCGGTGCGGTCTTCTTCAGGTCGAAACGTTGATAAATAAAAGTGTCTTTGTAGAAGTGCCCACTTCTCTTAAATCTTTATTCTGCGGAGCCAATGCAACCTACGTTCGTAACATATATATATATATATATATATATATATATATATATATATATATATATATATATATATATATATATATATATATATATATATATATATATACCAAAAGTGATTTCTGGCAGCTGATTTGGTCAATATAATATAAAATCACCAAAAATTGAAGAAACATAACAGGATTTAATTCACAACGTGTTGGCTGGAGGACCAGCCTACACTCTAAAAAGGCTGGTCCTCCAGCGTGGTGGCGTCTAAGTCAATATTTTATATGTTTTATTTTCTGCTAACTGCAAATGCCCGCGAAATACAAAACTACCCCGTGACATGCCCGCTTGCGCACCGCGATTGCAGTGCTCTCAAACTTTCGCTGCAAACGAACAGATAGTTGTGCCTCCTGTGATGCCGCTTAAAAAGGACAGGGCAGCGATGCAGGCGCTGACTGCGATTTACACCACTGCAGACGATAAGAGCTGTGACTGTTTATCGGTATCATGAACCGCGGTGAGGGAAGCATATCTGTGGCGTAAATCGCAAAGCCAGGGCCTATGCTGCTCCCGTGCGTCTTTTAAGCGGCAGCACACCAGGCATATAGATCGGTTCGTTTCTACGCGGAACGCTTGAGGGCACTGCAATCGCGGTGCGCAAACTAGAACGTCACGTGGTATTTTTTTCTTCATTTGACGGGCATCTGGAATTCGCGCGGAAAAATAATGCGCAGCATGGTTTATGGGGGTTTAACATCCCAAGGCAACTCAGACTATGAAGGATGCCGTTGTGAAGGGCTCCGCAAATATCGACGACCTGGGGTTTTTAGCGTGCACCGATATCACACGGTACATGGGCCTTTAGAATTTCGCCTCCAATGAAATTTGACTGCCGCGGCCGGGATCGAACACGCGTCTTTTGGGTTAGCATTCGAGCGCCATAGCTCCTGAGCCACTGCGGCGGCTCCAATGCGCAACAGATGAAAAGTTAGAAATTGTTCTGTCGAGCGTTTAGCGGACTGTTCTAAATTTCGCGCTGTGAATACTTTGTATAACTTCATTGCTTGCTAAGTGGGTTAGTTAATCTGGAAGAAATACGAATATTATGTGAAATACACAAAAAGCGTGAATTACTCCTTACAGTAACAAGCCACATGCACTTGGTTGCAGTGCCTTAGAATGCCTCGGCATATTTTTGAATCCTAGCTACAGTTAACGGGGACACCATGTATACACTAGAGCGGTTGATAATATGCTTAGGTTAGTAGAACATTAAGGCTGAGAACTTAGCAAGTTGCTCCTAATGCTGGACTTCAACCACATTTATGCAATCTTACCGTCATCAGGGCTGAGAAGGTGCAACGAGTGGCCTCGAGAGCCAAACAGGAGCAGGGCCTCCAACCTGAAGGTCGCGAAGAGTGCGCTGCCGAGATTCCGGTGGCGCTGCTTGCGCCTCCGGCGGAGAGCCCGCAAGGCATCCTCAACCACGCTGGGAACCCGCCAGATCACGTGTGAGTGCCAATGAACCAGTTGTACTAAGTACGGTGCTAATGAAGAGCATGTTGAGGGAGGAGCGGAAGCTTCAGCGTAAATGAGTGCATTTTTCAGAGCGCAGCTCTTTGCTTCGTGGGTTGTGTTGCGTAGGCGCCGCAGGCGTAACCGAGCGCGAAAGAAGTAGCGAACGCTGCCTCGAAAGGCGCCGCTCGCTCATAGATGGCGCCAGAGTGGTGCCCGCCATCGTTCATGACTTCTCGAACAGAAAGCTGTACCTGTCCCAGTGCTAAGCGTTTAACAATTTGGGGTAGGAGAGAAAAATCTTTTTCTCGACTACCTCGAGGTGTTTGAGAGCCCACAGGGTGAAACGCATTGTTAACCGATGCAGCGGCGAATCATGTACTTTGCTGCTGATGGATCTGCGGTGAAGAGCAGAGAAAGCGCTTTGATAGCCATGAAGTATGTTTTGCAGCTCCCTTTGTACGCGACCTTGAGGTCACGTCCAAGCAAAAGTAAGACCCAGCATAGGAATTAATTCTCTGCTGAAGGACAACCTAAATACATTAGACTAGTTCTCCGCCCTCTTAGCTCTCGTACAGGACTGGAGTAAATTTAGTAGGTTCTGCCCAAACGAGTTACAAAAATGATTGTTTCCAATTTATTCGAAGTCTTCTTTCTAATATCACTCAGATGTGCATTTAAAACATCGTGAATTATAGTTTGTAATTTCTAATAACTCCGTGCAAAATGCAGAAACATGGCACCATGCACTTCATTATCATTCGTTTGCTGTCAGGGACCTTTGAGACAGAGCCACTTAAGGGGTGAGAGGGGCGCTGAGTGGAACAACCGCTACCGCGGCGTCCCCAAGGATGGCGCCACGCTCCCACACACTCACGCACGTAGAGGACCGCCCGACGCCGGCGGCAGCAGTGCAAAGCGCGTTCGAGGAATGAAAACGATTACAAGGATGGAAGCCAAATAGAAGCCGTAGAGATTGGCCTAGACACTGACAGGAAAATATTGTGTCCATATAGAACAGTACACATTATGATGCGGTGTGGAGACCTATTTCAAGATTGTGGCTAGTGTCATGTACAACCAATATGCTATGCCCGTAATCATTTCATGCTTACATCTACTCTCGATTAGGGAAGAGGCAGAATGAAGCCTTTTTTCTGTGCACAGCGATTGCTGAAGGATGATAACGAAAAAGTACTAAGAAACGCGATGTCAGAGGTAGGCAAGCGGGCTTGCTGCTCGTATGAGGCTGATTATGGAAGAAGCAGTATATATGAAGAATTTATTCTGTACACAGCGATAACTGAAGGATGATAACGAAAAACTACTAAGAAACGCCATGTCAGAAGTAGGCAAGCGG
This sequence comes from Amblyomma americanum, assembly GCF_052857255.1. Taxonomy (NCBI): domain Eukaryota; kingdom Metazoa; phylum Arthropoda; class Arachnida; order Ixodida; family Ixodidae; genus Amblyomma; species Amblyomma americanum. Next base: position 28,275,061 of record NC_135505.1, read on the forward strand.
GCTTGCTGCTCGTATGCTGCTGATTACAGAAGAGGCAGTAAGAAGCAGTTATTCTGTGCACAGCGATTACTGAAGGATGGTAACGAAAAAGTACCAAGAAACACGATGCCAGAGGTAGGCGAGCGCTCTTGCTGCTTATATGCGGCTGATTGTGGAAGAAGCAGCATGAAGGGTTTATTTTGGGCACAGCGATTAGTGAACGATGTTAACTAAAAAATACTAAGAAATGTGATGTCAGCGGAAGGAAAGCAGGCTTGCTACTTATATTCGGCTGATTACAGAAGAGGCAGTATGAATCATATTTTTCTGTGCACAGCGATTAAGAGCGATGATAACGAAAAAGAGATAAGAAATGCGAAGTCAGAGAAATGAAATCGCTCTTGCTGCGTTTATGCAACTAAGAAAATTTAAGCATGTTCTACGCATACGCGTGCGAACGCCGATTGAGCTCGTCATTTTGATGAGACTGCGCCGGGCATATAATTGCGGTACATGCACTAGATACGTTTTTACAGCACCGCCTTTTTTCCCCGCACCGGTGAGCTTGAAACAAATATGGCTACCGGGGCTCTATTTTGGCAGAACAGAAAGCACCAACATTTGAAGGGTATCGACACAAAGTGGCGGCTATTCAATGCACCTCGGCTGTCCTCTAACACGCGCATTATTAACGCGCTCCTTGAACTAGCTGCGAAAGTTATTTCTCCCCATTGTTGTGAGCATCGGTTAGCGATAGCACCTCAGTTAACGGTGCTAACTACACGCAAGTTTTATTGGCCACTTATATTAGCGATGTTGAAGTGGCAGCTGCACGGGAACCGCGTATGCGCTTCAGACGCATAATACGTCAGTTAGGACGGCCACAAATCTTCCGAACTTGGCGGCAAGGAAAGGAAGAAGTGGGAATCTAAAGATTTGCTCAGTTACTTTTTTGTGTTCATGGTAAATCGGCTCAATAATCAAAAACTAACGCCGTCTTTATAATAATTACCCCCGCCTCCTTCTCTGTGCATTCCCTCGAAGCTGGAGTGTGCCTTTAGCCGAACGCTGTCACGTGTTTTCACGCGCTTATTTCATGCTTCTTGTGTTGCTTGCTCCTTTCTTGCGGTGACAAACAATGCGAGCGGCGCATGCAATCATCACGTTTCGAGGCCTCTTTTGCGCTGTTTGAAGTACAGCCTGGTGTTCTCAATACAGTGTGTGATACGGAGAGCGTCTGCTAGTGCAGCACCGCGTGAGGGTATATCCATGGAACGAAAGGAAGGGGGTAGCTCCGGCTTAGGAGGAGAGAGACGGCGTTACATCTAGAGTTCAGAACTAATAGCCACAGCAATTGCCATCACCCTAAGCAGATGCGCTTTCATACAGGTAGCTTATTTCTCAGCTAGCACACCCACGCTCCTGGCAATTTTTAAAATCCCTACACACGCAAGAAACGGAACAATCTGTGTGCGAAACAACTGCAGCCCTAGAACATAAGTCTGAAAAATAATCAAACGTAAGAAACTTATATGCAGTTATGAAACAGCATAAAACTGCATGTCAAGAGCCATAAATCAGGTGCAATAAAACAGATGTAGAGGATAATGCAAACGTTCAGCAGCATCCACAGTGTGCAGTCTCGCTTGCATCTTGTTGACAGGAATAGCTATGGTGCACTCCACTCTCGGATCTCCCCGAAGCGGGACGAAGACTGCGGTGCATCTGCTCCTTAGGAGCACATGGCATGTGTCTCGATATCGCGCTGTTCTCGGACCCTACGCCTCCTAAGACACAGTTGCGCATGGGAATCATTTTCCTTAGGCACCAGTAGTTAGCAGCAGAATGCGTGAATACGAGAGTTATTTTGCGACCAAAAGCGAGGCCAGCGCTGACTGTGATAGTGAACATCAGAGCAGTTGTCGTATGGGTACTGCAGTTAAGACAGAAGAGTTTATCCGGCCACAGCGCTGATCAGTACAGACAGTTTAATAAAGCTAAATGGAATTTTGGATTGTATTGTAAGAGTGCAGATGCTTCCAATGCAGTTTTAAACAAAAAGGCTGCGAACGAAAAATGACTCGCCCAGTCGTTCTTCAAACCTCTCCGAGAATAATTGAAGACTAACAAAAATGAGGAAATTTCAGCGCTGCCTAGTCTCGTAACACTATCTCATCATGATATTAACGCGATGGCGTGCAGCTGCAGCCTGGGTGTTGGCGTTTCGAAAAAAGCATGTGGTCCAGATGCCACTTAGGTCAAGCGACCTTGTTGCGTCATAACCTGTGCACCGTGGTAGGTGGCAGAGGATTGGTTACTAGAGGCTGCTCTTGAAGAGAAACCTGGGTCTAATTGGACCAACCGGTGGCTATGTTTGAGACAGCCACCTGCCGGGGCAACGGCGGATCGTTCAACAGCTACACTACTGCGCCATGAGTGGTATGAGGTCTCCCCGCGATCTACGAATTTAGAGAGCTTGTACGAAACATAACGAGTGTACTTCATGTAGAGAATGTAGAGTACACGTAGATGTAACCAAGGCGATAGTGAAGAAGTACTTGCGTCGGAGAGGTCTGTAATGTTATCGCGTTGTACTCCTGACGGCATGTAAAGCTTTACTTGAAAAAATTATATGCATAGAGGACAGCCGGCAGTTTCAGTGACCCTTTAACGCTATCGCGTCAAACCCTTAAGGCGGGTTTTTTAAGCGCTCAGTGAAGTTTTTTGCCACGCGAAAGAACTAGTGGCTTCCTTACTTGGAAAATGCCAGTGTGGTGAAGGCTCTGAAGTTGGCCACGTGACGCGGGAGATAAAGCAAAATAAACGAAACTTAAAGGGTAAATTTGGCAACCTGGAGAAATGCAATAAATATTGCCGCGACTGGGTTGCATACACGCGGCGGCGCGAGCAGTTAGACTTTGCTGGCCACTGTACGAGAGCACTACCCTATCGCTCAGCCGATCAAGTCTCATGTTAAACTGCACTGCACGGACGCGCTGTGCATTGCACTTTGTTGTTTTCATAACCTTCTATCTGTGCGCAAGTCACGAAAGGAAAAGAATCGTGCTTTCAATCGCGCTGCAGGTATATGGAATTGGTGCCCGCCTTCAAGATTCTCCTTTCGCACAATATTTCGTCTTAAGCAATGCTGAGCTACCTGCAGTTTTTTTATATATTAGCCATCGGCCTCGGCAGGGGGAAAGAATGGGGGTTATATAATGTGGCCTCTCCTGGTTCTAGATAAGCGGAGGAACTATAGGCAGTGGGAAAGGTTTACATGTGAATCTACCTTCTTCAGTGCACTCGTGTGGATGACGAACATCATGAAACCGTTCAGCAGTCGTAGTGCAGCCAGCGCTATATATTTTGACGTGAGCGTGGGAAATAACCTAGCAGTTTCTGTGCCCTTTGTTTTTGCCAGGCAGGAGCCTCAGTTCGAGAGCAGCTGCAGCCAGCGTTGGCACCAGCGGGTGACTGCGGCTCTGTGTGTGGCAGGCGTGGCGCTGTCCTTCGTCATCCTCGCCCTGGGACTTCTCTTCGGCGGGGGACTGCGGCGAGCCAGGGGATCTCACAATAAGTGGAAGCAGACGCAGCTCACAACTGCCGCGGTCACCAACGAGACGTCCGCTGCCACGTCGCATCCCAAGACGGACTTGCCTCGAAGTTAGAGCGGCTTACTCATATTTTGTATAATACGTCTTTTATAAAACCATAGGTGAAATTTTCGGTGTTGATGCGATTGGGTTTAAGAATGGCACAAAGGTGTGCATGGGGCCATTCGGGTTCATCAGCTCGCATAGTTTTCGGTTCTACTGCCATTCGGGTTCCTATCAAACATTCACTTCCAAGCGGAAGCGGGACCTTCCTGACAACTTGCATTTTGTGTTGACGAGATCCATCTGAGCAGTTCAGTAGTTCATCCTCTTGAGATTCCATTGAAGGGGAGCTCTCAGTTCTGCATTGGAGGGAACTGCGAAGCGCGGAGTAGTAATGTCAAACACTCCTTTAATTTTGAACGAACAAAGTGACCTGACTAGGAAGTGGAGCGCAGACATGTGGTCAATTGTTTCTGGACGTCGAAATAGACATATGAGAGAATGGGAAGCATATTCGACGACCTCCGGGGTAGACCAAAAAGGGATTATATGGCAGTGAACTGACATGTAGAAGATGCGATTGAAATAATGTGGCTTAAGCGACATGTGAATAAACCACATAAGACACCTTGGGGAATTCACGACAGATTCAGAAGTTTGAGTTCTATACTCTATTTGACTAACAGGCGGCAGTCACTGAAACTGAGAAATGTGGAATTTAGAACGCACGAGGCGGCAGTTCTAGCACTGCTGTTCTGGTCAAGTTAGCGAGACAATTTAGAGCAAGAGGCAGCGCTCCAGCCAGCACACTATGTTTACTGGAGCCTGTCCTTCACATATACATTGGCACACTGATAGGTTGACAGCAGCTTTAAACAGCTCCAGTCCGGTGAGGTCGGCAGATGCTAGAGTACTAGATTCCGGTAACGCTGACGTCCGAAAAAGAAGGCTTTGCGCGTTTTCAGTTACCTTTTGTAATGATTTTTTCTGTCAATTTTCGTTTATGGCTCTTCAAGAGCTCTACTTCTCAGGATAGATAAGCGGGCGAGTTGGTGATACATAATGCAAAAAAACAGCGCGAACAAACGGGGACTAGTCCCCGTCGTCTAGTCCCCGTTTGTTCGCGCTGTTTTTTTGCACTACTTCTTAACAGGGATTATGAACGACTACTACACAATTGCGGACCAGTAGCCCACATGTTACACTTCTCGGATATCATTGAAATCTGCCATCACTGTGCAGGGTTTGCCTTTGATAATTACTGCACTTGTATTGTTTTCTACACTCCAATACTGTCACGGATATCTCCGGAGAACACTCGGACCGAAAGAATGAACTAGGCGACGGGTGTACCCACAGAAACGCACATTTATTACACCCTACGTGGCACACACACTAGAACACCAAACTTACAATACTAACTCAAAGCACAAAGACTATAAATACACACGACCCGGGCACACTACTACCAGCGTCTACTACTAGCGTTCTACTATTCGTGGTGGGCGTGCGTGCTGACGGTTGGTTCGGTGCGGCTGCGGCGTTGTATAGATCCAGTATCAGGCGTCGAGGCGGCGTTCGACGTACTTGGGCTGGCGTCGCTGGCTGCGTCGTACAAGCTCCAGGTCGAAGCGCCCATGGAGGTGATGCTGGTGTTGTTGGCCTTGGGGGCACCACCCGGATGGGTGGCAACAGCGCTGGAGATACCCCTGGCCGTAGCAGGTGGTAGCGTCCTCTGTTGACTCCCCGGAACGGGCTCAGGCACGGCAGGAAGTCCACGATGCGGAGTCGTAGAACGCGAGCTCACCGGAGTGGTAGCTGGCGTCGCTCTCTTCCAGCCGATGTGTCCCAGACCTGCCGGGGCCTCCACTTCTCTGCTGTCCCCCCCCCCCCGTGCCTCGCTCTCACTCGCCCTTTTATAGCCTCGGTGTTAGTCCACGTAAGCCTTGTCGTCGTCTTCTCTTCTCCACCAATCATCTCTGTCCACCTCGCCGAATGCTTCTCCACCAGTTATCTCTCTCCACCTCAACGAATGCTTCTTCCTCTTCTTTATTCTTCGGTTAATTTGCGTCGTCTTCTTCACACCATTTTCCTTTAAAATTTAATTTAGGCTCTTTAATATATGTGACAAACACATCAGTTTGTGGTTTTGTCATTTCCCGAGGATTCTTCGTTTTTAGTGAATATATTGTGCGCCAGGACTTTGTGTGAATAATTACTTGACGAGACTTGTATCTGTTTCAGATTCGCGATTAGGGCTTAATATTTATGCGCGGACCATATTTTGCCTGGAGAGAGAAAAGGGTGCCAATGTCGCCTCTTAGGTATATAAATAAAGGCGCGCAATCATTGCTATCTGCGTATATCCTGAATACAGGAACGTTCACTGTTATGAAGCAAAGCACCGTTGTTAAGCATCCAGAGCTGTAGCTGTATTTGTAAGTTCTGAAAAATGTAACTACACCTTGTTGAGACAAAAAACAGTTGCTTTTTAGCCCCGCACACAAAGAAGGCATACCACAAGTCGCTTTAAACCGAAGTTGTGGATTACAATGAAAAAGTTCTTGCAATAGCTGATATTTGTTTCATTTATTGTTGTTCACTGGTACTTGTTTGTCACGCTTTTGCTTTCAGATTGACTAGATCCACGAAAGGCGAATGAGAGAGCAATGTAAGGGCACCAAATCTCACAGAAACTGCAAAATGGCATTTTTCTGGGCCAGTTGGTATGAATCCATGATTTGGGCCAGCATGAACTTTGGGACACAAACGAAGAGAGACACGTGGAACACGGAACACACTGCTGTCCGTGTTCCACGTGTCTCTCTTCGTTTGTGTCCCAAAATTCATGCTGGCCCAAATCATGGACACAGGAACTATTACGCCAGTAGAAGGCGACCTGTGTTTATTACTTGTAAAGAACATTGCTTGCGAGTAAAATAAACTCCTTGTTGGGACAAATTTATTCGCCTGGTAACGAAAACAATAAGCAGTCAAATAAAATAAATTGCGAGAAGTAGAGAAATCAGCGAGATCTGGCTGATGCGAAGACATTCTGTGTAAGGGGCAGCTTGCCGGCTAATTCGATCATTCCAGCATGTCCCAGTTGTAGCGGCAGTGGCCTGGGATGTGAGGAAGCCAATTGCTGAGAAAACTAGAGCTTCCTTCTCTGATTCTTCAACAACGTTTTCAAAGAAACCTTATCGTCTTACAGATATCGGTGAGCATAAAGACTTACAAAGAATATCGACGCTTTAGCATCAGACCTTGACAGAGGAGATAGGAAAGGTCGTATACGCCAAAAAATGGCCCTAAAGCAATGAGAGCAGCTGACTTTCAAGGCGCAGAAACGAAACTGCATATGGTAAAAAGCACAAAAATAAACACTACACTTAATGTGACCACATCAGGTGAAAGCACAGAGTACAGCATTGTTGCATTGTTAGAAGTATTAGGCGAAAGAACTGGCAAGGTTTGAGAACTAGAATACTTCTGCGAGAAACTAAAAGGGCACGCTTAAAATTAAGCAGCCATCTGAGGTTCTCACACTACGGCAGCCTAAAAAAACCAGGGGAGCGTTAAGTATAAATGGGCCTACTGCGCTATGTTAAGTGCAGTGATGAATTGTGCAAACTCCAATGGTGAGCTACTGAGGGCAAGTTCAGTCTGCAAGCACACTCATGTTTTCTTTCATTGTAAGTAATTTAATGCGCCAACACACACACACACACACACACACAGACACACACACACACACACACACACACACACACACAACACACACACACACACACACACACACACACACACACACACACACACACACACACACACACACACACACACACACACACACACACACACACACACACACACACACACACACACACACACACACACACACACACACACACACACACACACACACACACACACACACACACACAGGTTTATTGCGAAATTCAGTCGGGGGATCTTTCTATTCCTGAATGTCGCGAATGTATATTTTTCGTCTAGAGTTCATGATACGAGCTCACTAAATTTTTCACTCTCTGTCGGCAGATCACATGTGTTGCTGATAAGGGACCTAAAATCATTTGACGTGGGGTTTTAGAGCGGATCAGTGCGGCTTTCGTTTATAGCATTGGGCCTGTGTAAATACAACCTAAACTGTACGGAGGCGGGTTTTGCAACGTTTCTCTGAGATCATACGTGCTCATGTTATATTTACCCGTCTAAACCACAGGAGTGAGTTTCCTCTTGGACTTGTGCTGACTCTGCAAAATAGTGATCATTTTTCGATTGTTGTTGAAGTTGTGTATCTGACCAATTAAATCGGCGTGCTCCGCTACACCTTAATCAATTATAAGAATTTGAAAAGTTCACTAATTACAGGATTAACCGTGCCGAATTTGTACGGTGAGAGCAGGGTGTGAGACGCTTGCTCTGATGTAGATTGGGCGCGGAACCAACCTGTTTGTATTGCGGGATAGTAACGGTAATTTTCCGAATCCTTGGTGGAACGCAGACTGTACAAAGATTTATGGGCGGCGAAGGCAGCCTGGACGGAACTAACACATAAACAATGGCCCCTCAAATGAATCGATTATATATTTCCTGCAGCATATTATAAGCGCGCAGCCACTAGGGCAAAGGAATAATATGATAAACAGAATTTTTACATCTCTCTAGATAAGAAAACAGCAAAGCCTCATTACGCTTCCGGAGGTGTAGGAACAGGGTGCCACCGGCTCACATTCCCTCATATGTGTTTACCCCTCCAGAGCTCGCAAATTCATCAGAGGAAATTCGTACAGGATTGGAAGATCGTTTTACGGCGGTTCTTCCCCGTCCCCTAACATCAGGTAATCACTGTGATGAATTTGTTATTGTCGTTGTTTCTGAGCTCTCGCAAAGTGTAAATCTTTTAACATTCTGTAACTCCTGGCCCTACCCTGTCACTTCTGCGGTGTTAAACTACTTTTCGAAGAGTGTCCCAGCGACATATTGGAGCTTTTAAATTACTCTATTAAAACTATAATGATTCCGAATGTCTGGCGCCTTAGAAAAGTATTGCCGGTGCTTAACGGGCAAGGTGAAGGGTTTGTCTTAGACAACATTAGACCAATTTATTTGACCTCAAATCTGATAAATGAATATAGAACGCGTGCTGTACGGATGAGTCAAGCCCATCACTATTGAATAGTAGCGGCTGCTGAACCCTTGTGAGATCTGTTTAAGCCTAGGTGCTCCTAATGGTGTGCGCATACCGACCTAGAAAGTCGCGTCCAATTAGCTTGCCGGCGTCGTGAATATGCTGCGCTTCAAACTGTTAACGTCACTAAAGCTTATGACATGTGTAGAACTGTCACGGATATCCCCGGAGAACACTCTCCCCGGAGTCACTCTACTGGGACTGGATATGCGCATAGATGATGACTTCTGGAGCGGACTGTGATGTGCACTGTGTGGATTGATTGTGAGCATAGATGGTGACTGCGGGAGAGAATGTGTGCTATTATAAGAGACTGTGCGCTTTTCGGGGTAGATACGGCATTGTTAATATCGAAGGGACGCTGCGGTGGAGCAATTGCCGTCAGAATAAGCAAGGCTAACCCCACCTGTAGCATTCAACACCTCAACCTCAACCTCAACACTCGGACCGAAAGAATGGACTAGGCCACAGGTGTACCCACACAAACGCACATTTAATGCACCCTACGTCACACACACTCTAAAACACAAAACTAACAAAACTATCACAAAACACAAAGAATAAAAATACACACGACCCGGGCACACTGCTACCAGCGTCTACTACTAGCGTTCTACTGTTAGTGGTCGGCGTTCGTGTTCACGGTTGGTTCGATGCGGAAGTGGCGTTGTATGGATTCAGTAGCCGGCGTCGAGGCGGCGTTCGACGTGCTTGGGCTGGCGTCGCTGGCGGCGTTGCTGCTTGCGTCGTATAAGCTCCCGGTTCAAGCGCCCGTGGAGTTGTTGCTGGTGTTGTTGGCGTTGGGGGTAACACACGGATGGGTAGCAACAGCGCTGGAGACACCCCTGGCCGTAACAGGTGGTAGCGTCCTCTGTTGACTCCCCAGAACGGGCTCAGGCACGGCAGAAAGTCCACGATGCGATGTCGTAGAACGCGAGCTCACCGGAGCTGTAGCCGGCGTCGCCCTCTTCCAGCCGAAGCGTCCCTGACCCGCCGAGGCCTCCGCTTCTCAGTTCTCCCCCCCCCCGTACCTCGCTCTTCCTTGCCCTTTTATAGCCTTGGCAATAGTCCACGTAAGCCTTGTCGTCGTCGTCGTGTCTTTTCCACCAATAATCTCTCTCCACCTCACCGAATGCTTCTTCATCTTCTTTATTCTTCGGTTAATCCACGTCATCTTCTTCACACCCCGTTCCTTCATATTTTGGTTTTAGTCTTCTTATTATATGTGACACGGGCCCCCTCTCTCTTGAGTGTTTCCGTGAAAAACTGCTCACGTCATACTCATCTTCAAGCCATCCAGCCAACTGACTATCTTCTGTGGCGATTCTGGACCCAGCACACAACACACCGCAAAGTTAAGCACACACCAAGAGCACACCACTAACTCAGCACACCTAACTGTGTTTTCACAACACTAACACACCACTGCCGTTGTCCGTACAGAGTCCTTAATACACACGTTGGTGCCCACAACACACTGCCTTGTATAATCACGTACCACCAACAACAGCAACAATAACAAGATAATCCCAGAGATACATTCACACAGGACCAACAATAAGATACATCCCAGATATACCTAGAGCTGTTCAGTTAGCTCTATCTGTATACACGACTAATTTGTAATATATGACCTCCGTTTTGCCTTGCGCATCCGAAAACGTCTCCCCGTTGATTTGGAGTAGAGCTGTGATCGTATGTCTTCATTCACATTGGGCTTCAAAAGTACCACATCCCCTCCTGCAATTGTCTTCCCACTGCACGTGGGCACCCCGCAGAATCACCTGTCTCCTCGGCCACTACCGCACATGCTACCTTGGGGGCGTAGCGTACTGGACCCCTTTCTTCGTATTTCTTCAACATATTTACATGAAAAACGTTCTTAGTGCCATCTATCAATAACTCATAATCCATGTTCTTTTTCTTCCGCATTCCAATGTACGGGCCCTTCCATGGCATCAGTAACTTATCATGATCAGTGGGTAGCAGGAGGAGAACCGTGTCGCCCGGATTCAGATTCTTGTGAATGGCTTTTTTTCATAATCTCCCTTATGGCATTCACGCGCATTTCCCAGGCCATGATGTGCAAACTTGCATGTTTACTTCAACCTGTCCCGCAACTCAAGAACATACGTGTATGCAGACTTGAGATCTGATGCAATCTCTTTATTAGCCCACAGCTCCTTGAGTATTGCAAGTTGACTTCTAACGGTTCTCCCATATAACATCTCGAAAGGCGAGAAACCAAGACTTATGCGGTACTTCGAGGTAAGGGAACAAAAAAGCTGGGAGATATCTATCCCAATCAGTAGGCCTCTCCTGGCACATTTTCTTGATCATATTTTTGAGGGTGCCGTTGAACCGCTCTACAAGCCCATTACACATGGGATGGTAAGGCGTCGTCAGTGACTGCCTTACTGACAAAAGGCAGTTAACCTCGTTCATTAGTTCCGATGTGAAGTTCAAGCCCCGGTCACTCCAAACTTCCCTCGGGAACCCATAACGCGAAAACATTTCCACAAGACCCTCCGCCAATTGGATACTTTCAATAGTTCTCAGTGGATTAGCGTCAGGATAACGAGTGGCCTCGTCAACCAGAGTAAGCACATATCTATTGCCTTTGGCGGATACTGGAGAGATTGGCCCCACAATGTCAATTGCAACTCGCTGAAACGGTAGGTCGATGGCTGGCATCTTGCCCAGAGGTACGGGACCAACTCTTCCCTTCGGATCTGTGCGCTGGCACACATCACATGAGCGAACAAAGTGCTTAACGTCACTCTGAACACCCGGCCAAAAGAACTCCTCGGTGATCCTAGACACCGTTTCTTGAACACCCTGGTGCCCGGCAATAATGGCGTCATGTCCTAAGCGTAGCACGGTATCTCGCATATCTCTCGGTAACACCAGCTGTTCGACCCGCCTTCCTGAGCTGAATATGCATTCCTTGTGCAGAAGACCATTTACCAACTGATATTCGAAGGACGTGCGACACTCCTTTCTTTTCACTTTTTCCCCGACTCTTTCAAAGCAGGTCTTCGGGCTCGGGTCTTCTTTTTGCCTTATTGCAATTTCGGTCGGTGTTACGCTCAGGCACATCGCAGCAGTAGTGGAGAGCGGACGCTGCGTTGCTCGGGCTGTCGCTTGAGCTCTTGTCTCCACTGCTGACGAGAAACTGACTGCACCTGTCTGAGCTGTCGCGGGCCTTTCCTCCTTTGGATGTTCTTGAACGTCGAGCATGTTCCACTCGGTATCGGGGTCTTCGACACTTCTTGCACCCGTAATGTTTCCCAAGATGAGATCGTAAATGGGTTGGTCTACGCATTTTGCCACTACCTGTCCAGTATAACATGGCGTGGACACTAGAATCCTTGCCTCAGGAAGGTACCTCAATGTGCTATCCACAAGATTGATGGCCGACGCTTCCACTGTAAGATCCTCGTTCTTCACCAGGCTTCACCGAACCAAAACGTTGTTGGCTCCACTGTCTAAGCACCAATATAGGACGGTCCCCTATTTGCCTAACCACCACCGGCATTGCTGCTTTCGACTTGGGTGTTCCACTCAGTCTCATTTTCATGCGGCGTTTGCTCTCCTTTCAGGTGTGGAACTTCAGGTGGCTTGACAAGTTCTACCCTAGAGTCGTCAACGCATGCAGCTCGGTCCTGCGTTCTGTATCGGCACTCATCCAGAGTATGACTCCAACTCTTACAACCTTGACACACAGCCTGTGTTTTTTGGGCAGCACTAATAGTACGAAAGTCAGCTGCACGGTGTCCCACATTGCCGCAGAGAAAACACCTTACTGGCGCCTTAGACACACCGTCATATGCGTTTGGTTTCTCTGCATCTGTCTCTAGGATCTTCAGGGTTTGCTCCTTTTCCTTACTCAAATTTCTTAGGCCTTGAGCCTCGAGGATTTGGTCTTCAGTGTCGGCGAACTCTTCCAATGAACACAACTTTCTTTCAGGAATAGCGCAAGGGTTGAGGTGCAACACGCTAAAGAGAGAGAGAATGAAAAGGAAACGCAGGGAGGTTAACCAGATGTGAGTCTCCGGTTTGCTACCCTACACTGGGGATGGGGGATAGGGGTTAGAAAGATGACAGAGAGGAAAACGCAAAAAAAGGAACGTGAACACATGGAGACACACACACACACAAGGCGTTCCAGTTAAAGTATTTCACATAGGCCGGTAGATTGTAAGAAGCGCAAAAGCGTTTGCACGGCCTTCTTCTTCGACGGTAGGTCCTTTCGATGGCGTAGAATTCTTTTTTCGGATAGCGGTTGGTCGTCCAGTTGGTCAAGTTCGTGGCTAAGGCATGCCCTCTGTGGACTGTACTGCGGGCAGGAGCACAATATATGGCCAATTGATTCTTCATGGCCGCAGTGGTCACAGGTTGGGGCGTCGGGCATCCCTATGCGGAAGGCATAGGCTTTAGTAAAGGCAACACCGAACCAAAGTCGATATAAAAGCGTGGCGTCTCTACGGCGAAGCTGTGATGGCGCTCGAAGACTTAATGTTGGATCAAGTGAGTACAGTCGCGTATTTCTTAAATGTGGCTCATTCCATTGCGACTCGGTGCACTGCCGAACAAGTAGGCGGAGCTTCCGTGCCGCGTCAGTTCTAGAGAGAGGAATTGGGACGTGGCGCTCTTCAGTATGGGCTGAGCGGGCAGCGTGATCCGCCCGTTCATTGCCGATAATCCCGCAGTGACTTGGAAGCCACTGGAACGTTATTTCATGGCCGGCATCACTTATATGGTGTAACGTCTCTGTAATATGGAAGATTAGTTGTTCGCTAGAATGACGATTGCCGCCGCGGAGCTGCTTGGAAGAACAGATCCATCAGTGTAAATATGCGTTTTGTCACGGTAGTTCTCGTACAAATGTAGTAGCGTGAGCTGTCTAAGGGCTGGAGATGACAGATCAGCTTTTTTCGAGATAGCAGGTATTGCGAGGTTGATTTTTGGCTGAGCGAGACACCATGGGGGGATCGAAGGTCTCGCAGCCGGAGTGAAACAAGCTGCCAATGATTCTTCATATGCAGTTATCGTTTGGTTGAAAGATGTGTGTGGCCTGTCCGCTGGTAGAGAGGCTAAATGGTGACGAGGATTCCTGGATAGACGCTAAAAACACACACAACACGCTAAAAATTGCTTTGTGACCAGGTTGTCACGCACCCCTTGAAAACTCTTTTCGGTGCTTGACATATCAAGGCTCCTATCAAAATTGTTGGTCAGCCTGCAGGAAAACTGCTCAGTGGTTTCTGAATCCTTAGGTTTTGCTGTGCGAAATCTCTCACGAAAACACTCTGCCATAAGCCTGAATCTTTGGAGGAGCGCCTTTTTGACTTTCTCGTAGTCATGTAATCAGCAGCAGGTATCCTTCCAGACACACTCAGCGCCTCTCCGACTAAACCCATGCTCAATGCCGTGGCCCAATCACTGCGCTCCAAGCCTTGCCCCAAAGCTATCCGCTCGAATCGTTGCAGATATGCGTCCAGATCATCTCTTTTGTCATTGAAAGGAGCCATCAGCTTTCTTGGGCAAACTATCGCCGGTCTAGGAGATTCTGTACCCGCTAAGGAACGCTGATCATTGTCCGTGATCTCCTCATATCCTCCCGCGACATGCGCCTCTTTGCATAAAGTAAACTCCTTCTCCCGTTCTATCCTTCTTTTGTCCTCTTCTTCGGCCTCGCGAGCTCTTTTCTATTCTCGCTCTTCTGCCTCGCGAGCGTCTGCGCGTGCTTGCGCCCTATCCTCTCTCTGCCTTATTGCCTCCTCCTCAAAGAGACGCATCGCCTCTTCCTTGCTTAACCCTAGGTTGAGCGCCAGTTCTAACGTTTTTGCCAAATCCATACTTTCTGCCGTCGAGAGATAGGAAACATCCGAGACAAAGTAAAAAGAGAAAGGAAATGAATCCTGGCACAGGCTCGCCACTTATCTTTGTCATAGATATCCACGGGGAACACACGGACCGAAAGCATGGACTAGGCGACAGGTGTACCCACACAAACGCACATTTATTAGACCCTACGTGACACACGCACTAGAACACAAAACTACCAAAACTAACAAAGCACAAAGAATAAAAATACACACGACCCGGGAACACTGCTACCAGCGTCTACTACTAGGGTTCTACTTTTAGTGGTCGGCGTTCGTGCTCACGGTTCGTTCGGTGCGGATGCGGCGTTGTATGTATCCAGTAGCCAGCGTCGAGGCGGCGTTCGACGTGCTTGGGCTCGCGTCGCTGGCGGCTTCGCTGGCTGCGTCGTATAAGCTCCCGGTTCAAGCGCCCGTGGAGGTGTTGCTGGTGTTTTTGGCGTTGGGGGTAACACCCGGATGGGTGGCAACAGCGCTGGAGACACCCCTGGTCTTAGCAGGTGGTAGCGTCCTCTGTTGACTCCCCGTACCGGGCTCAGGCACTGCAGGCAGTCCACGATGCGAAGCCGTAGAACGCGCGCTCACCGGAGCAGTAGCCGGCGTCGCCCTCTTCCAGCCGAAGCGTCCCTGACCCGCCGGAGCCTACGCTTCTCTGTTCTTCCCCCCCGTGCCTCGCTCTCCCTCGCCCTTTTATAGCCTTGGCGTTAGTCCACGTAAGCCTTGTAGTCCTCTTCTCTTCTCCACCAACCATCTCTCTCCACCTCACCGAAAGCTTCTTCATGTTCTTTATTCTTTGGTTAATCCACGACGACTTCTTCACACCTCTTTCCTTCATAATTGTATTTTATATTCCTTGTTATATGTGACAAGAACACGTGCCTCTGATGCAGAGCTACAGGCCCTGGGCTTGCCAAGTTACTTTTTGGCATGGTTATTATTATTCCTGGCCGACAGGGGATTTTTATTGCTGCCAACGCGCGATATCTAGAAACCTATTGTGTCAATATAGTGGCGGGCCGCAAGGTGCAGTTCTCTCCCCCGTACTTTTCAACTTTTTACTCAGTTCTATTCCGACATCTACTGATGTGGCGATATAGCTTTTTTTTGCTGCTGCGAGTGACTTAGATTTTGTTCAGTTGTTGTTTCAGTCATATTTAAGTGGCCTTGACTGATGGTTATGCGACTTATGCTTTAATGTATATAAGTTGTGCTTTGTTAGTTTTCCCGATTTGTTGTCAGGTGAACATTTCACTTGCTTACTACCATTACGTGTTCTATAAAGTATCTTGGAGTAACATATGACATCTCTGTCTCTCTCTTTCTCTTGGCGGACACATATAGATGAGGTTGCTGCGAAAAGGGTTCGGGCGGTCGGTTTGCAGCGCAGGCTGAGTACCCTCTGCTGTGTTAAGCGCAGACACGCTCTTCTGATAATTTATAAAATGTAGATCCGGCCTCTCTTAGAATTTGGCTACGTTCTGTTTTCTAGAGCGGCATCATACAAACTACGCTCTCTTATGCTTTTATAATGAGAAGCGGTGCGTCCCTGTTTGGGACTACCTAAATACGTGGCCAACAGTGTTTTTTGTTCTTAAAGCGCGGATACCATCTTCTCTATCGGAAGGTTTCGCCTTCTGATAGTACAAAACTTCATAACGTTAGGCCAATCGGAGCAACATGTGTCCCAGGTGATTTTCCTTTGTCAGCAAGCGGAGTTCTTGGGCGCTCGATGGTATCGTTATCAAACTACCCAAATCTGTTTGGCTTAATTCTCGCTTGGGCCACTAAATGTGCAATTACCTCAAATTGTTCCGGTGTGGTCGATTCCCTGATTTGTGAACATCGTCTTTGAAGATATTTTTTCATGCAATGCAAAAATAACGCTTCCCCTTGGTCAAATAATGTGTTGTAATAGTACATGGTGACCTTCCGCTCACGTGCTATAATTGCGACTGATGCCTCGGTGCGTGAAGAAAAGCCAGATGTAGGCATTTTCTCCCAATCCCTTGACTGGTCTTGTTTCGCTACAAAATTTTACCGCTATTTATTTCGCGGAGCTTCAAGCGGTGATTATTTATCAGCGCAAAGTACCCAACTCTTTTCCGTGGTAGTACTAATTACGGACTAATTATACTTATGCACTTCTCTATCCGCGTCTACTGAATCGCCGCCATTTTGATCCTTCTACAAGTCCAATCATTTCAGTTTGATTAGGTTTCTGGACACAGGGGGCAATATTTAAATGATTGAGCCGATGCTTTATTGAAGGCAACCCTGAGTGTCCGAACGTTGAACCCCTTCATAGTTGTTTTTTCATTACGGCTACACGGTTTCGCATGTGCACTTTAATGAGAGAATTTGGAGAAATTACGCTTACTTCCTTGGACAATTTTCATCACCTCCGGTTCCCTTGGAGGAATAAAGGTTGGTGATCTCGCCGACTAGGGACTGACTCGCAAACTAAGCATCTCGCAGACTAGGATCTGCAGTTTCTTTCACGCGACTATGTTGCCGTGTGCCTCAACTAAAGTTTTAGCTCTACAGGCCTGGCCTTGCAATTTCTCCAATGTGCCCGTATTGTGCTGAGCCGCAAACAGTAGATGGCTTTCTTCTCTATGGTTGTCGCTGCACATTGCTAATGAGCGCCGCCGCGGTGGCTCAGTGGTTATGGCGCTCGGCTTCTGACCCGAAAGATCGAAAGACGCGGCTTTGATCCCGGCCATGGCGGTCGAACTTTGATGCCGGCAAAATTGTAGGGGCCCGTTTACTGTGCGATGTCAGTATACGGTAAGGTAGTCCAGGTAGTCGAAATTTCCGGAGCCCTTCACTACAGCGTCCCTCGTTGACTGAGTCGCTTTGGGACGTTAAACCTCCATAAATCATAAAGCAATGCTTGCTAAAGAGGCGACTCTTAGAAGTTTCATTTCAGAAACTCAGATTTCGCTAGTCTTCCGCGGTTGTTCTATCCCTTGGTGATTCTATACTTGGACATCCCAAAGAGAATGTTTGCTTCGCGTGTCAAAATTTTCTTCTTGAATTAAAACGTCTACCATAAAAAGCTTTTGTAAAAACTCTTTACCCCTATTAGTTTGGACATATCTTGTTTGCTATTTTTGTGTCTTTCTGTTTCTTTTACTCATTACTTCGACCAAATTTAGGCTCATTAGGCCCCTTTACCACTCTCAACCATTTTTGTCATGGGAACTGAGTTACTCAAATTTTTGAGATACTATGTTTGCCACATGCAATTTACACTAAAGGTAGTGATCATAAACGGTCGCCCTGCCCTCCATGACATATTTTGGTTTAGGCCGCACACCCTGGACTCCTGTTTGTTGCCAGTCGGCACCCTTTTCACCGTGCTAACCGAAGAAACCAAGGCCTTCCTCCCGAAAAGGCGTCTGAAGTATACCACGCCACCCAACCATCTACCTGTCATTCAAACTGCAGTCTACTACACTTTACAGAACCCGCTGCTGCCCAAACCATTGAACGGCAGTAAGCTCAAAGACGTCGAAGACTGGCTTGTCTAGTTTGAAAGGGTCGCCTTGTTCATCCAGAGGGACTACATCCCCAAGATTTGAAACGTCTTCTTCAGTCTGGAGTGCCTGGAGGATGGCGCTCGTACCTGGTGCGAGAACCGAGAAGACGCCTTAACATCATGGCGCGAGTTCTCCGACACCTGCTGGAGACGTAAAACACCAGGGGATTGTCGAGACCGGGCTGAACTAACTGTCCAGTCTTGCACTCAGATGCCGAATGAAATGCCGAACGAGACAAACTTGCACGTGGCGGACATGACCCGGCTGTTTCAGGGAGCTGCCCGGCCGTGTCCACAGGGAAAATGGTTCGCCACCTCATGCGTGGCGTTAGAGAGGAACTATTCAATGGCCTCGTGCGCAGTCCCCGTTGGTCTGTTGCTCAATATATCATGAAAGCGGTCATGATGGAGAAGATGCTCCTGTGGTGGTCTACCACCTACGGCAGGCCGGCACTTGCTGCTTCGGTTACAGAGCCGCTTTCATCCTTAGGGCTAACCCTAATGTTCTCTGCGACCTGATCGGCTCTGTTGTGCGCGAAGAGCTTAACACGCTTCTCGGTCCTCCTCAGCCAACGGCCAGCTCTCTCTCTAGCCTCGTCCACGAAGATGTTGAAGAATTTAAGCCTTCGCTACCGTCCGCAGACCAACCGCCTTTGCAACACAGTACCGTCGTTTAACGCATGCTGATGCCTTGCGACGCCATGCCACCGATTAGGTGCCGTTCTATCCGTGCAATCAAGGCTCACTCTTTTGCGCCAACTGCGACCCGCACATCGCTGCTGGACCTGTGCGCCCGTCCCTTGACGGTGTTGATACTATTCCGGATCTCTCGTCGGCTAAACAGCGAGGACTACGCGCCCTTCTAGTCGAATACACTAATGTTTCGTGTATTTGTTGAAAGTACGGCAAACGGCTTTTCTGAAGCACCGCTTCATAATGCCCGATGATGCCCGCCCTACACGCCAGAAGCTGTACCGTATCTCACCGAGGGAACATGAGGTGGTCCAAACATAGGTGAAGGAGATGACTTCTCATGAAATCATTCAACCTTCCACCAGCCCGTGGGCGTCTCCTGTCGTGCTGGTGAAGAAAAAGGGTGGGGACCCTCCGATTTTTCGATTCAGAGAATACTGAATAACATTACTAAAAAAGACTTATATTCGCTGCCCTGTATCGACGACTCGCTTGACAGACTTCGTCGCGCCCAGTACTGCTCGTCAATTGACTTGAAGGGTGGGCACCCTCCGATTCTTCGATTCAGAGAATCTTGAATAACATTACTAAAAAAGACGTCTATCCGCTGCCCTGTATCGACAACTCGCTTGACAGACTTCGTCGCGCTCAGTACTGATCCTCAATTGACTTGAAGGGTGGGCATTGGCAGATCGTGGTTGACGAGCGGGATCGGGAGAAAGCAGATTTCGTTACTTACGACGGGCTGTACGAATTTAAATTGCTGCCTTCTGTGCTATGCTCCACGCAGAGAACCTTCCAGCCCATTATAGACAGAGTCCAGTGTGGACTCAAATGGCAAACTTGTTTGGTTTCCTTCGATTACGTAGTCGTGTTTTCCAGATCTTTGCCAGCACGTTAAATGCCTGCTTACAGTGTTAGATGCCCACTGGTCAGACGACTTTGAGTTTGAGTTTGTTTATTTTACCACAGTCAAAAATTTTACATCATAGAAACGTACGAGAAAAACGCTGTGCAGCAAAGTGTAAAAAGGAAGGCGAGAAAAAAGCCGCGGTTTTTTGGATTGACAGGCCCGACATCCCATAGCAGAAACATCTACGACTCGCTTGACAGACTTCGTCGCGCCCAGTACTGCTCGTCAATTGACTTGAAGGGTGGGCACCCTCCGATTCTTCGATTCAGAGAATCTTGAATAACATTACTAAAAAAGACGTCTATCCGCTGCCCTGTATCGACGACTCGCTTGACAGACTTCGTCGCGCTCAGTACTGATCCTCAATTGACTTGAAGGCTGGGCATTGGCAGATCGTGGTTGACGAGCGGGATCGGGAGAAAGCAGATTTCGTTACTTACGACGGGCTGTACGAATTTAAATTGCTGCCTTCTGTGCTATGCTCCACGCAGAGAACTTTCCAGCCCATTATAGACAGAGTCCAGTGTGGACTCAAATGGCAAACTCCGCCTTTCTTTCATTAAAATTCCCTTTCTTCTCTCGACAGCTGCAGCAGGGAAAAGAGTATCATCAACAGCAAAACATCTCCAAAACAGAAATCACATGCATAGTGTCATGTAGTGGCAGAAAATAAATGAAAAATAAAATGAAACTGAAACATATGATTAGAAAAGTGATATACTCAAAAAACTTAAGCACTTGTGTGAAGTGATCACAGCGACCAACTCCTTTTTTTTTTGCAATGTACACAGGTTCTCTGCAGTGAGATGCAGTTTATTTAGTGCTTGTGGCCGACAGAGACAATGCATCTGTATGCCGCAAGTTCAGCGAGGTGTCGGTACGCACCAAATTTCTGGATATAGATTAGGGCTAGACGAAGTGTTTTCTCTTAATTTTGCTATTTTATGCAGGGTCGTGCACCTTTTATGTATTTATGATATCATAGTTAACAGAAGCTCGTACCCATAGAGCATACTGACTTAAATTACTTGATATTTTACGAAAAGTGAGCGAGTGTTGGCATGACTGGGATGATTTCAAACTGCGCGTAAGGCACTCTTCGGCATAACGACCAGCTTTCAGAAAGCTCCAGATGACTATAACACAGCTGTGAGGCAAAAAGCGCGTTGTAAAGTAAGCGCATAAGATGCGGAGGAACCAAATGTCGACATCTTCTTAGCACACCTATACGCTGAGAAAGTCGCGTGCGCAGAAAATCAGTCTGATGTTGCCACAGCATGAACTCATGAAAAAATTCCCAAGCGACTTAACAGTGCCACAAAAATTCATTACAGAGTCATTTATACGCAGGACAGTGGAGTTATTACATGAAGTTGATTTCGTACGGTAAAGGACTATTTTGGTTTTGGCATTATTCATTTGTCATAAATTTTGAAGTGACCATAACAGTAATTTACAAAGTGCTTGGTTTTCTGCTTTCACGAGGTCGGGTGCATCGGTTTCAGTAAAAAAGCTAATGGCATCTGCGCACATTACGCATTTGGCTGAGTCATCAATGTTTACAATGTCCTTAATGTCGATCCGCGAGCAGTGCGCGAAAGGAATTCACTTGACGCTTCGGTTGTAAAGCAGCCGACAGTCCAACTTTTTGGAGCTTGCCGAGCAGAGTATATTGCCACAAAGCTGAATAAATATTGCTAAAATGTTGCTTATATATACTTCGTTCTGTAGTACTGGTTACCTTGAATTTGTTTGTTCTTGTATTGCTTTAACTAGACCCACCCTTTTCATTGTACAACTGCTTACAGTTCTATAACTGTTTTATCTGGAAGCTGTGTATTTTTTGAAGTGCGCCCACCCCTGTAAAAACACTGGTTGGGATTGACAGTATATCGAAATTAAAAAAAAATATAACAAAGGCCCTCAAATAGTGTCTTGAGGCACACCACATTTTATCATCTTCGAGCTCGATAGTTGTTCAGTTGTACAGACAGACTGGAATCGGTCTCTCGGATAGCTATTTATTAATTTGGCTGCAACGCCACCAAGATCGTAAAAAAAGAACTTTTCTCCGAGGGAATTATGGTTTATCCTATCAAAGGCCTTCGAAAAATCAACGAACACCTTGACAGTCAATTTTCTGCCTCTGTATTTTGCAGAATTAATTCTTTACGACAGAGTAAGGCGGTTTTCGAGCACAGGCTTCGCCTAAAACCGTGCTGTTAAACTGTGATCAGCGAGTGATGATCAAAAAAGGTGGACATCCTGATTAAAATAATTTTGGTGTGCCTTTCAAAACAACGGTAATATTGAAATTGGTCTGCAGCTGCTAGGTTATTTTTTTATCCATTTTTGTGCATGCAACACAATTACCTTTGTATGCTTCATATTTTGCGGGAACACGCCCGTGCTTAGAACAAAGTTTTAAATATAGGTAGTACATGTTGCGATGTGGTCAAGAACAAATCTGATTGGTTACGTTTTAAGCCACAGATGTCCTCACACTTTGTGTTTTTAATCTGCATTAGCACATTTTGTACCTTATTTTCGTCGGCTGGATTAAGAAATATGGATGATTTAACGGTGGTGTCAAGTGACGCAGTGCTCTGTCGTTACAATTGGTTTCAATAAGAGATGCGAAGTGTTTGTTAACTTTATCAACCAAAACTTTGCCACTCAGCTGCTAATTATTTATTATTAGCTCTTTAGTATCAAAGGTGGATGTATGGGGAAATATTATTGAACAGAGTTTACTGTAAATGTGTACGTTTCAGATCGACAACTCTATCAAACATATTTTGAAAGTAGTCGCGTTTTTCTTGTCTTAAGGCGCTATTTAGACTGTTTCTGCATCGCCTAAATTCTTTTAATGAACCTTCGTTTCTTCTTTTCAAGAACGCTTGAAACAGTTTTTGCTGTTTCTTATCATTCTGAGTAGTTTGGGAGTTAGCCATGCTTTCGTACTCGTTTGGGTTTTTGTAACTCTTTATAGAAGAAATGCTATTTAGAGACCGAACAAAATATCTCTGGAAAATAATCAGAAGCCTTATCGGCTAAAAAACACGAGAAAACCTTTTTCCATTCAATTCCGCAGAGCTCTTCACGAAAAGATTTAAGTGTGTGCGGATTAATCTCCTGAACAGGATCACACCGAAGAGGACACCGATGTTATCAACATCGGCCTCGGCTGTGTATTCGTACAACACCAGGGCGGTGTAGCAAGTGCAATCGCGTATACAAGCCGCACGTCCTCTCGAGCTGAAACAAAGTATTGTATTAAGGAAACAAAATGCCTCGCGGTTGATCGGGCAACCCTAGAATTTCGGTTTGACCTCTACGGACACTCGTTCAAAGTGGTTGCCGACCATAATTATTTGTGCTGGCTCGCCAATCATCGCGATCCATAGAGGCGCCTGACACGATGGACCCTCCGCCTCCATTAATTCGGCTACACCATTCTGTATGAGTTTAGCCGAACTCACGAAGACACAGGAGCATTCTCGCGCGCACCCGCTGGGTTAGCCGATTGAGAGCATAGAGGACGAGAGTGGTTTTCTCAAAGCTGTCAGCGAATTAGACTTGAGGACCCGACAGCAAGCTGACCCAGACCTGCGACCTGTCATTGATTATCTCAAAAGACTGATATGACCCACTGCGACGATTTCCTAGGAAGCTGTGTACCTTTTCTTCAGGAAACTTAATTTTGGGCAAGAAAAAATCCAGCACTGTTGACCGAGCGCACCTCCTCGTCGTGCGTGCAGGTTTTTGCGCCGACATCCTTTTTACTTGCCCCGATGAGCCCACCTCGAGCCACTTGGGCTTTGCATGCACGCTTAACGCGTTCGCCAAGCGTATTACTGGCCCAAAATTTCTGACGCCGTCCACAGTTTCGTCACAGGCTGCCGAGAGTGCCAACGTCGTAAGGCGTCTTCACTCAATCTGGCGGGTTTGCTCCAACCTATAGATATTAAATCGCCCTGGACGCTTGTTGACCTAGTCTGCATCGACATTCTGGGCCATTTACTGTGCCAGTGACCGGTCACCAATGAAATATAGTCGCGACCGAGTATTTAACGAGGTATGCGGAAACTAAGCCGCTACAGCGTGGCACGTCATCGGAGATTGCCTAGTTTTTCACGCATCAAATTGTGTTGCTTCATGGCGCACCGTCCCAATTAATCACCGCTCGAGGCACGACGTTTACGGCACAGCTCATGCACTGCCGGTTGAGCTCAGCCGCACGAGCCACAAAAAACCACTGCCTATCACACACAGACGAACGGGGTGACAGAGAGACTCAGCAGAACAATCACCGCATGATCGCAGTGTACATAAACTCGCAGCACGATACCTGGAACGATATTTTCTTGCACGTCACATATGTTTATAACACGGCCATTCAAGAGACGCCCAACTTTAAACAATTTCGTCTGGACTACGGACGTGACGTCCAGACTAAGCTGGAAGCCTTGCTTTCATGCTGCACTGATGATGACTCGCTCACGCCAGAGGCCGAGAAACTTGCTCAGAGCAAGGCAGCAATGTGGGCTCAGAGCGCCAAGGAAGCACCAACACGTGCCCGTATTCACATTCAGCGGCAGCAGTGCACGGATGCGCGGCGCTACAACCTCCGTTGTCGACCCGTCTCTTACCATCCCGGTGACCAATTTTCGGCGTGGACACCGGCAGGCCGCCAATTCTTGTCTGAAAAACTGACATGCCGTTTCTATAGACCTTACAAAGTTGTGCGCCGTGTCACAGAAGTGACCCAAGAAGCTCTTCCAGATGGGACCGGGCAGCCTGAGCATCATCCACCCCGCTCTCATGTCCTGCACGTAGTCCGCATGAAACCGTACTTGAGGCGGTAATGTGCAGTATGCTCTGCGTTCGCCTAGGTATCGCGTGGGACACCTTCACCTGCCTCTATTCTCCATTCTGTCGTTTTGCTAATATATGTATTTCCACTCAGTCGCTCGTGCTCCATCCCCGCGTTCATATTTTTTGGGAGTGGGAGTATGCCTTCTTTTATTTTCAGGTGGCGCATGAAAGTTTATGGCTCTTGGACTGGTTGCTTTGAATATATGTTTACAGAATTGGAGATGATTGCATAAATGCTGTCACGTTCATTAAATATCTAGGCCTGACAATTGCTACCAATCTTAAATGGCTATGCATATTTATGATATATGCTCCAAATTATTCAGGAAATTATGCAACCTAGGCAAGAGTTCAAAAGGGTCCCCATCCAGTGTAAAACTTGTAGCATATCGCACTATGATTCGACCAGTCCTAGAGTACACCTCTGTTGTGTGGGATCCGCACCATGTAAAAAATATCGAGCCGGTGGAGCACATCCAACGTGAGGCAGCCAGGTTCATCTCATCCGAGGACCGGAAACGTTCTTCCGTTACTAATATGCTGAGGCAGCAGAAGTTCGAGCAACTCCAGATGCGCAGACATATTGCGAGGTTAAGTTTTTTGCATTTACTATATGATAACAAAGCAGGATTTCCACGTGATTTGTATTTACTTTCTGCACCACAAACATCATCCAGGCTGAGCCACACAAAAGAGGTAAGGCCATAAAATGCCAAGACTAAGCAGTTCCAAAAATATTTTTTCTCATGCACAATCGAACAATGAAATCGCCTGCCTGCTTCGATTGTTGAATGTTTAACATTAGTACCTTTGAGCGCTCTTTGCAAACTTACCTTTTGTATCCCTCTCCTGCCTGGGCAGCACTGCTGCCTGCAGTATTTAGAAATAAATAAAAATTAAAATATTTCGCAGGTGACATTTATCTGATTGTCTCTCTGTTTTCTTGGCGCTGGAGTCCACACGAAAGGCTTTTCGAAGACGCTCACTGAAGTTTTTTTTTTATTCCTGGATGGGTGAAAGTGGTGTGCTTTGTTTGGATACCAGGTCACTGCGGAATTTTACAAAAGGACGCTGCAGAAGTTTTGGCAAAATCAGCTCTCAATGCACCAGTCGCCTGCACGTCCTTCGTCGTAATCTCTTTGGAATATCTCGTTTTCAGCGACATCAGTTTATAACCGCCACGTGCAGGCATCCCTTGCTATCTACCGTTGACTATCAATATCTCATGTACCCATGGAAGGCTCGTGTGTGTAAATCCCAGGAGTTTGAGGTAGCGATGACTCGAATGTGGTGCACGATCCCCTGCTTAAATTTTTACCTGTGTAGATGCGGGATCAGTCCAGTAAACATGTTACAAGGTTCTTCCTTCTTCGAAACTCACTTCCTTTGAGGTTCTCGCTTCTTTGGCGTTGGACTCGTAACCGACAGCCAGACTATGAACGATCGATGACCCACGGACGAACGAGAAACTGTCCCTTTTATAACACTGGAAAAACAGGAGAGAAACAACAATACACTGAAGAAAGAAAGGCTATGCACTCAGCTACCAAAGCTGTCTCACGCTCGGGCTCCAAGTTCACTCTTCACGGCTTGCCGAAAGCCGGGGCCTGCCTACTATGCTGCGGGAAGCCTGTCCACAAAACCCGTGTAATACGACGCAACGTGCTCTTAAATAACCTCATTAGAATCTTCCAGACACGGGCGAGGGCACTGGATAATGAGAGTGAAGGCATCGCAGCACACGTTAAAGGTGCTCTAAAGAGTAATTTTAACTCGTCTTTTTACCGCGGAAACTCCGTCTGCACATACCGGGCATTCTTAGAAACTTCGAATTACTCTCCTATGCGGTCGATTTCTCTAATTAAATTGGATTAAACGTTCCAGCTCCCGCCTTTTTTTGAACTCAACGCAGTAGGTAGGCGGAATGAACTAACGCGTGGAGTGCCTTCAGGCCAGTCCAGTGGTGACTTCGCTTTCGCTTTTATTTTGTTTTTAGGCTTCTTTGAATCAACAGTTTCAGTCACAGACAATATAGCCGCTAATTAAGCCCACAGAAATAAAAATACACTTGGACTCTTTTATTTAAGTATCACTTCGCCGATGGCAGAGCGGGAAGCCGCCACGGGACGGCCTGACGTGTTGGTTGACTCCTCCTACCTATCGCGTTGAGTTCAAAAAAAGGGCAAAAGGCGGAACGTTTAATCTGAATTACTTAGGGCAATCAGACACACGCGACAATAATTCGAAGTTTCTAAGAATGCCTGGAACGTGTAGATAGAGTTGCCACGGTAAAAAGACGAGTTCAGATACCTCTTTAGCGCACCTTTAAGCTATGTCTCCCTCCTCCTTCCTTCTCAAGAGCGCTTTAACGCTCTAGAACGTATGTCCGCGCGCGCCCCGCCTCGGCAAGGTCGCGGCGGGAGAAGGTCCTGGGCCCTGGGCTGGGATGTGTTGAGCTTGCAGCCGCGCGCGCCTTCATAAATGCCCAAAAGGGTTTTTTTCTTTTCTTTTTTTCGGCGCCTGCTGGCATCGACTCGCGCTCGCTACAGTGGCCTTACAATTCCCACGTACTTTTGCGCTGATAGTGGAGAAGTTGAAACATTGGAGCATTTCCTACTCACTTGCCGGAGGTCTGCACAAAAGCAGAATATGGATAAAGCAATACATGCATAAAATTACTCAATATACGCATGTACGAAAAAATAGTTGGTCCTAGAATGCTGGCCAGGGCAGCCTTTGTTCAATCGCCGTTGCTGGCGTATGAAAAGCCTGTAAGGTGTGCTCCTGTGCCGTCGATCGAATCTAAATGCTAATAAGGTTCCCGATAGTTTGGGAAGCGCTAAATGCAATCCTGTTGATTTTGGCAAACACGGTACGTTCTCCCACACGTGGTCTGTGTTTTGGGTTGATGATGTATCTTCAAGACCAGCACTGGGAGGCAACAGGGCCGATCGTTTGAGTTTTTGAGAAATCAGTTACGTCGCGAGCAGGCAAATGAAGAGCAAAACTCGTACTTTTGCTTTGCACAGCTCAGTCTTTCTTTGAGATAAGGCTCCGCACTCTGGTGAACAGATAAAAAACGGTTTACTAACACACTGCATTCTAAAGTAAGGTAAACAAAGCAGACGATCGGTTTCTGTCACCTGGGCAGAGAACAGCAAATTTACAGGCATTGGAGGCAGCAGACGGCGAAGGTAACTGCTAATTGCGCAAAGTTACGAAGGCGCTAGAAATGTAGTGCAATTATCGGGCGTTATGGTCATGACAATGAGAACAAGCCAGAAAAATATGTCTTTGAAGGTGTGTTGAAGCAGGCAGATTAGATTTGCTGCCTGCTTTTCTCTTAACTGTTACCTTAGCTCGGTTGGGAACTTTATACGCCCCAGAAGAAACTGATGTATCTCAGTCGCTGGTTTATCGTACATGATTACATCAAAAGTTTTCGAATAATGGCCGAGACGCAGTCGTGGCCTAGGGGTCTGGACGTCCGCTTCGGCTGCAGGAGGTGGTTGGCTTTAAACCCACCGCTGGACACCCACCGGTAAAAAATGTGTGCAAGCCACCCCGGCCCGGTGCCCGGCTTCTTCAGGGGTGTGTGCTTGGAGGAGGCTCCGCAAACCCCGCTGCGCCCCTTCGGGGGCAAACCCAGTTTCGAACAACACAGCCTGCAAAGGTAGTCCGTGCTTCACTCCGAAGTGAAGAGTTCAACTAAAGGGTCGTACGCTCTAACCAGCGTCGAGTTCAATACTACGGTCCTTCGTCAGAAGCGATTCACAGTATCACTGCGGTCCTGGGTAAGTCCGGTATTTCCGGCTGTTTGACGTTGTGAGAAAAAAAAGGGCCACAATTGGGCTTCTACTGCACGAGGCGGATTTAACGTTTTTGACGGCGGAACTTATCGCTGATCCGTCAGAGCGACTATGGTCAAAACCCTGCTCCTAAGCATCTCACACAGAAGAGCCGAACACCAGGCCGGGGGAAATCTCATACACATTAAAAGCCGGTGGGTATCCGGCGGCACTGGGGATCGCATCCAGCACTTCCCGAATACGAGGCCACCACACTTCACCTCCTTTTGATGCCCGTTATTTCTGCGATTGTAGATATGTAATCAGATATCTCTTTTGTTCTGTCAAGAAGCCCAGAGCCGTCCTAGTGTCCTGTGCGCATGCGATGTGTACACCTTTATATTGATATCTGTTACGGAAAACAAAGCCAGTTGTTATAGCATTCGTATTTGTCGGGTTTCTCTCCATGCTCGTCTCTTATGCGCTACATATTTATTCAAGTATTGTCAACAACTAGCCAGCAACAAGTTTTATTGATTATGCAGGAGCAATGGGTATTGAGCTCAACGGCTCTGAAAGGAAATATTTCCGCATATGAACATTTAAGTAGAAGCGGGAATTGGAGCTAACAAAAGGAAGATAAGGACGAAAATTCACCCACAAACTATTCAATATACGTCTCTACCAAAATATTGCTATTCCTACATAGTAACCTACAGCAGCTGGCCCCTCCATAGCGCCAATATTGTCGTCACATCCTTGACAGCCTACGCGGCGGCCAGGGCTGCGAATAGGACTCTGCGAAGCGTGAGGTAGGGGATGACGGTGCATATACCAGAATGTCAAGGGTTCTTCAGACGAAGCGGGTCGTAGGGACAATGGAGGACCAGAACCATAGGAAGAGGCGGCAGAGACAGGTCGCGGCCGGGCTCACGAGCGATTTTCTCCGAGCTTCTTCCTCTTTTCCGTGGATCGGCACCCCGCTGGTTGAGAATGCCATTGAGTATTTTTTACTGTAATAGAGCCAAATAATTGGAAGCGAATAATTTATTTTTCAGACTCGGCACAGCTTTAGAAAGTGCGCCTTGTTTCGTTCAACTTCTCGAAATTTTCCACAATTGAGGCACGGCTTTAGAAAACCATAATGTAACAGAGGCAATTTTGCTACATCTTCCAAAAAACATTCCAGTGTGTCTCTCACGAGCTTTTAAAATTCAAGATTAAGGCTGTGCAAAATGATTCTGAAATTATCAAGGTACCTTAAGGCTATCTTAACGAAAGATACGGTGCGTGCTTGGGGGTGGCAGAAAGCTGATATACCGGGATGTGACATCTCGATTTTCAGACTGATCTCTTCTCAGACCATTGGTGTTCTTAATATACTGCATCAATGAGGTTGCAGCCAACATATCTTCTCCTATTAGGTTGTTTGCTGACTTTTGTATAATGTAGAAGAGGATTTTAAGTAGCTGCGATACGGACATTCTGCAGCAGGTTTAAACTGCATAGAGCATAACGCCAGTCTTGGTAGCGACAGATAAATACTAAAACAAATTACCAGGTCGCATTCTCGAGGAAAACGTGCGAATTTGGAAACAATTCACGTGAAAAAACGTTGAAATAGAGTTTCTTAAGTATTACTCTCTCTAAAAAACTCACATTCAATCAACAAATTATTAGGGTTAAAAATAAAACAATTGGAATTCTTAGCTTAGTAAACCACACATTTCTTAACGCTGCCTACAGATTATAATATGAACCGTATCAGGCACTGGTAAGCCGCTTTTTTAAAAAGCTAGTGTCGTATGGGACCCTAACAACACTAATGCATAAATTAAAACGTTAGAATACCTGGCAGCCAGGTTCATATCCAAACAATACGCAAAATATCTTATCATCAGCAACATGAAAAATACCGTCGGGCAAAAACTATCGTTGGAAAAACAGAAAAAGCAGTTGAAGCTGACGCACCCCAGATGCTATAAAATAGGAAAAATCGAGAGGCATGAATAATTTCATTTCATTGCTATATGTCAGACAGAAGGCGCCACGAAAACAAGATTCGCGAAATTGAGTGCCAAACGAATTACGTAAAATTATTCCTTCTTCCGAAAACAATCACAAAAAAGTATGGTTTTGCAGCGCATGTGGAAGGTGCGAGTAGCTACACTTTTATCCTCTACTGGGCCATATGAAATTTCAGTCTTCCTGTTTTGTTTTTGTTTTTGCTCATATCGCCTGTTCGCACTTTTACTCTTTTTATTTGTTGCAATTGTATCACTTGATGTAATAAATTGCATTGCAAAGCCTGTTCTCTTGCTGTAATGCCTTGGCGCTACAGGGTACAGTGTAAATAAACAAAACCCTATGCGCGCATAAAGCTTGCTGCACGGAACATTCTGGAGCAGACAAAACAGGCATGCTCTGCACCCGCCGTTGAGAAATTGGTTGTTGCAGAAGAGGCGTTCGTTTTGAGGGAAAATAGGCGAAGAAAATACTATACTTCGAAATCTCCAAGCTTCCTTAGCGCTTGTGATGTCCTCGGGTATCTAGATTCCAAGGCCACAAAGAATGATACCCGCCCATGTTTGGCGATTGTTGCTGATCAGCTTTCTGCAACTTCGTTCATTTCCGGCACAAGTTGATGAAGCCTGTGTGGAGGAATATTGTGTTTTTAAGTTATTTCTGGAGAAAAAGATTAGTCAAAACGGAGAACTGTAAATAAAAACAAGCTTGTTATGGTGCAGAAAGAAATATAATGATAGTGCTTGAAGGGCAGCAAACAGTAACAACGCGATTTTTTCAGTTCAAGTACATCGCCTGGGCGTATTTGAGCATGGCGTCCGAAACTAATTTAATCTTTACAATTGCAGTCTTTCTAGGCTTTATTCTGAGTGGCATAAAATACTGTATACAGAGAGTACTGCCATTAAAGGATTTTGGTTCCTTCGTATATTGTTAGTCCTCGAGGCTCAAACCATAAATATGACAGAGATTGTGTGAACGCTCGCTCACTACAGAAGGCAAATAAGGGAATGGAGAAAGAAATAGTTGAGGCACGCAGACATTTACGCACTGAAATATGCCGGCGTAATCAGCAAATGTGGGAGTTAAGAAACCAACACTCGCCGAGAGAAGCCTAGACTTTTTTAACGAGCCAAACTGGAGCAGAATATGCACACTAATACCAATAGACAGAAACTGAATGAATTGATCTCTGTCCGCATAACGAAAGCACGAAAAATCGGAAAGCACAGCAATATACTAGTGAAGCTTTTACGTTTGTAATTAGGCAGTGTATGATCCAAATAGGGCGGACCGAATAGGCGGAATGTAGCGGCGCGCAAGCGAAATTTTTAATAAGAATAATAATTGGTTTTTAGGGAAAGGAAATGGCGCAGTATCTGTCTCATATATTCTTGGACACCTGAACCGCGCCGTAAGAGAAGGGATAAAGGAGGGAGTGAAAGAAGAAATGAAGAAAGAGGTGCCGTAGTGTAGGGCTCCGGCATAATTTCGACCACCTGGGGATCTTTAACGTGCACTGACATCGCGCAGCACGCGGGCGCCTTAGCGTTTTTCCTCCATAAAAACGCAGCCGCCGCGGTCGGGTTCGAACCCGGGAACTCCGGATCAGTAGTCGAGCGCCCTAACCACTGAGCCACCGCGGCGGGGTAAGCGAAATTTTTGCGAAGTAGTTTCGGCGGTATTAACGATGTTATACAAAAGAAAGTGTCACTTCTCGAAAGAGCTGGCCATGCAGCTCCTAGGGTTTTGGCAAACTTCGTCCATTTCTCCTTGTTTCTTTTGGCAAGCTGCGGCGCTCTACGAGTGGCACGTAGCGGAACGCTAAGGCGAGACACGACTAAAAAACTTTGGGTAATCCTTACAACCTCAGTCGGCTGGCTGATCTGTTTGAAAACCTGGACATGGTACATTCGCCACAATCTTGTTTTCCTTATGTAATTGAAGAATCAAAGACCACCTGACCACTGATTTCGAATGTTATCGTGCTAAAGGCGTCTTTGTTATAATGGCACTATGCCAAGGCTCTCTGTGAACAAATTATATGGCTTTTCAATATAAAAGGTTCAAGTGAATTATGATAGAAATAATATTTCAGCAGAAGGCAATGTATAGAAGTCCACTCACTAGGGAACGCAAGCACGCGCTTTCTTCGAATTAATGCGTTCATGTTTTACGGTACACGAGCAGATCTTTTCAGACAGAGAAGGATTATATTTCGGATCCTCGACTCGCTGCTAAAATGAGGCTAGACTACTGCCTCCCGGGAAGTCCTTCATACACATGCAAATAAAAAAGTCCTATAACCAAACCCATATATACCCGCCTAAATTGAACGCATATTGCGCACGTTCAACGGTATTTAGAACGAAAGAGATGTATTTACGACATAATGATATACAAAAAGGCGGTTTGAATTTTCTCTTCCTACAAAACCCATACCGTGAGTTTTGTAATATATATCCTGCGCGTACTGGATACGAGCTCTTTAAAATGAAAACAAGCCTCTGATTGTTCTCTCCCCTAGTGCGCAATTTTTTCTCACCTTCTCCCCACCAGACTGATCGAATAAATGCCGAGGCCTCCAACTCATACATCTTTGCTGTACCCCGTCATCTTTGCTTGCTCGCAGATAGTGATGAGTGGCTTGCCGGGTTCAAAGGCCAGAATCCAGTGTTTGTCCCACCTTCTTCCATACTAGCAATGTTTGGTTCCACAACAAATACCAAGCGCGTTATTCACTCTCTTACTAGAGATATGCACTGTGCCCTCATCAGAAGTCATTTCAAAATATAACGAGAAAGGCTTGATAAGCAGGCACTTTTCTCTACACGTCCCTGGCCACACTCGGGAGCAAACGAGGCTTGACCTCTATTCACGGGTGAGACGCACCGGAGTCAACGCTTGATAGCACAAGCGCGATAAAGGTAGACAAGCTGCCTTATCGGCTTTCCATGCTCAGCAATTCTGCACAAAAGCACTTTTGAGCGGGAAACTGTTTTAGAATGCAATTTTTTCATAAAATTTAGCATTTCACTGTAACAATCAACATATTCGCAGAGCACCTGATTGCATTGTTGTAATTTTTTCCATTCACGTTTTTTGCTATAGTCAAAAGCGTTCCCTATTGGTTTTCTATTGCAGTCTTAGCTGTCAGATGCGATCGCTGGAAACTCTTTAGAAGAATGATTTTGCTACGCATCTGAAGAATGAACTATTACGTTCACTATTTTCATAAAAGTGTCACAATTTTCCAATTTTCAAAGTTTTCCCCGACAAAGCTGGACTTGCATATATTATAACCACAGCAGTCACAGGAAAAGAAGAAGACTTTGCTGCGCACTGTGGCTCCGCCAGGGATATGTGGCATTAAGCTTCAGGACATCATCATCATCAGCGTGACAATGTGCCATCAATTTTCAAGCAACAGAAGTAACAACATCGTGTCCAGCAAGATTTTGAGTTCATTCTGCAGTCCCCACCCACATAGCGCCCATAAAAATCTTGAAGTAGAGGATAAAGGGCAAACAACAGATGCGTAGCCGGAAAGTGAAGGAAGCAATCCCCAGGGTAGGATTTGCCAAACTTTGATGCGGCTTGGGTGCTAGGCATACTGGGGCTCCGCTGAGCCTCACCGAATATGAAAGTGCCTAACATGTGGGTGCCACTGGACCCTCGGGTCGTCGCAGCGACCTCTGCAAACACATGGGAAGTACCGTACCGGGCGTTTACATGGGTATGCGACCCTGCTTGCTAATCGGACTACAACCTGTACTCGAACTCACTGGTATATATGTCTATAGATATTTGTTTCTAGTGTTTTGTTTGCATACGATTTTGCGTTTCTTTTTACTTTATTTCTTTTCTTTGGATAGGTTGTCTGGGAGGGGAGGGCTCTGTATCGCAACAACATGGACTGCTGCTTTGGAAAAAGGAAGAGATGCCAGGCACGCGCCGGCGAGAACGTTGAAGGCTGAGTGGCAGAGTGGACGTGTTGCTCACTGGCCCTCACCGGTCATTGATACTGAAGCCATAGGCAATAAATGTGGGGCTGCATCTAGCGCACACAAGAAATTACATCTCAATTTACCAGATAAGTGTTTTTTGCCACTATCAACGACCAGTTGTTATACGTTATAAGTGATGATATAAATGACTGTTGGACGTTATAAATGTGATATGGCAAGGAGGAGGAATACAACTCGACAGTGGCCCCAACATCGAATGCAGGGAAACCTCCTACAAGCCTGCAATCTTTGCGGCTGATTTCGCGAACGCCCACAATTTGCAAGATTTTTGAATAAATGATTGCCACGTGCCTATAGTGATTGGAAACTGAACAAAAATGCGATGCTCTACAAAGTGGGTTCTGTATAATCCTTGGCAGAGAAACTGGGTTGGCTATACTAGCTGAAGTAACACATTTGTCGCCTCATAGCCACATTGGGCGTACTGTGGTGGCTACCGACGTGGCGAATAGTTTATAGTTTATTGGGATTTACCGTCAAAAACCACTCAGGCTATGAGGTACGCCGGAGTGAGGGGCTCCGGAAATCCGGAAATTTTGGCCGTCTGGGGCTCTTTAACGTGCGCTGACACTGCACAGCCCACGGGCCTCTACCGTTTCGCTTCCATCGAAATGTGACCGCAGCGGCCGCAATCGAACCCCACGTTGTTCGGGTCAGCAGCCGAGCGCCATAACATCTGAGCTACCGCGCCTGCCCAGACTTGGCGGAGGTATACGACTACGTGTTACATGCAAAATCTTTGACAACATGGAACGTACGGGCATCACACTACAAATCATAAAAGCGGTACATAATCTGCTTAAGGGCAGAGAGTTTTCTCTCTGCAAAAAGAGACAACAAATCGATAATTACACCTCGAACAGGGGTCTGCCCACAAGGTTCAGATATGACACTTTTGATATTTAACATCGCACTCATACGATTGACAAAGAAATTAGCTTAAATAGCAGAGGTGCAGTTAATTATTTGCGCAGACGATGCGCGATTTGGTCTGCCCATAAACAGCTTGAGGCATAAAATTTTTATCTGCAAGAGGCCTTAAATACAATTGATGAGTATGTCTATGGTGCAGGCCTGGAGCTGTCACTACAAAAGTGCACATGGTATTGGCAACTAAAATATTCACGCTAAAGAATGTAAATCAGTCATTACAAGAGGTAGGTGAGTTGAGAATGCTTGATCTTGGCATTGGTAAAGCTTTCTAAGGCGCACAGTGGCTCAATAAGATAAAAAGCAGCAGAGACTTCCGTTAACGTGATCAAACGCATTTCGTCTATGGGAATAGAAGTCCGATTGGAGATGTCAAGACATCTTGTACAATCGGTGATTCAATCCAGAGTACTCCACGAGGCCAAGTTCCAACGACTGACGAGGAGACAATGGTCAGATTTGTAAACAATAAATAGGAACGCAATGCACACCATCACGGACTTACTGAAACTTACCCC
Organism: Amblyomma americanum; assembly: GCF_052857255.1. Taxonomy (NCBI): domain Eukaryota; kingdom Metazoa; phylum Arthropoda; class Arachnida; order Ixodida; family Ixodidae; genus Amblyomma; species Amblyomma americanum. The sequence continues at coordinate 28,311,053 of NC_135505.1, forward strand.
CATCCTGATTCTTAGAGAATTTGCACAGGTGAATAGATTGACAGGAGTAATTCAACAGAGAGAGGCAAGAACTCTGAAGCGAAAGTACTTAGCCCATACCTTCCTTGTACAATGCTATTTTAGTGCAAACTTCAACAGGTGTTGAGCCCCCTTAATGGGAAACTACAAATATTACGACAAACCAAACGACTAAACTTCGTCGTAAAGACAAGCTGAGAACTCGACCTCAGGCTGATGTATGCCCTGGAACATGTATTACATACATGGACGTGTCGAGTATAGAAAAGGGTGGTAGAACAGCCGCCACTAGTCCGACGCACAGTGAGCAAAACGTATTACATGAATATGTATCAGACCATCTGAATCTGCTTGTGATAAACCTTTATGCAGTCAGAGATGCTGTGGAGGTCTTAAATGAAGTAGAATACATAACAGAAGCCGATATTCATGCAGGACGTTAGCCGCCATAATAGAACTGAAAAGAGCGAAGAAGGCTGTCAGTCAGGAGATCAACGCAATCAACAAGAAAGCAAGAATGCGCATCCAGAAATAGACACAAGACGATATAGAACGCTGAGCATAGGAAAGTAGACAATCTAACAAACCACGCTCTCAAACATTAAGGCATTCCCCTCTCCCCCCCCCCCCCCACCCAGACTTCATTTTCTAACCTGCTCCGCTCTCCCCATCTTAGCATCCTTATGAAGGGAGCATTCCAGCCACAAGACAAAGGTGTCTGGTGTCCACAAATTTATTAAGAGAACTATTTCAGCCGGGAGAGAGCGGAGCCACCGGCAAGTCGAGAAGGCGCAGCGCCGAGCTCCGATCGCATAGCCGTCGAATTCTGCACTGCGCACGCCCGCCAAGCGTGCCGGAGTATGTTGTCTTCTTCTGGAGCCGGGCACAACGCGCTACAGGGCGCCCCCTACAGGGAGGAAGTGATATCGCAGTAGACAGCGAGCTGGCATGTAGGATGAAACGAGGACGGCAGGGAAAGGTCGTTGGCAAAGCGAAAACGAGGCCGGGTGGAGCTGCCGGTAACAGCCTCAAGCTTCGAGCTATCGGCGAAGGCTGAATCGTGATGGCCGAGGAAGAGGCGGTGAAGTCTAAGGCGGACACACTTGATGCTGGGTGTCCAAGTGCGAGCGGCCAGGGGCAGAAAAGCCACAGCGGCCACAAAGGGCACCTGAAAGGGTGCGGTATTCAGGTGACCCACTGGGGCAACAATAGCGCGGCTAAAGCAGCCTGCAGCAGGCCGGCCGCGGAATTTGATGGGTATCCGGAAGATAGCGAGCAGGAATGCGTAGCTCAGACGGGCGCACTGCAGTGGGTGTTTCCGATACTCTTGGAAAGGGCAGGCGGGTACCAGTAATGGCAACTGCGAGGGGCGTGGCGTTGTGGCAACCACAGCCGAAGCGGCTGAAGCCACACCGTCTTGGCAGGCCAGGACGTTCGGTACGGGTGGAAGGGAGAGGATGATGCAAAGCAGGCGGGAAGACAGGGGTGTCTAACAAGAACAGAAAACTAGGCTAGTTGGTATGGAATCATGTTTAACTGCGCAAAGAAACGAAGACAGAGAAGAAGAAGGCACGACACGAGCGCAGAGTTTTACACTCTTGAGCCTTGTTTTCTGTCTGTGCGCCATCGAGCAGTCAGCTGCAGCATGATTGCTCTCAGGCTCCAGCTTCTTTCGCACAGCACCACAAATCCTTGCAAGCTTATTCTTTGCCGTGAAAATCACGTCCGCCCCGAATCTCGCCCCCACTTTTTTCAGCCAGTGTGAAATTCCATGGACGTACGGAATGCCCACCACTTGTCTACGTCCACCGTCCTTTTTTACTAGCATGGGCACTCCCCACCTTGACCAGGATCCTTTCGGAGATCTGAGCCAACACCTGCTCAGGATACCCGGCTTCCTTCAGCCTCTCTACCTGCCCCAGGAAGCTAGCCTCCACTCTGTGGGTACAGGATTTCCCAAGGGACGCTTTTAAGCATGAAGTCGCGATACCCGCCTTGACGAGTTTGGAATGCCCCGAACTGACGTTCAAGAGAGATTTTTTCGTCGCTCGTGTCGTGCCTTCTTCTCTGTCTTCACTTGTTTGCGCAATTAAACATGATACCGGGGTGTCGCCGTCACCGAGACTGGATGCGAGGTCGGCACTCGGGCAGTGTAGAAATGTTCACCAGGTGATGAGGAAGGCGGTAGAGGTGCGTGTGCTTCGGCACAAGGGCTTTAATTAGCAGTAGGCGGGCCGTGCGGCTCCTCAACACTAATAGTGGCAGAATACGGAGGCGTCGCAGCCGGTAAAAAGGCGTGGGATCGTGAGAAGGCAAGAGGCACGAGTGATGAAACATGTGCCGGAGTTGAGGTCACAACTGATGGAGTTGTTAGCTGTGGCATACAGTGGGATTGGAAACGCAGGGAAGTCGGAGCAACTGAATACCCCTGGCATGTTGCTGTGCTGACGACCATGAACTTGTCGTCCGCGGCCGTGGACAGCGGAACATCCCCAGCACAGTGGGTGCTTGAAAAGGGGCAGGGTGGCGAGCAGTGGTGAGTTCGGGAATCATAGTGCGCATGGGACGAGCAGCGGCGACGAGACCAGGGGGAACGGTCTTCCCTGAGGGATGAGGCGCAAGCGCGATGTGCCCGCAGAACCGTATTGTCGGAAGGCAGCTTGTCGATCTCACGGCTGAGAGCAGCGATGGGGGCGAGTAGCCGGTCTAAGCGGTCACCGGTAGCGGAGGAACAGTGAACCGCAGGCAATACGTTCATGAGCTGGTCATCCATTTGCGCCAAGGAGGGGGTGCCTGCGGTCAACACGCTAAAGATCGCGCGCAGACGCTCAGAAAGGCGTTGCAGGAACACTGCCCGCAGCACTGCTGCGTCCACAGACGGAGAATGGTTAGCAGCCAGGTACATCACATGACGCTGCAACTCGGTGGCCTTGCGGGCGCTAAGTTCTTCCGTGTCAAGTGGGTGTTGTAGGAGACGCTGCTCCGATTGAGAAGTGCGCCAAATGATCGCGGCTCTTAGATGGTCGTAAGGGCGGTCAGTTGGCATTGAGAGCAGAATGTCTCGAACGACCGTACGAGTGACAGGAGGGAGAGCAACAATGACATGATCGTACATGTCTTCCTGGGACGTGATGCCGCTGAGCAGAAACTTGGACTCGGTGATCAGGAGCCAGATTTCCGACTCTCAGGGTCAGAATTCGGGCATCTGGAGCAAGGAGACATCGTGCTCATGCTGGTATTGAGGCGGGGACGACAGAAGCGACGAGGCAGTGGGCGAAGCTGCTGCCATCGGTTAAAGAATCTGTGGCATGCTTCGAAGGTAGACGGGGTCTCGTGCTCCGTCTAGCGGTAGGCATAGGCTGATGCAGGTACCGGCCGGGAACAGAAGCTGGGCAGCTCGAAGTATGGAGTCATCAGTTTGTGGATGGAGCATCCCAGACGCAAGCCGAAGGTGTATGGTGTCCAGAAATTTATTAAGAGGACTTGTTCAGCCAGGAGGGAGCGGAGCCGCCGGCAAGCTGAGAAGGTGCAGCGCAGAGACCCGATTGCGTAGCCGTCGAATTCTGTCCTGCACACGCCCGCCGAGCATGCTGAGGTTTGCCGTCTTCTTTTCGAGCCGGGCACATCGGTCCATGCTGCATTCTCCTTAAAAGGGCTCTGCAAGGGGCTCTAGTAATTTTGCGGTATGCCTGGGATGTTAAACATGCAGCTTGACGAATATTGTGCAGCAAGAATATTTTGATGCGCTTTGGAGAAGCAGAGTTGTGTGTATTCAACATTTCTATTTAGCTTCTTCGCGCTTTTCCATCTGCTCTCGTGAGTTTTTCCCGCTTGAAGGTTGTTGCTCCTCCGCCTCCTCACCTCGGGGGTGAAGGTTCCTGACCCTCGGGAGATACGCGGCTGATTGAACACGGCCGTGGTTGCTGCCTGACGTCTAACCAATAACCACCTCTCAAATTGTATTCGAAGGTGCGAGTGACAGAGGAGGGTGGAGAATGAAAATATTCGGCTGTGGTTCAACTCGGCCTAACCTGGTTAGTTGGAGGGAATGGTCGGTTAATCTGGGTTAATCACGGTTTCTGTTGATTAAAGTTTAATGAATGTCACGATTTTGCTTTCACCTAATTTTTCAAATGCGGGATACTTGCTGGGTCGAAGAAGAAAAGGGGGAACCAGGAAGTGCGAATATTTGGCCGCGTTTCCACTTAGGCGAAACGCTATACTTGCCAAATTTTAATAATTAATATTTACGCTCATAATTAAAGTATTCATGAAAGCCTGAGCACATATCTGGAAGATCCGTTTCTGACACATCTGTGAATTCTCTAGACCGCGCCATCTGCTGGACCATAGCCGTACAATGCGTGTTGGAGTTTCAGTGGGTGCAGCATGATGGCGCTTCGGCTTCACGCCATGCGCGAAGGAAATTAATCGTAAACCTACTTCGCTACTCGCGTAGTTAAAATTTATGTAATTCTCATGCTCATTATTAACTTATTCATGCAAGCCTCAGTACATATCTCAAAGATACGTTTCTCAGATATTTGAGCATACAGCAGACGCGCCTTCATTCACTTCCGAGAAACGAACAGCCGTTGCGGAGTTAAAGCGCCCCGTCTGGCATGCCGAAGGCAAGTGTCTGATACCCATCCACACCACAATTGGGACTAACGGCGCCAATGGAGGCAGGTTTCTCAGGGTTGCTGACTGACAAGAAGAAGCGCAGGTGCCTTCTCTGGTTCCTGCAAGAGAATACCTTCCATAGATTTTAGAGTATACAGCGGACCCAAATTGTGCTCTTGTTGCAAGTGTGCTAATTAAAAAATAACAAAAGATTCTGGGTAAGGGGCGTTGCTCTACTACAACGCCGTAGTAAAAAGCTAAGCCTTCAAATGCGCTTCGAAAAGCAGGGCGCCCAAGCAAGCTTGAGCCGTAGAGAAGATTAGCAGCAGCGAACGGGCGGCGCTTTCGAGAGCGTCCACTTTGTGGTCGTGCAGCGCATATTGACCTCAGACTCGGTAGAGTTATAAGAGGAAGGGTCTCAAATGCTTCAGCAAAAGGGCTGGATTGTAGCTTTATGATGACAACGATTGTTATAGGTAACTAAATAGATATCACCGAAAAATAAAAGTAAGGTTCTCAAAAACTGCAGTTGTGGAAGTATATGATTAGTTGAGCAAATATATTACTGGTTTTCTTTATTTTAGCAAGTGTATTTAATCTGCCATGGAGATTTGCAGCGATTCATGCACAGAATGCTCACCAGTATTATGCAAATTTGTTAATTAGAAATACTAAGCAATACATTAGAAATACACATTTTAGATAAGGCAGAATACCGCACTGGATAAAGGTGTTTCAGCTAAGATTTCCACAATTTTTAAAAATGGGCTTTTCGAGATAGAAGTGTGCTTTTATGGCATGGCGTTGTCGGCGGTGGTGTAGTGCATCAAAATACAACTGAGACGTGCTAACTGGCAAGCGGCTTGTAATTTTAATACTTAGATTTTTAACGATTATGTTTAGGCCTAAAAGAGACATGTAGACCACTGGAAGTAATATCCATATCAATTTCTGTAATTCCGAATACATGGTTATTCTGGCGCTGTGGTCCAACAAATTTTTGCTACGTCACGGCAAAATACATGCACTTTCGAGAAGCTTAATTGCAGGCCAAGCAACCTTTCAAGTTCACGTAACTAGTCAAAAAAGTGAAATTTTGTCGAGCCATTTCATTGCGCCAACCGTAATCGCGTTTTCTAATTCTAAATTCTAAAAACGGTAATGCCCAATATTAATGACCGGCTAATAGCTTCTAATTTCAAATAGGCACTAATAAGCACTTATTGATAGAAAGTTATTATTTAAAAATGAGTTAAAAAGATTCGCCAGTTTTCTGGTGCCCACCAACTTTTCTGATACTATTGCGCAATAGCCATATTTCACCCCAAGAAGTCTATTTGTGAAACTTTAATTAAACTCGTCCCTGAAACACCTGATATACAGCCGTACAGTGAAAGGCGCAATGAACCACACGATATATGCATCAAAAGTGAACTGCAACGGACTAAATAACGCCAATTTGGGCTATAGGGTGCATACTGTTCGAGACGGATAATAATAGCGCTAAAGAATGAAAGACACGCGTAAGACGCACACAGGACAAGGGCTTGTCCTGCGTGCGTCTACTTGTGTTTGTCTACCTTTAGCACAATTATTTTCCGTCTCACGCACTGAAAAACTTTACATAAGTTTACTGACGTTTGGATAAGGGACGAGTTTTCCCCTGAGTAATCCTTAGCTGTTACACGCAAAAATAAATAGCGACTGGAAGGGAGGTTCTGTATTGCTCCTAAGTTGAAACAGCATCGGGTAAAAGAGTACGCTCCGAGTATGGAACCGACATATGCGCGCCTTGCGAAGTGGATGCTGACTTATCGAGTCTCACCTTCGCAGGAAGACGAAGACGTTGTTCGACCTGCTTTCGCCTTAGCTGCGTCTTTACCTAAGTTAGCCTAATTTACTTAGTTTTCTTGGAACACTCGAGGACGGCTACATTTTCAAGCCGGTACTGTCCCTATGGGAACAGTACGGCTGCTGCGGCGCCGGCATGTGTAAAGGGACCACGCCGTGGAGGCTCGCTCAGAAGAGGCGGCCATGGCTTCCCAGGCTGTGGAGCGACCAGAACATGGAGACCATCACCCGTCCAGTGAGACCTCGTCGCTTAGTGGGGATGAGTCAACGATCGTGGACGGTGACGAGTCAGTGGCCGATACGGCTGACGTGGACAACGAGGGCTTCAAGTTGGTGAGTCATCGCAAGCAACGAACGGTCGGGATCCCGGTAGTGGTTGAGCCCACAGGGAAAGGGGTTGATTTAAGAGAGAAGAATCCCATCCTACTTTTCGCGGCCATTCAATCACTGCTGGGATCAGCTCCGATTCGTAGTCGGTTCTCCATGCATGGGGCTCTTCACCTGGATGTCTCGACGGAACTGCAGGTTGACAAGCTCCTGCAATGCAATCAGATTGGTGACATCAAAGTTAACGCGCGGTTGCCCTTTTCCTACATGAAGAACACCTGTGTTATTAAGGGTGTACCAAACTGGTATTCAGAACGCGACCTACTTGATTATTTGAAACCTCAAGATGTTCTGCACGTGAAACGAATCGTGCGTCGTGAGGAGTCTCCAGAAAAAGAATGGGCTGCGAAACCTACCAACTCTCTCGTGTTGACATTCGCTACCAACTCAGAGCGCCCCGAAAAACTGATCTGGGATTTGCCCCGCCGCGCTAACTCAGTGGTTAAGGCGCTTTACTACTGATCCGGAGTTCGCGGGTTCGAACCCGACCGCGGCGGCTGCGTTTTTATGGAGGAAAAACGTTAAGGCGCCCGTGTACTGTGAGATATCAGTGCACGTTAAAGATCCCCAGGTGGTCGAAATTATTCCGGAGCCCTCCACTACGGCACCTCTTCTTCCTTTCTTCTTTCATTCCCTCCTTTATCCTTTTCCTTACGGCGTGGTTCAGGTGTCCAACGATATATGAGACAGATACTGCGCCATTTCCTTTCCCCAAAAAACCAATTATTATTAATCATTATTCACGAAATCCGCAGTGTCCGATTTCACTGATGCTCTTCCACCGTGTTTTAGATGACAACGGTTCGGGCATGTGGCCAAAGTTTGCACAAAAGATCTACTACGCTTTAAGCAGTGCGGTGGCGACCACGATTACAAAAGCTGGAAGGCCGATTTTTTTGGCTAATTGCTTTGGTGGTCATCCAGCGAGTTTCGGAGGCTGCCCTTCCGTGTGAGCGCTCCCCACCGTCGAATATCCTTTATTGCTGGTCCCAAAACCCAACCCTCTGAGACACCTGTGTCAGGATTGGACGAGCTCCCAGTGTTGTAGTATGATACTGTCTCGTTATCCAACAATGTCCCTAAGAGACCTGAGTCCTGCAAGGCGCCAAGGCTCGCTGTGTGCGAGTCGGTTGGTCGACCTCCAGCAAAGTGTCCATGTTCCTGAGCGACCGAATTACAGCCAGGCTCAACAGAAAGGGAGTCCCTCATATGCACAAGTGACAAAAAAAAACGGCTACTGCGGGCAAGAGTGTCCCCTTCGGCAGGTTCTTGGCATTCTTCATAAAGAAGAGAGTGACGCCCGCAGAAGTGAGTGCCTTGTTTGGGGCTGTTCCCCCGTCGTGGGGGCTTGTGAAACGCGTTTGCGAACTCTTAAGGTCAGAACTATGGCGACAAGTAAGGCTATACACCGACTGGCTACGCGCTGCATGTTTTGCGCGCAACCCGGAATGGATCGCGCCAAGACTGTTTCATCACCTCAGAAGTGAAGGTGCAAGACTGACGGAAGTCTTGTGGAACAAGAACTTGAAATGGATTGTTGCTAGCCAGCGCTGTGTTCGTCCTTCTTCTTTTCCGTCGTTTTTTCTATGGCTATGTGCCGTTGCGCTGGAATACTATGAACGTGAAGCAAGAATACCAACTAGCCCAAGAACTGACTCTACTGAAGTACATTTCTTATACATCGGTCTCGCCTTTCCTCTGTGTTCCTCGTCTTCAGGATGCGAATTTGCTCCAGACCAGCATTGCAAGAGCGACGTACCGTGCTAGGTTCCTGGCATTCTGCATAAAGAAGAGAGTGACGCCGGCCGAAGTGAGAACCTTGTTTGGGGCTGTTCCGCCGTCGTGGGGGCATTTAAAACGCGTTTGCAAACTCTTAAGGTCAGAACTGTGGCGACAAGTAAGGCTATACACCGACTGGCTACGCGCTGCATGCTTTGCGCGCTACCCGGAATGGATCGCGCAATGACGGTTTCATGACCTCAGAAGTGAAGCTGCAAGACTGACGGAAGTCTGGTGGAACAAGAACTTGAAATGGATTGTTGTTAGCCAGCGCTGTATTCGTCCTTCTTCTTTTTCGTCTTCTTTTCTTTGGCTATGTGACGTTGCGCTGGAATACAATGAACGTGAATCAAGAATACCAACCAGCCCAAGAAGTGACTCTACCGTCGGGATCTTTTGTTGATGTTGTAAGTACGTTGCACAAAATAAGGAGCTCAAATAACAAAGTGTGTCAGACGTTCTTCATGTTTTGTTTCGGGCCCAGCGTTCATATGTTCCAGCGATGCCGCCTGGTAACCTGATGAACTTCCTACAGGTAGTGCTTTCTTTTGAGTCCCTAATTACCACCTTCGCAGCGAACTTCCTTTTTATCTAATATAGATGGTGTTAAACCTCGTAAATCTAATATCCACCGAAATGTGCCATTTATAACGCAATAGAACTGCGCTGGGACTTCAAGTTGTTTAGCTTACCTGAAACTATTCTTGAAAGAGACTTGTGTTCCAGTATTGGCCCTGTCGGAAGCTGACCTCCCAAGCGGGAGATGTTTTACTGGATATGTCGCCCATAAAAACTGCAGCGTAAAGTCATTTTATGCAGGAAGAGCCGCGCTTCACATAACAAGGGAAATTCCCCATGTTTCTCTAAGCCTTACCGATCTTTGCACGGATGAGATTGAGGTAGCGGCTTTGAGAATTCAGCTCGGCTGTCGCACCCTTTCTATTGCATCCGTGTACGTGTCCCCGCGGAAGAAGGTAGCATTGGATTTGTTTCTACAGCCGCTCAGCGACCACGGCCCAACTCCTCGAAACATCTGCGGTGATTTCAACGCCCATCACGCAGTCTGGGATGACAGGAACACAGAATCCCGTGGACGCAAACTCGTAGACGTTATTGACAGTTTGGACCTGTATGTTCTCAATGGCGGAAGCCCCACTTTCTTCCGGCCTCCAGCCTCAGACCTGACTCTGCATTGACCTGACGTCCGCATGAGGTGGGCAACAGCGCCTGACCGCATGGGAAGTGACCACTGTCCGATTTTTGTGTATGTGCCGACTTTCGTATGCGTGGTCCTAAAATCAGCAATGTGGTCAACTGGCACACGTACAGAGAGCACCTAGAACGTGTTTCTGGTGATGTTATTGACAAAATGTTTTCTGGTAAGGTGGCAGCAACTACGATGGTCAAGTTACCTGATCATTTTTCGGCCCGGATTTAAAACTCAGGAACCTTTGCGCAGCGAGAAGAAGGGCGGAGTGCCAACTCATGCGGAAGAAGGGCGACAGGGAACTGAGGACGTCATTGAATAGGCTGAATTCTGCCATTCGATGGCACACGAACAAGCTCTACAGGTCGCAATGGGCCTCATTCTGCGCTAGGTTGGCTGTGTTCTCACCGGAGACGAGAATAGGAACAGTTATTTCTAGCCTTGCTGGAGAATCTCGCCCTTCGAAGCCTTTTGAAGCTCTTGCAATACGCAAGGAAAAACCTAATACGTGCTTGGCAGAGGAATTTGCAGACGCACTCGTACGCGCTGATTCTGGAATGGATATATATACCCCACCTGCTTCCTTCAGGTCTATCATGGACGTCCCTTTCACGCTTCGTGAGCTTCAGACTGCGCTCAGTGGCCTGCGGCGCCGGTGTGTACCAGGTCCCGACGGCATCACCAATCAAATGCTGAATAATCTGCCCTTGCAACTCAGGATCGAGCTCCTCAACATCATCAATCGAGTTTGGGAGACTGGCGATGTTCCTCTGTCATGGAAAGTGGCACATGTAGTTCCAGTACTGAAGCCTGGCAATAAAATGACGGACCTTGCCTCCTATCGCCCTGTATCATTGAACTCCTGTGGCTAAGTTGATGGAGAAGCTGGTAAATGAATGCTAATCGTGGTGGCTTGAGGACAGCAAGGCACTGCCAACATGTATGACAGGATTCTGCCGATGTCTTATTGCCCAAGATAGCATCTAAGACTTGGTAAGTCACATTAAACACCAGGGAGCTTTCGGCCTTCCCCCTTAGCCATTTTTCTTGACGTTCCAAAAGCTTATGATAACATGCTTCAGAGCGCAATTCTAAACAGTTTGCAAGGCATGGGCATACAGGGGCACATGTTAAGATTCATTTACAAGTTTATAAGTGATCTTGCGGTTCGTGTATGGCTAGGGAGTACCCTGAACCCCAAAAGGGTACTATCACGAGGCATGCCTCAAGGAAGTGTTCTTTCCCCCACGCTTTTTAACGTCGCATTGGCTGGCCTTCCCGAGTCGTTGCAAACAAGTTGCAGGCAAGTGCGTATGTCAATATATGCTGACGACATCTGTATTTGGATTACTCGCTGCCAACACACGCGATTAGCCCTGATAGCTGGACATGCTCCACTTTTGGTACAAGCTTACCTTCAAGGTGTGGGTTTGTCTCAATCATGTGAAAATCCGGCTTTTTTTCTGTTTCCAGGTGCAGGAAGACGTCGAGCGCGGTTGAGGTTAGACTTTGGTCACTCTTCCATCATTCAATTCAATCACACGCTTTTCCTTGGCGTCATCATGGACTCCCGTCTACAGTGGCGAAAAGCTGTCGACGCGATTGTTTCATCTCTGTATTCGCGTCTCAATGTGATCCGTAGAATTGCAAGTGAGCAATGGGGAAACCATCCTTCTTCAATGGTCAAACTTCATGAAGCGCTGGGGGTCGGTCACATAATGTAGCAATAAACTTCAATTTCCCCCTCGGCATCACAGCTTGAACGTCTCGCAGTTGTCCACAGAAAGGGCCTAAGAAGAGCCATTGGAGTTCCTCAGACGGCTGCGAATAAGGCAGTAATTCATGAGTCTCTCCCGAAACATCTTAGTCTTGGCGCTTCTGAGAGACTACTAATGCATCTTGGCCGCCTAAGAGAGACGGTTTCTGGGTGATTCCTTGCCCTGCGGCTCTGCAAGAGATGCAAGTCGAAGGTCTACTTTGCACTTAATACTATTAATTCTTTCTGCCTAAATTTCCGAAGGCTAAGGAAATGGCTGAAACCCCCTACTCTTTTCCAACCCTCCACTGTCAGGTCACAATTCCCCAAGTAAGCGCAAAGCGCAGCTCTCTTTTGATCGTGCGCTCGAACGTGTTCGCTCGTACTTGAACATTTGGAAACAGAGTATGCCCGCTATCTTAAAATTTTCACGGATGGTTCTTTGGGCAAGGTCAAACAAGCTATCGCAGCGGCTTTTTGCATTCCTTCTTTACACTGTAAGTAGTCTGTACGCTTTTTTGCTGTCGTATCTTCAACAAAGGCCGAAAGTGTTTTCCATTGATGCGGCTTTACGGATTATCCGGCTCAACCTGTTGTCATACTGATTCAAAATTTGCCCTCTAGAGGTTAAAGCGCGGATTCCCTACTGATGCCTTGTCTACAAGCCCTCTACGCTTGGTGAAGATTCTGCACAGCAGAGGCTTTACTCTACATTTCCAATGGGTGCCCTCTCACATAGGGGTCAGAGGCAATGAGGTGGCAGAGAGTCTCGTCCATAAAGCTCAGTCAAGGAGTCCATATAAAAAAGTACCTCAAGCTGAAAAAAATCTCTACAGGAAAACGGTGCTCGATCATTTCAGCACCCTGTGGAGTGCGCTCTACAAGCCATGTGTGACCAAGGGTCTGAGAAGATCCCAGGCGACTCTACTACATCGAATTTGCACTACTGCCTGGAAGCATAAGGCGGACATGGCATCGTCTCCGCTACGTTCTTTATGTGGTTATGTTCTTCATGTACTGCCCAGAGTACAACGCTGAAAGGTATGTGATGTTCGCTTCCTTCAAGAAGACTGGAATCCTTCACAGTACTCGTCAGGACATTGTCTAACCGAGTGGAAACCAGACATGCAGAAGGGAGGCTGCACGCTTTAATTTAGCGTTTCTGCAGGACATTGATCTTGTTTCTAACTGGTGTCAGCAGGAATAGTCTATAGTCTACTGTGATTGAATGTGTGCATAAATGGTGTCTCCTGGAGTGGACTATGTTATACTGTGAGTGACTGTGTGTATGGATTGTGGCACTGCAATGGACTGTGTTTCTACTTTGTCTGAATATGTGCATAGATAGTGACTTCTAGAGTGGACTGTAATGTGGACTGTGTGGAGTGAATGTGTACATAGATGGTGACTGGGGGAAGGGATTGTGTGTGATTATAAGCGACTGTGCGCATCGTAAGGTAGGTTCGACAGGTTTCAGGAAATTATTAACATAAAATTGACGCTACGGTGGAGCAATTTCCGGCAGAAAAAGCAAGGCTAATCACACCTGTAGCATTCAACACCTCAACTCAACTCCCACCATCGCATACATCGGCCGTCCTTCAGTTTCACCATAGCGACCACTTTCTAGCCATCTGCAGTTTTTTGAAACCTTCTTCCGCTTTTCAAATCTTTCCCTCGATGAGAGAAAGCGCCCCACCTTCGCACAAATTTCTTCATCCCAGACAACCTCCTCCCTTTCACTGTTTGATCACTTTGTCAATTTTTAATGTTTTTGCCTTTACTGTTTTCCGGATTTCTTCCTGCTATTTTACACTCTTTTCGTTAGATAGACATCCAAGCATATTGAGAGATCTCAGCGGTATTTTGTTCTTCGCTTCTGTTTTTCATCATTTTCCCCATTACTTATGGTTTTCTTTTTTTACTTTCATATTAATTAACACTTTTTAACCTCTATTTTCCGTTTTATGGACCTCCTTCACCCCGCGACGTCACGAAGATGCGGTGGCGCTGATGTTAGCAGCGACTTTCGCATGGTAGGCAAAAAACAGGTTCCGCTTGCCCGTGCCTACCGCAGCTGCCGCAGTTACCGGCGGCTGCTTCAAGCCTGTGCACTGCAGAAGCAGCATATATTGACCAGCTGCGTCACTGCTGGATCCGCGTAGTAGCATAAAAAATATTAGATTAGCCTCGATAGGTTTCTCGCGCATAAATGCCGCATTCGGAAACTGGCTAACAGGCATTGGGCCACGGTAGTAAAGCGCGAAGTCTGGGAGTCGATAGGCACTGCCACTCAATGCACTTAATGCATGCAAGTTACTGCGTTCATTAACCTGAACTTCAGGATAGTAGGCTGATAATTGCTCAAGGAAAAAAAAGACATATGTAGCTGCGCACGTACTTATCACCTTGAGCCGGAGTGCACGGGGCGCCGACAGGTTCACTCGCCCCCAAGGAATGCGTTTTTTTTTGTTAATAGCACACCATGTTTAAATGGCGCGTTTTGTGACATTTAATAGTCACTTGAAACTTTTTCTTGATATGACGACGTAATTATTTCATTCGAGTAGAAAGAAGTCTGGTAAGTTGTGTCAATCTTGCGCGGTCGCGTTGGTGTGCTTAGAATAGCGTACCTTAAGCGTGCTAAACGCCATATGCTTTTTCATTGCATCATGCATGTGTCATGTTTCATGAGGTAATACATGATCGCGAAGCTTGTTTGGAAAGAAGCAGCCGCAGGCGTGCTACTAACAGACACATGGCGAGATTGAGAGGGGACGCGGCATGAAAAGTGTTTTCGTTATTCATGCATGCGATATGTAACTAAACTTGGTGCAAATATGAAATTCCTACGCTAGTTTCAGTCATTCCTTTTATTTATAGCTATACCTGGCGCAGTTCTGGGTAATTATATAACACCGTCGTCAAGTCCCCCCAAGCTAGGTCTCAAATAATTGAGTAGATAGTGCGCAGTTTTTTTATGCCAGCATGTGCATAAAGCCCTGTTCTGTATGATGACGCGATTAGTTGTTTTTCTATATGATCAGTACTTATGCATGCATAGTTACATGAAAACGTTTCTTACAAAAAATAACTAACACAATACTGCACGTGTAGGGAAAAAAATTGAGAGATTTATTACGCTCCTCAACGTCTCAGGAATAGTTTGCGACAAACGGAATCATTTGATTTTCATGCGAATTACGAAGGTGAGTGATCCAGTCGCAGAAAATGTGAGAGGTCAGAAAACGAACCTTAAAGTTTATTCCCTCGTTTATGGCATCTTCGCTTTCGCTTTGGTCAAAAAAATGCGGCACTGAAATCAAAGAAATTACCTCACATTTTTTGACGACCACACTTCTAAAGAGCGTAATTTATAAATTTGTACTCAATATTTTGCTATAATTTTTCGTCACGAAACTAGACTTCAGGGCTAGGAAAGGAAATAATTCTAGAAATCAAAAATTTTCACCAAATCGACCAGCTTAACAAGAGGACAAGTCGGCCTGGCTGGTGCGTGGTCATGCGGCTAAAAACAGCGCTAAGCGAGACAGGAGATCGGGGACACGACTCTGTCCCCACTTTTCGCGCAGCGCGACACGTACGTATGTCAGCAGACGATGAGCGCATGTCTGCTCCGGCGAAACAACGCCAGCACTTCCTTTCACTACTGTCCCGAAGTAAAATCATTCCGGCGAGTGCAGAGTGTCAAAACTTGTTTTATTCAATGCCTAGCGCATAAATAAACGGCAGGAACGCTTTCTACATGTTTACTACTAACCATATATACAATACACAGTGGCAAACTATTTCTCTTTATAGGCCGCACGTGGACAACGCGAGCTCGTGTACTTCGACAAATTACTAAGTTGGAAGCATCGACCATTGCTGTGATTCGCAGAAACTGGAAACGCGCCTACAAGCCTTGAAAACCCGCGCACAACACCTATCCGCGACGCCACTCCCCGACCTTTTGCCTACCACGAGCTCGCTAGCGACTGCAGCGCCACCTCGTTTGTTTACAAACATGGAGGAGGTCCATACTCTTTCAACACACTAAGCTGTTTTCACGTCCTTGTACTACATCGACGTCCATGCTTTTATTCGCCTCTAATTACTCCACAACTAAAAATTTTTTTTGTTTAATTCTCATCCCCTGATTACAATTTAGTCTGTTTTAAACGTGCATCCGGCTTGCTTGCATATTTTCCCACAATTTAGACGTCCATGGTTGTTCTCACGTCCACCCACTATATCGACGTCCGAGGATATTTCGACCTGTAATCGACTTTTTTTGCCTATAACTAACGAATTACTCCACATCAGCCAAATTTGACATGCAGCATCATTTTATCAGCTGCTATCATATGCAATTGTTCTTTCACTCCTAGCACTTCATTCAACGACGCAAAGGCTGCCGACACGTTTTGCATCCAATTTCTGCGGACACGAAACCGCATGCATAGCCAAGCAATGATTTCGCATTAATAAATGCTTGTCTTGTCCTTTTCTCTAAAAAATATGAGGAGTGCAAAAATGCTTTTTAGATTTGTGTAACAAGAATTTCTTGGGGCGTCTTTCTTGAGGCGGACAGCTCAATTCGTCGCAAATGGCAATGAGTGATCGGTGGGAAGAATTGTCAAATGACAGTATATTGAAATTCCCTGTGACTAGGGGGCGTTAGACTACCGAATAGAGAAGACAAACAACTTTGTTACTTCAAAGAGGAAAGGGCTTCAACATCGATTCTCCTCGTTTCACTGTGGGCGTTGTAAAAAATAATTTATAAGCGATTGCGCCTTCGGAAGTGGAATGCATCGAAGACGCCGCCAATTTCGGGGCCCCTCTGTCCGTTTCGGTTATGTATTTTGAATTTGCTATATGAATTTTACAAATATACAGTAATTTCGCTTGTAACTAGCGAATGCATTGCTATTGTTATTTGCCTATTGTCTCTGTGGTGCTTAATACATTTCACGAAAATTGTATTAGAAACAATAACAACTAGTCTATTGAGATACCGGTTGACAACAATCAACGCATTGCAGCATTTCACAAGCAAAAACGTTTAAGGAGAACGTAAGCTGTCAATTCTGCTTTCAGTTATATTCACTTCACAGCGTGCACCATGAAGGGCGGTGGGGGAGAGGTGAGGGCTACGGAATTTAAGCGGCCATGATAAGTAGTTAAACGGCGCAGCTATGCCGTTGTTAGGCTGCTGTTCTCAGGAAAAGTACATGACGGAACCTGAAGCATGGTGACCGCTCCGGGTTATACTTTCCAAATTCAGTGAGCCTGTCCACGAAACATAGCGATGCATATTTAGTACAAAAACCGTCATTATAACCGCCGCACGGATGCCTTTATATTTCTGCAGCTTCCTTAAGAAGATTTCTGGTTTGCATGTTAGAAGGGGGGGATGAAAATGCGTGGAGAGAATGTAGCAGAATATCCTAGCTTGCTCGAAGCGCAATAACGTGAGTCTTAGAGTAAATCAAGCCTCATGACGTGTTTCTTATAACATGATACGAGTGACAGAAACGTCGACACGTCAGGTGTTTCCCTTTGGCCCGGCTCGCTTCTAAATCTAAGATGTGTAAGTGCACTGCGAGCTCTTCAGTTTGTCTCGATGCACACAGCGAGTGCTGCGCACAAACGTGGCAACTGAAGTTGTACCGCTTTCGGTATTTGTAGAGAACTTTGTTCGGTGAGCAGCTATTAAATTATAGCACCATTAATTGCACCAAATTATAGCACCAGTCATGATATGAATTTGAATAACGATAGAGGCATTTTGATTCTTAATTTAGCCAGCACCGAAAGAAACTTGAGGCGAAACTGCGGTGTGTGTCTCATGGCCATGGTATCAATATATGCATAGGCGGTCTTAATCCCACAATGTTGTGGTTATTTATTTCCGCCAAGACACGCAGCCTTAAACCGACACTTTTCCTCGCTAATGTTGCTAAACGAACTTATATTATTGCTGGCATTAGTGGTCTATTTAAAGCTCATTTTCCTACACAGAGCTTTACCGTGCTTTACGTAATGAAAGATGCGACAGCGTGGAGGATGTCTTTGGGCTGCTCAATATTATAGCGTCCTGCTCAGACAACCGCTCATGGATCATGGATGGTTGCTTAACTGCAGCCTAAGAAAGCATTTCATAGTGTTAACTTCACTGTTCCATGTATTGACAGCTCTGCAGTGTAAAAAAAGAGCGCTCGCCGCACGTTGTTCAGCGTAAATTTGTAATCAATGACACCTAGATACGAAGGTAAGCACCTTCCTGAGCGCTCTGCAAATGTGTATGCTCCAGCAGTTAGAGCGCAGAGCGCGAATGTTTGCACAGTCACCTCAACTTCAGAACAGCCGAAGCAGCCCTTTTTTCGAATTTTCTTACTGCCAAGACCACTGATCTTGGCCAGTTATAACAGAATAGCATGGCTGAAAGCGGCGCCGTCATATATTGCTATTTTTGTGCAGTAGGGTAAGTAGTGCGGATTCCTTGAACGGCTTACGTGTTCCTGCGGCAACAATTACTAAGGAGTGTCTGTCGTCTAAGAAATGCTTTCTGTGTGGCGGCACACTAACCGCACAACCGTTTTCGCGACCTTGAGCTACCGACCCTTCAGCGTATGTCCCCAGCCCTTCAAGTAATAGCCCAAGGTTATAAAAATGTTAAAAATTTTGAAGGTGTACAGGGACAAATTATTTGGGTATGCGGTTTTTTAACTTCAAAGAGGCCTAGGGGCCTGGTAATCAAGAAAGTGAATTAGAATGCCTGTGCAAAGAGCTAATAATTTAACACGATTTTGCACTGGCAGTTTCGGTCTCGGTCGGCCCAGCAGATAGAGCACATCATGTGATCAAGGTCGACCCGCTAACCTGGACTAGCACATTCTTGACGACATCGGCTCGCAAGGAAGCGCTTGTTGTTCCTGTGAACAGCCCGTGGGTTCGATGACGTCTCAATAATTAGTGCAGGCGCACCTTGACGCCAATTGATGCGGGTGGAATTGACAAATGGCTCCTTGGATAATGTTCAGAACAATTTTACACTCAGTTCCTGCAATCTGTAGCTTGCAAGAAAGCACCCCCAAATTAGCACCCTTGAGGGCGCATTTCCGTATCTATATTTGGCACTCTTGCAGACTCCCAAAAGGTTGCTAAGTATGGTTGTCACCAGAGGTGGTCATTTTACGTCATATACCTCAACCTCACCTCAAACTCAAACAAAATCTGGTCACATCACTCAACCTCAACGCCACCGCTTGAGGTTTAGGCTTCCTCAGCCACCCTCACGTCCCTTTTACAGGCGCCACTAGCAACCACACTCAATCTCACCTCAACCTCACAACTGAAAAATAAAAGTAAATAGAGCAATTTGGAATAGAAAATTAAAAATCTATCCACCAAGAATTTTGTTAGCGAAACAAGTTAAAATGATGAGATTAGCTTAGCTTTCTAGCAACCAGTTCTGGAATTTAATGGTGCCTAATTATTGGATATGTGGTGTTCAGTGACCGAAGGTGACCGTTTTGATCCAGAGGCGTGTCATTTTGCTGGTTTCGATGCGTTGCATTACAGCTTGGACTAAATGCCGAAACGAGCCACAAAAGCAGTGAGCCATGCAACCTCGACTACTGCATACCACCTTTGCACCTGACAGTATATAAACTCTCCAATGTATATGCAAGAAGAAAAACCGGTATTCGGGCACTAGAGCTCGAAGGGTTTATGCATGCGTTCTTCGTGGGTAGCTACTAATCCTTCATCTCGTTAAGGTCATTTTGGAGGCATAATTGATCAGACGTGTCATTAACGGTTTGATAAAGGACAATATCGTGAGCAATCATAAGAATTTTACAGGGCATACGCTACCGAAAAAAACGGTCGTTAGGGCGTGACAGAAACGAGTTGTATTCATTATTATTTATTAATAAGCTTCTTCTTTGTTTTATATTCAGATCTTATTATTTTTAATATTTATCACGAATGCCCACTTGTTTAAAAATAAAACTAGTGAAAACAGGTAGGCCACAGTTGCAAGTAGGTTGAAATGCGCGTCTTTTACATAGGCTCGCGTGTCAAAGTCTGCCTGAGCGAAACCTTTTCCTCCAAGGCACAGCATCTGAAGCCTCTGTAAAACACCTGAAGATAAGTGGACGATGCTGCCGGTCCTCTACAGAGCAGCTTGTCATCCTATTTCATCTGATATGCGAGGAGGAAAGAAAAGGAAAAGAATGATGAACCCTTGCCAACAGAAATCGCAAACTAAGAAAAGGACAAGCGCCGGACAAAAAAGCATAGGACAACTGCGCCTACGAACTGCACTCCACAACGTCCATTTGTAATCTCCTTTATTCATTAATTTTGAGTGAAAAAAAACAACGGGTGAATAGATTTGTGCGACCTCGACCCCAAGTTTTTCACCCATGATCAGCCCATCTAGCTACAAAATTTGGAGGAAAAGGTACACGTCTTAGGATACCTATGTGCGGTGTAGCATTGGGAATATATTTTTAACTGTGCAAATATTAGTTCCGAAGACAAATTGTCCTCGAGAAAGTGACATTGTTTACGAACCAACAAAATCAGTCAACGCTTGTGCATTAGACGTGTGTGTCAGTCGCATTATATGAGCCAGACCGTGCCATCATACATACCTTCTTTATTTGTGTTGTTTTCCCACTGGCCTGTTTTAGCACAATGCTAGACTA
Source organism: Amblyomma americanum (assembly GCF_052857255.1). NCBI lineage: Eukaryota > Metazoa > Arthropoda > Arachnida > Ixodida > Ixodidae > Amblyomma > Amblyomma americanum. The sequence goes on from NC_135505.1 coordinate 28,331,397, forward strand.
TAGATTTTGTCAAATATAGCACGGTGTTTCGCCGTCATCTGGTTCGGTATTATACACAGTCCTGCCTCCTTAGTACGAATTTTCTTATAGATACGCTGAATAATGGACAATTTTCACAAGCACCTAAAATTTTCAGCGTGCTTACGTCTCGTTTGTATGAAAAATCGCATTTTGGGCAATTAAGAGTGCATTAATGGGGCTCTAATAAAGTTACGGTATGCATAAGATATTAAACCAATCCAGTTTTCGAATATTGTCCAGCAATAATTTTTAAAGTGCTTTGTAGAATCTTAGTTATCTGTAGCCAAATTTGAAGATTAGTGTCTTCGCGCCTTTACCTTTCCTCTCGTCCCTTTTTGCACTCTGGTAGGTCGGCGCTTTTCCGCCGGCCCCACCTTCAGGGGTGAAGCGTGCTGACCGGCCAGAGCCACGCGCTTATTGGCCGCGGCCATGGCAGCTGCCTGATGCATGAAAGAATGCAACCAATAGCCGTCTGGAAACTTGTATACGCAGGTGCGTGCAAGCGACAGAGAAGGGTGCGAGCATGAAAAAGTCACCGGGAAGGGCTCGCCAATGCTCGTGAGTAATTGTGGGTTCTGTCCTGCGTGTAAAAGCGTATTATGTGGCTCAGGTCTTCATGACTACACAATGCACTGACTGAGCGAGATTATGTGCTCTCCTCGGAAGGTGTTTCAGAACCCCTTTAAGGTAACAAAGCTAAGAGGCTCACAGTGGTGTGCATAATGCTTTCCGGCGTTTGAGCAAGCATTTCGACCATTTCAAAGCAGTAGCCTCATCTACGTGGCAGCAGACGAGTAAAAATATTTTTTATCGATCCCCTAAACTATACACCTGAGGCTGACCTGATTTGTGGCCGATGAATTTCCTCACCAGGCAGGCAGTCGTCAGGGATGGAGCATGCTAGATAGAGGTAGAACGGTCATGGAGACAAAAAACAGGTATATTCGTTTACTGTTACGGACAAAAAATATAAAATATTCGGAGACAGAAATGATAGCTGTCATGTGGTTCGACCAAATGAGCAATGCGCTCACCCAGTGTCCGTTCGCTGCTTTCCTTTGTGCGACAGTTCTTTCAAAGAGAAAAAAAGGAGTGAATGAACACCAACAGTTGTCTTGCCTGCGGATAGGCAGGAAACTCTGGCAGTGCATTTTCACTGTACATCATGCAGCCCTCGGAAGAAGCACTCCGAATATCGTCACTTCGAAAAAGCGAGACAGCACTTGACTCCAGGTGATAACTATCAACAGCACAGTAGAGTTTCCTGCGCGTCTCGGGTTACCCGCGCAGTGTATGGATCCGGAGCCCTCAATGAACCCCGCTGCCGCCCGGGCGCGGCTCTGCAACATTCAGCAAGAAGATAACCTGAACTGATTTGCCGATAACTGCTACGCCTCCTTGTGGGTTGTCCCGCTAGTGTTCTATTCTCTAATCAACACCATAATAAGCGTAGGGTAGGCAATACTGAGCAAAGCGCGAGTATTCAAAGGCAGCCAGCTGTTACGTCGTCTCCTGGCCTGCTAAAGTACCGTAAAGCGCATTCCGGAACTCGACGTGTCCAGGAAGAGAATTCACGGCAATAGCGAAGCCATCCTAGACGACGTGAGGCTGATGGTGCGATCCTTATGTCGACTGAGAATGCTGATGGTACAGTTTTGAAGTCAGCAAGGCGGTACGAATGCGCGCGGCGATGCTATCGTGGCATTCAACTCGTGGCTGCGTAAACTCTGCGCTTATTTGTGCCCGACCAAGGAAGGGGCGCTTGTCGGGCTAAACTGCGAAAGGCCTAGAACTCAAAATCAAACCTCACCGAATGACGACCTTACTCAACCTCAAACTCAAGAGTGACGTCGAGGCCGATTTTTTTACCTCACTCAAAAAATTTCGAACTGTCGCCGACCTCACCTCAACCTCACCTCAACCGTAAGGTTGAGGTTATTGTGAGGTTGAGGTCGACCTCATGAGGTCGAGGCCTCCTGAGGCTGCCCTCTTCTGCTTGTCACACCTCTACAGTAACTAAGCGATCTTTCTTTTCTACCTCGTTTCCTGATATACAGCGTACTAACCCCCGTCAATTTGGAAGGTTATAAATCCCAGCCCGATGAAATCCATAAAAATAATTGACCAAAATGACATTCCTATTCCTGATACCGAAGTTGCAACCACTCTAAACTCTGCGTTTTGTTCAGTTTTCACCAAAGAACCCGAGGGCAATCTTCCTTGTTTTCCTAACCTACAACATCCTGGCATGCCAGACATCACTTTTGAACCTCACGGCATTTGCAAATTAATCGAATCACTGAAGCTAACCTCATCTGCTGGAGTTGAAAACATCAATGCCGAAGTACTAAAAAACTCCAAAGTAATTGCCAGTGTCATCCTGTCGTACATTTTTCAACAGTCTCTTTCGTCTGGAGTGGTGCCGCTGGATTGGAAAACAGGTAAGGTCATTCGAGTTCCTAAAAAAGTATCAGCATCATCATGTCTTGACTACCGGCCAATTTCCATTACTAGGGTTTGTTCTAAGTTGACGGAGCATATCATTTTTAGCCAAATCATGGGTTTTTTGATTTGTGACTTTTTTCATTCCAGTCAGCACGGCTTCCTTAAGAATTTAGATTGCGATACAAAAGTTGCATTATTCATAAAAAATACCAGCTCCCACCTAGACTTCAACATACCTGTAGATTCACTGTTTTAGACTGCAAGAAAGCTTTTGGCAAGGTTCCTCATAATCGACTTTTCTTGAAACTTTCACGCCTAAATCTTCATCCTCTAGTCTATAACTGGTTAAGCAGCTTTTTAATTGGCCGTCATCAGTTCGTTTCCGCAAATAACCATTCCTCTCCGCTGTCTCCTGTGATTTCTGGCGTGCCTCAGGGCACCATTCTCGGCCCACCGCTCTTCTTAATCTACATCAATGACCTCCCTAACGACATATCTTCTAACATTCGTCTGTTTGCGGATGAATGTGTTATATACCGACTGATTAACAATTGTTCAGATGCCACCATTCTTCAACGCGACTTACAAACTGTAGACAAATGGTGTAAAACTTGGTTAATGTCTTTAAATGTCAGCAAAATGTCCTTAATTACTTTTCACCGCCGCAGTTCTCACGTAGTGCCCACGTATTTTTTGGTAGCCCAGCAATATCATCTGTGACATCTTATAAATATCTAGGTCTTATTTTAACACAGAATCTTTCATGGTCCTCTCACATAGCGAAAATATCTAACGAGGCTAACCGCACGCTCGGCTTTCTAAGGCGAAATCTTAAATTCTGCTCCCGTTCCGTAAAAACCTTTGCTTACAAAACCCTTATAAGGCCAAAGCTAGAATATGCATGCTCAGTTTGGGACCCTCATCAGCCTGATCTTTCTAACTCCATTGAATCTATCGAAAACCGGGAAGCTCGGTTTATTTTTAATGACTATTGTTCCTATACTAGTGTCACAGCTCTAAAATCTGATGCAAATCTTCGCAATCTAGAAACACGACGTAGAATAGCCAAGCTCGTTCTCTACCATAAGTTCTATCGTTTTACAATTGATAACAGCGTTGTATCTCCAGCCCACCGCCATTCATCCCGGACCAGTCATTCCAAGTCTGTATACCCGCCGCACGCGCGCACATCATCGCACCTTCACTCGTTTTTTCCACAAACAGCGAAAGACTGGAATGATCTGCCTGAAGAAGCGGTTCACCACTCCAGTGCGACAAATTTCAGGACAGTCATTGCAAATGTTCTTTTGTGAAGCCACCCACCCATGAAATCGTCTGTGAAGCTGCCCACCCCTCATGTAAAAGCCCTGTCCAAGGGGTGTTTGAAGACTAAATAAATGAAATAAATGAAATGAAATGAAATTACAGTTCTACCCTTTTACAGATTGCTTTGCAGTTTCATAGGTTTTATTGGCTTTAAAGGCGCAAGTTTTTTTTTTGCGTGCACACTTGGAAGGGAAGCTTTACATTCGCTACGATAGGCTGACCACAGCCTGTTTAACTTTGCAGTAGAGATACGGCATTCCCAACAATAATTAAGACGCCTAGATGTGTCTTTCACGGCGTTTCTGAACCCGTTCGCTGTGGAATCACATTTGTGATCTCGGCGTGATGTTTACTGCGTGTATTTTTTACTTTTAAAGAAAGTTCTTTAAAGGAAGCAAACCATTCAGAAAACCCGCAGGCACAGTAACACGATTTTTAGAGTACTTGAAATTTCTTTTTTTCAATCATTACGTAATGCCAGCATTCTTCCATGCTTGCGGTTATCAGGCATTGAGCCTCAGGTTATGAGGAATTGAGCACATGTGAAAACCACTTTTTAGCGCTACACTTCCATTGTGCTTGAAAAACCAAGGAGTTTATCCTGTGCTATGTGAAATTCCAGATATGAACACAAGGCCTCTCTCCCTAAAGACGGCCTATTGTGATTTTAGTACCTTTCTGTAGCGGATAAAGATAAGGAACAAAAAGCGCTCGGGCTCTGACCGTGCGAAGGACAGTAAGAAAAGGGTGGCGAGAGGCTTGGCTATTGTTCTCGCTGTTTTCTTTTTGCTGACTCGTAAGGGCGGTGAAGGGCTTAGGCCAGAGCTGCAAGTGCGTCAGCTAAAGTTCGTGGAACATTTGCAGAACAACAGCAGCCTGCTGGCATGCCGGACGCTACTGAATATGTCGGAGCTTTACCGTTCCTGTGACGTGTACCTCTGCAAGGCTCCGCCACAAGATTATCGCTCTATTTTTATGGGACTGTGCTCCCCTCCACTGAAGCAGCAGTGCATCAACCTTTGGCACAGGCACTGGTTCCTGGCGTTCGACTACGGTGACTCGCTGTTGGTTATCTGCGATGTTACTAAGGACTGCACGGGAAAGTTCACAGGATGGAAGTACTGGAAGAAAAAGGACGACTTCAATGAGACCTACCCAGATCTGGTTAGTACATCTTAGATAAAAAGAGCTAAGGTGCTTACTAAACGAAACTTCCGGCCCACAGCACATTGCATGTACATTTGCGATGTCGGGAGAAAAAAGCTATTATCGTGAGCAGGCTGCGCAGGAAAGCAGATAACGCTTTAACTTATGTGACAGCTCATATTACCTTAAGCAAAGGCGGCAACAAAGACAGAGAGAACAGAGAACATCAATATACCGAGATAATGTCATTTAAGCAAATTTTGAATCTTTGTCCATACTATAAATAGTAGTGTTTTTGATATATATTTCCTTCACTGATATATTATTTTCATAACTTTACGCTTTCTTGGCTTCAGTTATAGTTGTATAAATCTACGGTTTTATTGAAATATATGTGTGTGGTGCATTATTATTGCTGACAATATTTAGAAGCTAAGCTTGTTTCGGTTTTCAAAACTACGCAAAATTATTGTTGTACAGTATCTGCTACTCTAAAAAAATACATCCACGCCTACGCAATTTCTAATCTTCCTATTATTGTGGGGAGCGCGGCGCATATGCGGAAAAGGTAACTTCTTGCGTGCATTTGGACCTGTCAAATCTATCTCAGAATGCCATTGTTTTTAATATTTTTTTGAACAAGCCCTCCGCCACAGAATCGGCGTCAGAAAAAAAAAAAGAATTGAATGGAGTGAAACGAGCTTAGACTCCAACTGCTCATTTTTCCTGAAAACCCCACGCATATGCACAATTAGGAAGCGCCAGCAGGAGAAAGAAAGAAGGAAGAAAAACTGAAAATGAAAGCTAACACCATGAATAGTACCAACATCCTAATAAATATCCGTATAAAAACTTGGCTCTTTCTTCCTTAATGTAAGAGATGGCATGCTTACACACCCCTGTCCTCCAGCAGCAATCCTAGTCCCCTCGACTATCTCCCTAAGACACTGATCGAGCAACAATTCGAGCAACAATTCCGATTTTTTTGACCGCAGGCACGCCTGGCTTAGTACAACGACTAGATTCGTCTATATATTTAGGGCTATGCAAGCTGAGCTAGCTCTCGTTACCGTCATTTGTATTTTTGTGGTCTTTTAATCTGAGGTTTAGGCATCTGTCCGTCTGCCCAATGTATTCGCGCCCGAAAGACAATGGCAGGCGATATAAAATCATCGCAGGTGTGACGTAACGACTTGGTTGCGCATCGTGTTCAATTTTTTGCTCTTTGCTATTGCAAAGGTTTCTTCTGTTGCAAAGAATGAATAGTTTTAGTCGAAAAAAATATACATCAACGCCTACGCATTTCCCAATCTTCTCATGATTGTGAGAAGCGCGGCGGATATACGGAACAGCTTATTTCTGGGCGCATTTCGACCTTTCAAGTCTTCGATCACAGCTTGCCGGCCTTTTTTCAATTTTTAGAAAAAGCCCTCCGCCAGAAAATCAGAAACAATAAGAATAAGTTTATTTTACACAATCAATTAGTGTATACACATATTTCATAAATACAGGGTAAAGTCCGAATTCCAATGGCTGCACAGCCATTGGCTTTGGGAGAATGGCTGACCACAAGATACCAGACAGCCATCTATTTTACAGTGCTAGACTTTCTTGGATCTTGTGTTCGCAAGATTTTGTTAGAAGCGCTCATTAAACAACTTAATAACACTTCGCTTCACGAGATTGGAGCGGGCATATGCACCAGGTACTGAAGCTTCTTCGCTATTGTTAAAAAACGCGTATTACCTCCCGAACGTAACTGAATTCTTATCAGGCAGTTCACGGGTCAATATTAATGGTTTCAAGTTTCGCTTGAATACGTCATGCACGTTACCCGCTGTTTCATGAAAATCCGCCTTGGCGTTGTCAATGATTAATAAAAAATGCTATACTAATCTAAAAAATTTTATTGCACTTGATCCTTCGAGAGATTTATTAACCTTCCTTTCATGCATGGCTAAAATAGGTCGCTAAGGACAGAAGAAATTGATGTCCCAATAAATATTTCGCTTTTTTTGGCATGCAAATACCCTTTTCCTAGGTGACAAAAGTAGATATTAGGTGAAATACATGTCCCACTGCATAAATACATCAACCAATTCATAAGACAGTGCTGTGTACGTGAGATGTGCTACTGCCGCTTACCATGAAGCTATTTACTTGCAAAAACGCGATATTTTCAATGTGTCATGTATTGCCCCTGCCCTTAGCGACCGGTTCTTAGCCATGCATGACAAGAAGATCAACAAACCTCTCGAAGAAAAACGTGTATTTAAACTTGATTTGCAGAAAAACTTCTTGACAAGACCAAAACGGATTTTCATCAAACAGCTGGAGACGTGCTCGTCAAGTGAAGCTGAACTCCTTTACTATCGACCCATGATATTCCAGACAGGTATTATATTATACTAGGCTCTCAGAGCTAAAACTTCAGTTTTTTTAGTGATCACGTATAATCGCGTTATAAAGGTCGAGCGAAAAAAAATTTTCTTTCATGCTGTATCTGTCCAATGCAAGCTCGTGAAGCCAAGTGCTGTAAAATACTGTTTAACAAACGCCATAAAGATATTGCCGACACTTCCTACAAGAAGGTCTAGCACTGTGGAACCGACGTTAGTCTGACGCGGGATACCCGTAACCCCTTGTGGTTTTTGTGACCGAAGGCTTGTTCCAACGAAATGAAAAAGAAAGCCCGGCAATCTGAGATCAAACATGTGATAGTTGCGAATAAACTCAAGCAAATCTCTATTATTGCTTATATCCACCAGGCTTCACGCAATATGAAAAAAGATTCGAAAGCGAGTAGGCGTTGATATTGCATTTTCGGCTTCGTTAAAACTCAAATATATGCCAAAACCGATATCCCCGTTAAGCTGCTAATAGCTTAACGGGGGTACCGGTTCTGGCAGTCTTGTTGCCATAGGTAGCATAAGAGGGCTCTCGCACAGTTTCCGCCCTCGCCGTTAGATGACGTTCTACGTCACACTCGCGGTATAACAGGATGTGCTACGTCCACCGCTAACGTCGAGGGTGGCGCTGGTGAACACTCTCAAGGTTCGCTTAGACGTAGTAAACATAAATACCCACGAAAGCAGCAGATTGGACAGCCGTCGCCGTAGCTCAGTTGGTAAGAGCACCGGACGCGATATTCGGAGGTCGTGGGTTCGGATCCCACCGGCGGCATGGTTGCTTTTTCTGCTGCTTTATTAGTAATTTTCTTTAAACCGATTGATTGGCACTACAAATAGAAAAAAGAAAGATTAAAAACATTCCCCTATGCCCCTTGGTTTCCGTGACTGTTGGCTTCCTTAATATGTTTGTCAAACGAGCCCCTCATTTCCTTTACCTTGTCTGCTAATAGCTTAACGGGGGTATCGGTTCTGGCAGTCTTGTTGCCATAGGTAGTATAAGAGGGCTCTCGCACAGTTTCCGCCCTCGCCGTTAGATGACGTTCTACGTCACACTCGCAGTATAACAGGACGTGCTACGTCCACCGCTAACGTCGAGGGTGGCGCTGGTGAACACTCTCAAGGTTCGCTTAGACGCAGTAAACATAAATACCCACGAAAGCAGCAGATTGGACAGCCGTCGCCGTAGCTCAGTTGGTAAGAGAACCGGACGCGATATTCGGAGGTCGTGGGTTCGGATCCCACCGGCGGCATGGTTGTTTTTTCTGCTGCTTTATTAGTAATTTTCCTTAAACCGATTGATTGGCACTAGAAATAAAAAAAGAAAGATTAAAAACATTCCCCTATGCCCCTTGGTTTCCGTGACTGTTGGCTTCCTTAATATGTTTGTCAAACGAGCACCTCATTTCCTTTACCTTGTCTGCTAATCGCTTAACGGGGGTATCGGTTCTGGCAGTCTTGTTGCCATAGGTAGTATAAGAGGGCTCTCGCACAGTTTCCGCCCTCGCCGTTAGATGACGTTCTACGTCACACTCGCGGTATAACAGGACGTGCTACGTCCACCGCTAACGTCGAGGGTGGCGCTGGTGAACACTCTCAAGGTTCGCTTAGACGCTGTAAACATAAATACCCACGAAAGCAGCAGATTGGACAGCCGTCGCCGTAGCACAGTTGGTAAGAGCACCGGACGCGATATTCGGAGGTCGTGGGTTCGGATCCCACCGGCGGCATGGTTGTTTTTTCTGCTGCTTTATTAGTAATTTTCTTTAAACCGATTGATTGGCACTACAAATAAAAAAAGAAAGATTAAAAACATTCCCCTATGCCCCTTGGTTTCCGTGACTGTTGGCTTCCTTAATATGTTTGTCAAACGAGCCCCTCATTTCCTTTACCTTGTCTGCTAATAGCTTAACGGGGGTATCGGTTCTGGCAGTCTTGTTGCCATAGGTAGCATAAGAGGGCTCTCGCACAGTTTCCGCCCTCGCCGTTAGATGACGTTCTAGGTCACACTCGCGGTATAACAGGACGTGCTACGTCCACCGCTAACGTCGAGGGTGGCGCTGGTGAACACTCTCAAGGTTCGCTTAGACGCAGTAAACATAAATACCCACGAAAGCAGCAGAATGGACAGCTGTCGCCGTAGCTCAGTTGGTAAGAGCACCGGACGCGATATTCGGAGGTCGTGGGTTCGGATCCCACCGGCGGCATGGTTGTTTTTTCTGCAGCTTTATTAGTAATTTTCTTTAAACCGATTGATTGGCACTACAAATAATAAAAAAGAAAGATTAAAAATATTCCCCTATGCCCCTTGGTTTCCGTGACTGTTGGCTTCCTTAATATATATATATATATATATATATATATATATATATATATATATAAGAAAAAAGACCGGCCCCAGGATACTTCCTTGGGGAATGCCACATTTAATATCGTGGACAGTTGATGATTCTCGGCCAACGCAAACGGATTGTTGCCTTCCTGATAAATAGTTCCTTGACAGATCGGTTGATATACCACGAATTCCATAACATCATAGTTTTTCTAAAATAGTGGTGAGATTTATTCGGTAGAAGGCTTTCGAGAAATCAATAAAAATACCTAGTGTCAGCAATTGATCCGCAGTGTTGCGTACTAATAATTCCTTTTGGTGTTACAAAGTGACCTCCGTGGATAAACCTGGTCTGAAGCCATACTCAGCTGAAGTAATAAGGGAATGCTTATCGAGGAAAATGAAGAGTCTAGACTGAATTATTTTTTCCAACGGCTACGTAAACAACTTCAAAAGAGATAGGGTCCAATAGCTACCTAAACTATTTCTGTCACCGCTTTTGAACAAGGCTAACTTTGGCTATCTCGATTTTCTAACGAAACATTTCTGTACTTAAATCTAGATCGTAAATAAGCGTTATGCATGGGGCGATAATGTCTACCACGAAAAAGACTGGTTGCATTTTTATGCCATCAAATTTTTAACATTTGGTTTTCTTAAGTACAATGAATACGTTTAAGACCTCGCTACTGTCTGATAGAGCTAAAATATTGATGATTCGGAAGGAAGCCTCAAATAATTACGCATAACAGGATTGTGAGACCTCTGAGGAAAAAATTTGAAATATTCGTTGAAAACACTTGCGGACATATCTGCAACTGTTTGTTTTATATAGTTAACTCTTTAAAATAAGAAGTCTGGTTACGAGAAAAGATAACTGAAGAAAGCTGCTGCCATTGATCTTTAGTATCCTTGATACCATCAAACATGTTAGAAAAGTAGTTGCGTTTTGCATTCCGAAGTACATCGTTTAGAAGAATTCTCCATTTAATAAATGCCTGCAATGCATCCACATCACGGCTTTTGAGAAACGTCTTCTACAGTTTATACTTTTCACTTATCAATTTCAACAAATGCCGCGTCATCCATGGCTTACGCGCTCGTCTCGGCTTCACAATCTTCTTGTATGGAAAATGCTTTTTATACAGGGAGCTAAACAGATTTATAAATGTATTATACGCTGTTTCCGCAGAAGAAGATGAGAATACCTTGTCCCAATTTGCTTGGCTATCTTCGCACCTTGTCATCATCATCAGCCTTACTACTCCCAGTGCAGGGCAAAGGTCTTTCCCATGTCTCTCCAATTAACCCTGTACTTTGCAAGCTGCATTCACCCTTTGCCTGCAAACTTCTTAATCTGCTCCGCCCACCTAACCTTCTGCCGCCTCTTGCTACGCTTACTTTCTCTTCGAATCTACTCCGTTACCCTTAAGGACCAGCGGTTGCCTTGCCTTCGCATTACATGCCCTGCCCACGCCCATTTCTTCCTCTTGATTTCGACTAGGATATCATTAATCCACGTTCTTTCTCTCACCCACTCTGCCCGCTTCCAGTTTCTAAATGTTACACCTATCGTTTTTCTTTCCATGGCTCTGTGCGTTGTCCTTAACTTAAGCTGAACTCTTCATTAGCCTCCACGTTTCTGCCCCGTAGGTGAGTGCCGGTGAGATACAGCTGTTGTACACTTTTCTCTTGAGGGAAATTGGTAAACTGGAACTCATGATCTCAGAGAACCTACCATGTGTGCTCCACCCCATTCTTATCCTTCTAGTAAATTACTATGATGACAGCGGATGCATTAACAGAGTGAGCAGCACAGATTCACGCAACAGACATCACAGCTACGATGCTAGTTTGTAAACAACAGACATAAAAATGCTAAAAACCATGTTAACATCGCAAGTTGCAATGAACAGCAAAATATTAACAAGCATTAACAAAAAGCGAATACAACTCAACTTTAGAAAGCGCGCGCAAATTCTCTATTGTTAAATTTTTTTGTTTAAAACCTGTGGAATTATAATGAGTAAATAACTCATGATCCGGATCAGCGGTCACTACCTGCCCTAAGTAGATATATTTCTTCACCACTTCCAGGCCCTTGCTGCCAATTGTGAACTGGTGTTTCCTTGCCGGACTGTTGAACGTTACCTTGGTTTTCTTCATGTCAATATTTGGACCCAGCGTTGTGGTCTGCCTGTCATAACTCATTGATCATGATTTGCAGTTCTCCTCCTGTGTGAATAAGCAAGGCAATGTGATCAGCGAATCGCAGATTATTTAGGTATTCTTAATTTACTCTCATTCCCAACTGTTCCCAATTTAGGCCTCGGAATACCTCCTGTAAACAGGCGGTGAATAGCATTGGCGAGATCGTGTCTCCTAGCCTGACGCCCTTCTTAAGTGGAATTTTATTGCTGACTTTATCAAGGACTATAGTAGCTGCGCAGTTGCTATATATATCTTAAAGTATTTTGACATAAGGCTCTTCTATATCCTGATTACGCAATGCCTGTATGACTGCTGAGGTTTCCACTGAGTAGAATGCTTTCTCGTAATCAATGAAGGCTATATAAAGAGGTTAGTTATATTCAGCGCATTTCTCTAACACCTTATTGATAGTGTGAATATGGTCTACTGTGGAATATACTTTACGAAAGACAGCCTGATAATTTGCTTGATGAAAGGCTAAGGCTGCCCTGACTCGATTAGTGATTACGTTCATAAATACCTTGTAGGCAGCGGATAGTAAGCTGACCGGTCTGTAATTTTCAAATCCTTGGCTTCTCCTTTATGAATTAAGATAAAGTTTGCATTCTTCCAAGCTTCTGTTACGGTCGAGGTCATTAGACATTGCGTATACAGGGTGGCTAGTTTTTCTAGAGCGATCTCCCGCCCTTCTTCAAAAGATCTGCTATTACCTGATCATCTACAGCTGCTTTTGCGCTTTCCATTATTCCTAAGGCTGTCTTTACTTCCTCTTTTTTTACTGGCGGGATGACGCATTGCTGTGCGCTACTGTCTCTCTCTCTTTAACGCTATGATTACATTGGCTACTGTACAGATTTGTGTACAACTCTTCGGCTACATCACCTATCTTTTCCATATTGCTAATGACATTGCCCTCCTTGTCTCTTAACGCATACATGTGGTTTTTACCTATGCCGAGTTTCCTCTTCACCGCTTTTAGGGTACCTCCGTTCTTGACAGCATGCTCGATTCTCTTCATATTAAACTTCATTATGTCGGCTACCTTGTGCTTATTTATTATCTTCGATAGCTCGGCCAGTTCTATTCGGTCGGTAGGGTTAGGCGCCCTCGTGCTTTGGCGCTTCTTAATCAGATCTTTCATCACCTGAGATAGCTTTCCCGTATCCTGTCGATCTGTCCTACTGCCTACTTCTACTGCGCATTCCGTAATGATGGCTGTCAGATTATCGTTCATTGTATGAACATCAAGATCGTCTTCCTCAGACAAAGCCGAATATCTGTTTTGTAGCGATATCCTGAATTCCTGCAGTTTGCCTCTTACCGCTAACTCGTTAATGGACACTTCCTCTTCACTAGCTTCGTCCGTTGCCGCTACAAGTCTAAGCTAATTCGATACCTTACCATTCTGTGGTCGCTACAACGCACCTTTCTGAGAACGGCCACATCCTGAATGATGCCAGGTTTAGCGCATAGTATGAAGTCGATTTAATTTTTAGTCTCACTATTGGGGCTCTTCCAGGTCCACCTCCTGTTCTCTCGTTTGCGGAGGAAGGTAATCATGGCTCGTAAATTATTTACATCCACGAATTCGACTAATAGCTCTCCCCTGCTATTTCTAGAGCCTATCCCACAGTCACCTAGCGCGTGGTCGTCAGCCTGCTTCTTGCCCACCTTCGCATTGAAGTCGCCCATCAGTACCGTGTACTGCGATTTTACTGTATTAATTGCCGATTCTACGTCCTCATAGAAACTTTCAACGGTCTGGTCATCATGGCTGGATGTGGGTGCGTAGGCCTACACCACTTTCAGCTTGTACCTCCTATTCAGCCTAATTACTATAGCTGCTGCCCCCTCGTTAATACTGTAGAACTCCTCTACGTTGCCAGCTATATCCTTATTAATGAGGAATCCCACACCTTGTTCTCGTCTATCCTCTAACCCGCGATAGCACAGTATGTGTCCGTCCTTTAGTACTATATACGCCTCACCTGTCCTCCTAACTTCGCTAAGACCTATGATATCTCATCTTATTACAGCTTGTTTCTCGAATAGCACTGCCAGGCTAGCCTCACCAGATACAATTCTAGCGTAAAACGTTGCCAGGTTCAGATTCCAATGGCGACCTGTCCGGAGCCAGAAATTCTTAGCACCCTCCGCTGCGTCACAGGTCTGCCCGCCGCCGTGGTCAGTTGCTCCGCAGCCGCTTGGGACTGAGGGCCGAGGATTAATTGGTTTTTCATAGAAGGTTTTGGCCAAGTACTACACCAGGGTGGCAAAATCCTGCTCTGGTGAGGGAGTGCTTTGTCGGTTCTGCTCAGCGAGATCAAGCCGCACCCCAGGCCTTGATATAGAATTCGCTCAACACGCGGATTTTTTTTTCAAACCCGCTGGAGAATTGCGCGGCACCAGGATTTGAACCCCGGTCGTCGTGCGAGGCGGACACTCTACCTCTACGCCAACGCTGCACCATTGCACCTAAACCGACCCACGTGTCTGTATTTATGTGCTGAACACTCTGTATTTATGTCTGTATATATGTCCTGTACTTATGTCCTGGTTTCCGCTCCCAGACTCGTGGGGTAGCGGTCCATCTCGGTCGCAAAGATGCCCCGACTCAGCGTGCCAAGCTGAGCCAGGGACAAGGTACAAGGGGGTGGTCATTTGATGTTCAGCTTCCGCCAGTCGCAAGCCAGAGAATGGGTTGGAGCCATAGGTTCACAAACAAAACAAAGTTTATACAGCTTAAAGACGATACAGAGAATTTCAAAACCACTCGTACAAGCACATACAACGTGATTGACAATACAATGCAACTCATGCAAAGTAACACTCGAGAGACCTTGCACCTCAAGTGCACTAATATGAGGAAGACAGGTAAATAAACAAAACACAATTCGTTCTTCGGGCACTGCGACCGTCCTACAACCTGAGGAGCACGAAGGAGCCGTCCCGCGGGCTGGCGTACGCTGTCTATCTAGTCCGTGGCTGGGCGAGTGGTGTTGGCACGGGAATCGAGCGGGCGTGCTTCTCTCAAGCTTGAACGGCGGCTCGGGCTGACAGACAGCGGTCAACGCCGTTCATTTATAGGCGCGTCTGTTCGTTCTTCACGCCAAGGCAGCAGTTGAGTCGAGTTGAGGTGTTGAACGGTACAAGTGGAATTAGCCTTGCTTATTCTGCCGGCAATTTCTCCACCGTAGCGTCCCTTTTATATTAATATTGTCCTAAAACCTGCCGCATCTACCCCGCTATGCGCACAGTCTCTTATAATAGCTCACAATCCTCTCCCGCAGTCAACATCTATGCACACAATCACTCCACACAGTCCACATCACAGTCCACTCCATAAGTCGCCATCTATGCACATATTCAGTCACAGTAGAACAAAGTCCATTGTAGTGCCACAATTCATGCACACATTCATTCACAGTATAACGTATTCCGCTCCAGAAGACACCATCTACACACGCATTCAATCAAAGTAGGTCATAGTCCGTTCCTGCTGTCACCATTTAATAACAAGATCAGTGTCCTCCAGAAATGGTAAAAGAAGGCGTGCAGCCTCACTTCTGCATGTCTGGTTTTCACTCGGGTAGACAATGTCCTGAACTGTCCTGTGAAGGGTTTCCTGTCTTCTTGAAGGAAGCAAACATCACATACCTTTCCGCGTTGTACTCTGGGCAGTACATAATATAATGTTCGACATCCCCGCACACACCACATAAAGAACATAGCGGAGATGATGCTATGCCAGTCTTATGCATCCAGGCAGGAGTGCGAGCAGAGGCCGTGTGAATTCGATGTAGTAGAGTCGCCTGGGATCTTCGCAGTCCCTTGGTCACAGATGACTTGTGGGCCGCACTCTACAGGGTACTGAAATGATCTAGCACCCTTTTCCTGTAGAGATTTTTTCATCTTAGATACTTGTTTTGATGGATTCCTTGACAGAGCTTTATAGGCGAGATTGTGTGCCACCTCAATGCCATTGACACCTATGTGACAGGGCACCCTTTGGGAATATAGAGTAAGGCCTCTGCTCTGCAGATTCTGCACCAAGCGCAGACGGCTTATAGACAAGGCATCAGTAAAGCGTACAGACCACTTACAGTCCAACGAAGGAATGTAAAAAGTCGCTGCGCTAGCTTGTTTCACCTTGTCAGCAGAACCATCCGTGAAAATTTGAAGATGGCGTGCATATGTGTGCATATGTTTCGAAATGTTCAAGTACGAGCAAATGCGTTGCTGCCAAAGGAGAGCTGCGCTTTGCGCTCACATGGGAAATTGTTATCTTACATTCGAGGGTCGGAAAAGACCATGGGGGTTTCAGCCGTTTCCTTTGCCTTCGGAAATTAAGGCCAAAACTACTATGAGTATTAAGTGACAAGTTGGCCTTGTACTCATATCTCTTGCAGAGCCGCAGGAGAAGGAATTGCCCAGCTACCGTCTCTCCTAGGCGGACAATATGCATTAGTAGTCTCTGAGAAGCGACAAGGCTAAAAGGTTTCGATAGATACTCATGAAGTACTGCCTTATTCGCAGCCGCCTAAGGAACTCCAATAGCTAATCGTAGGTCCTTTCTTTAGACAGCTTCGAGACGTTGAAGCTGTGATGCCGAGAGGGAAATTAGAGGTAATTGATACATTATGCGACTGACCACCAGCGCTTCATGATGTTTGACCATTGAAGAAGGATAGTTTCCCCATTGCTCACATGCAGTTCTAGAGATCACATTGAGACGCGGCTATAGAGCTGAAACAATCGCGTCGACTGCTTTTCGCCACTGTAGACGGGAGTCCATAATGACGTCAAGGAAAAGCATGTGATTGAATTGGCGGATGGAAGAGTGACCAAAGTCTAACTTCAACCGCGCTCGACGTCTTCCTGTACCTGGAAACAGAAAAAAAGCCGGATTTTCACCTGATTGAGACAAACCCACACCTTGAAGGTAAGCTTGTACCAAAAGTGGAGCCTGTCCAGCTATCAGGGCTAATCGCTTGTGCTGTTAGCCAGTAATCCTAATACAGATGTCGTCAGCATATACTGACATACGCACTTGCCTGCAATTTTTTTGCAAAGAATCGAGAAGGCCAGTCACTACGACGTTAAAGTGCATAGGGAAAGAACAATTCCTTGAGGCACAACACGTGATAGAACCCTTTCGATGCTTAAGGTACTCCCTAACCGTACACAAACCGCACCCTCCGCCTCAAGGCACTGGACCCTGGACTGCGCCTTCGTCGTCCACGTAACTTAGCACGTCGCGAAGCAACATTGTTATGCCGTGTATGGACCGGTGTTGCTTTTACCAACCACTATGCTTTCCGGATGGGGATGGCCGACAGTCCTGCCTGTGAAAGCTGTGGTTGTGAGGAGACCATCGCTCATCTTCACTGGGAGTGCCCTGCATTTGCGATTGCAAGACATACACTGTGTTGTGCCCTGGACCGCCTTGATCATCGCCCATTAACAGAGCAAAAGTTCCTCGGTCCGTGGCCACAGCAGCCGACTGCCCTCAAGGCATACAAGGCACTATTTGCCTGCTTGAGAGCGGCTGGATTGAGTAACAAATTGTGACAGCGTTGTGCGTGCGTGCGTGTTATGCCTTTTTCTCCTTCTCTCTTCCTACTTTTATTCTCCTAATCCCCCTTCTCTAGTGCAGGGTAGTTAACCGGAACCCCTTTCTGGTTAACATCCCTGCTTTTCCCTCCTTCTCTTTATCTATCTATCTACACGAACAGCACGATCAATTATAAACTTGTAAATGAATCTCAACATATGACCCTGCATGCCCATGCCTTGCAAACTGTTTAGAATTGGGCTCTGAAGAACGTTGTCGTAAGCTGTCGCAACGTCAAGAAAAATGGCTAAGGTGGAAAGGCCGAAAGCTCTCTGGTGTTCACTCTGACTCACCAAGTCTAAGACGCTACATTGGGCACTAAGACCTCGACGGAATACTGTCATACATGTTGCCAGTGCCTTGGTGTCCTCAAGCCACCAGGGTAATCGTTCATTTACCAGGTTCTGCATCACCTTAGCTACACAGGAGGTCAATGACACAAGGCGATACGAGGCAAGGTCCGTCATGTCTTTGCCAGGCTAAAGTACTGGAACTACATGTGCCATCTTCCCTGACGAAAGAACATCTAAAGCCTTCCAAACTCGACTGATGAAGTTGAGGAGCTCCTTCTTGAGTTTCAGTGGCAGATTATTCAGCATTTGATTGATGATGCTGTCGGGACCTGGTGCACACAGGCGCCGCAGGCCGCTGAGGGCAGTCTGAAGCTCACGAAGCGTGAACGGGACGTCCGTATCAGACCTGGATGAAGCAGGTGGCGTATATATATTCATTCCAGAATTAGCACGTACGAGTGCGTCTGCAACTTCCTCTGCCAAGCACGCAATAGGTTTTTCCTTGCGTATTGCAAGAGCTTCAAAAAGCTTCGAATTGCGAGATTCTCCAGCAGGGCTGCCAACAAATAGCCATATTGTCGTCATCGATGACAACACAGTCAAACTAGCGCAGAATGAGGCCCGTTGCGACGTGTAGAGCTTGTTCGTGTGCAGTCTAATGGCAGAATTGAGCCTATTGAAGGTCGTCTTCAGTTTCCTGTCGTCCTTATTTCTAATGCGTTGGCGCTCCGCCCTTCTCGCTGCGCCAATATTCCTGAGTTTAAAATCCGGGGCCGAAAATGATCACGTAACTTCACCGCCGTAGTGCTGCCAGCTTACTAGAAATCATTTTGCAATAACATTACCAGAAACAGGTTCTAGGTGCTCCCTGTACTTGTCCCAGTTGACTAATTGCTAAATTTAAGACCACGCATAACAGATTCGGCCACAAACACAAAAATCGGATAGTGATCACTTCTCATGCGGTCAGGCGCTGTTGACCACCTCACGTGGAGGTCAGGTATATGCAGTGTCAGGTCTTTAGCTCTCACTGAGGCTGGAGGCCGGAAGAAAGTGGAGCTTCCGTCATTGGCAACACACAGGTCCAAACTGCCAGTAACGTCTACGAGTTTGCATCCACGGGAATCCGTGTTCCTGTCACCCCAGACGGCATGATGGGCGTTGAAATCACCGCAGATGATTAGAGGAGCTGGGAAGAGGTCGCATAGCTCCTGTATACACAAATATAATGCTACCTTCTTCTGCGAGGAGACGTACACGGATGTAATAGAAAATTTTCGAAAGCCGAGCTGTTTTCTCTTAGCCGCTACCTCAATGTCATCCATGCAAAGAACGGCAACGCTTAGAGAAACATGTGGAATTTCTCTTATTATGTTAAGCGCGGCACTTCCTGCAGGAAATTACTTTATGCTGCAGTTTTTTTGGGCGACATATCCACTCAAACATCTCCCGCTTGGTTGGCCAGCTTCTGATAGCGCCAATACTGGAACACAAGTCTCTTCCAAGAATAGTTTTAATTCAGCTAACCGACTTAAAATCTGAGCACAGTTCTATTTCAATATAAACGACACTTTTTGGTGAATATTAGACCCACGATGTTTAACTCCATGCTCATTAGATCGCAAGGAGGTTCTCCGCGAATGTGGTAATTAGGGACTCAAAAGAAAGCACCAACTGGAAAATCTTCAGGTTGCCAGGCGCCATCACTGAAACATGTGAGCGAAGGGCCCGAAACAAAACATAAAGAAATTCAGAAACATCTTGATTTTTGAACTTCTTTTTTGCGCAACGCACTTACAACATCGACAAAAGGTGCCGTCGGAGAAACACTGTTGGCCGCAGTAGCTGTTTTTTTTTGTCACTTGTGCATATGACAGTCCCCCTTGCCGTCGAGTCTGGCTGTGATCCGGCCGTTCAGGAAGATGGACACTTTTTGCTGGAGGTCGAACAACCGATTCGCATGCAATGGACCTTGGCTTCTTGCTGGACTCAGGTCTCTTAGGGATAATGCTGGGTAACGCAACATGAGACTCCAAGACTGGAAACTCGTGTAATCCTGGGACAGGCGTCTCAGTCGGTTGGGTTTTGGGACCAGCATTACAGGATATTGGACGGTGCAGAGCGCTCACACGGTAGGGGCAGCATCTGAAATTCGCTGGATGATCACCATCGCAATCGCCACAAGCAAAATCGGCCTTGCAGGTTTTTAAGTCGCGGTCACCTCCGCACCGCTTACAGCGTCGATTCTTTGTGAAAAGTTTGGCCGCGTGCCCAAACTGTTGGCATCTAAAACACAGTGGAGGAGCGTCAGTGAAATCGACAACAGCATGTTTTATGAATCTCAAATCAATTTTTTCGGGCGCTCTGAGTTGGGAGCGAATGTCAGCACGCTAGAGTTGGTAGGTTTCTCATCCCATTCTTTTTCTGGAGACTCCACACGTTGCAAGAGTTGTTTCACGTGCAGAATACCTTGTGGCTTCAAATAATCTAGTAGGTCGCGTTCTGAATACCACTTTGGTACGCCCTTAATTGCACAGGTGTTCTTCATGTAGGAAAGGGGCAACCACACGTTAACTGTAATGTCACCAATCTGCGAGCACTGCTCGAGCTTGTTAACCTACTCTTCCGTCAAGACATACACCTGAAGAGCCCCGTGCATGGCGAACCGAATACAAATCTGAGCTGATCCCAGCAGTGATTGAATTTCCGCGAAAATTAAGATGGGATTCTTCTCTCTTAAATCAACCCCTTTTTCTGTGAGCTCAACCACTGCCGAGATCCCGACCGTTCGTTGCTTGCGATGACTCATCAACTTGAAGTCCTCGTTGTCCACGTCAGCCGTATCGGCCACTGACTCGTCACCGTCCACGATCGTTGACTCAGCCCCACTAAACGTTGAGATCTCACTGGACGGGTGGTCGAGTCCATGTTCTGGTCGCTCCACGGCCTGGGAAGCCATGGCCGCTTCTTCCGATCCAGCCTCCTAAGATTGGCGTGGTCCCTTTAGGCTTGCCAGCGCCGGAGCAGCCGTACTCTTCCCATAGGGACACTACCGCCTTGAACATGCTGCCGTCCTCAAATATGCAAATAAAACTAGGTAAATTAGGCAAAATTATGTAAACAAACAGAGCTGAGGTGACAGTAGGTGGAACAACGTCTTCGCATGCCAAGGCCGGTGCGCGCACACACACACAGCTCCAAGTGTATAATTTCCTTTTAACGCTTGCGCCGAGCGCGCGTCACCGTTGGTAAGGCGCCGAGACCGGTTTCCTTTTCTTCTAGATCCTTCTTGCGATGCGCCGCCGCGCCGCAACCGGCGCGCTAGTGTAGAGAAAAGGGCATCGCTTAGCAAGCTCAAGGCTACCCCGTCTCCGTCAAAAATGAGCAGAATTTGCACAAGCCTTCTCGAATTACCGACGGCGCGCTCGGAGATGTTTTCTTTGGCATCGCGCCGGGCAGCAGTGCACACAAGGTTAGGCGCTCTCCGGGGTTTCTTCTGCACTCTTCTGGATTTCTGTACGGCATGCGCGGACTAGATTGTATCCGCGCTGCACCGGCTTCCGGAATGGGCGCTGAATTTTTTGACACTGCAGGGTGTCATTTGATAACAGCGACCGTGAAACTTAATGCAGCGTTCGTTCTGCCAGCTGTGCGTATATTTTACGGCGGGCGCGCATTGTGCGAGTAAATACGGCGGCATGGCGATGCTTTCCTGCGATTGAGTGAATTATCAGCAGCCGTGATCGTTCATGCAACGCGCTAAAGCTTACAAAATCGGGGTGCTTTTTTCATTTCGTTTCATGTTTGGATTCTGGTTTTATTCATTATGGCTTCTCTTCGCTGATACACTTTGTTGTAATGAACGGGATGAAAAAATAATGTTGACTTCCTATCCATCAGGGATGCGTTCATCATCTCGGGGCCGTGGTCATCCCGTAATCAACCAGGTGATCATCTCGTGGCCGTGACCTTCACGCGATTTTAACTGTCAAGTTAAGATGGCGCCCAGCGACGGCATTACCCACTTTCTTCTAAATCACGTGTGTATTGATGGGGGCACTACCCTGAAAGATACAGTATTCTTGTGGTAACCAAAATAGACCACGGAGGAGGCACTTTGCAAAGTCGGAAGGGAGAGTTGTAACTATTTTCGCGAAAGTCGAATCGAGTGCTAGGGCACTGAAATTACTACACTTCTGTTTATGTTTTACGCTGGTTAGTGAACGTTGCTGTGAAAACAACGAATATGTTTCCAAAATACGGGATATTTATAATTACTAACTGCAGAGAATGCCGATTGTTATAGCGGCTCAATTTCCAGCCCCCGAATCTACCCATTTTCTTAAATGTGTGCCTCGCTACAATGATGAACTGCAGATCTTTACATTAGAAGCCCCCTGTACTGGTTAGTTTCATATTATCGCATCCAGTGTAAGCTTCAATCAGTAGAGTTCACCTTACCCTGACTTTTTAGCAAAACTCCTGAACATTTATTTCCCTCAAGGAAGTAATTGAACGATTACTTTTATAGTCTCAAATAAACTGGTGGGCAGTCCTTCGAACAGTGCATATAGGGGTTCATATTGCATATCATCTGTTATTGCTTATTGTAGGGCCTATCAATGTTAAGCCTGTGGGGTGATTAATTTGTTATTTATTTATTAATGCATACTTCAGTTTCGAAGATGCTGTTGCAAGAGTGACGCAAGTAGAAAAAAGTAACCAAGAAAAATACAAGAAAAAAAGAGAACTTCAGTTATAAAGAGTGGTCCCCAAACGCTCATCTATAAGTACCAAGCGTGAGTTTCCAAACATGCCGGGTTTTAAAGCGCAGAGGTAATTAGCTCTGTTTTAACATATCAGTGCGGAAAAAAGAAAGGGCTGTCAGAACTTATGGCGACAACCGGCTTCTGTTTCAAATAATTGTTCAGTGAAGATTGGGGCTCAAAATAAACCAGTGTCTGCAATAGCTATAAGTATTCTGTATGGCGGCCAGATAATGGCGTTGCTAGAGTTGAAGCTGTATAAAGAGAATGAGAGACAAATCTAGGCCATAGCTGCCAAAAATTAAGGATACTGTTTTCTTCTGATTTGGTTCTTATTTCAAACTATCGAAATTGTTATGAAGGTTCCTTGAGGCATTGCCATAATCAAGAATGGAGAGGATAATTGTGTCATATGTCTGCTGTTCGGTGTCTTTTGGGGCATTACGCAGACAGCGATAAGGAAATCTTAGACGTTTAAGAACTTGTTTCATTCGATATCGAAATGCCTTGAGCATGACATATGAAAAATAAAAAAATAGGACCGTGGTATTTAAATTCAGTGACTCTGTAAATCCTGACCATGAGGAGTGTATGTACAAAGGGAACTTATTTTACGAGAAGTTTATAATGGTTTAGCGTCCCAAAGCGACTCAGGCTATGAGGGACGCCGTAGTGATCTCCGGAAATTTCGACCACCTGGGGTTCTTTAACGTGCACTGACATCGCGCAGTACACGGGCCTCTAGAAATTCGCCTCCATCGAAAATCGACCGCCGCGGCCGGGATCGAACCCGCGTCCTTTGGGCCAGCAGCCGAGCGCCATAACCACTCAGCCACCGCGCCGGCCTGTAGAAAGGGAACTATCTCTTTAGTTGTTTTTGTTTTCATTCTTTTTCATTGCAACGGTTTTTGTATTTTCTATTTGATGTGTGTTCGTACTGTTAGATGCCGGTATGTTTCTTAAAGTCACTTGCGCTTTTTATAATTTTATCAGCCTCTAATTAATATTGTTTATTGATGTCATGTGACCGCTGTCATGTGAATGACCCTTGGAGCTGAGTGAAATCGCAACTGTTGTCTCAGGGGACCATTTAGAGTTTTCAGCCTGTACCTAGACCGAAATAAAATATGGTCTCATTTGATATATCAGACCTGACGAAAACTCGGCAACCGCGTCCGCATGCACGCGCACTTGAGGCTTGTAGCCTTTGAGGTGGGTGAGACTTTACTAGGTTGCTGCGCAGCATTTCCCGGTAGGCTTTACAGTATACACTTCGGCGAGACCAAGGACCAAAGCCGACTTCGTGAGGCCTAAATTGAAGGGATAGGAAGAGAATGACACGGCCTTGGAGGTCGGTCGACATACCTACTGCAGCTTCTAATAATTTTTTATTGCGAGACAAAGGCAGCAAGTTATCTGTAAAGTGGGATATCTATCAACATTCATTTTGTTTGATTCATCTCATTTTAGGACCGCTACTTTCCACAATTAATTAGATCGTTCATTTTTAAGCTCTTACAGTATTTCGCGTAATGGCAAGTGTCCCGCTTTTACCTCTCTTTGCCACAACAGGAGCCTATTGGACAGTACACCTACCGGGATTTGGAAGTCGACGAAGCCATTCAGAAGTTGGGCACCGTGGAAAGAGGCGAGCAACCTCACCGCAACTGCCGACACTGGGCCTTGGAGCTGCTCAGCGAACTGAATATCAAGCTGCCCGCAGAAGAGGACTACATTGATACCGGCATTTACTGGAGCGCCGTTGCGCGCCTTGCCATTCCTGTTCTTATTGCAGCTTTAATTCCTATTCCCATCGTTACCTTCGCTGCGTTGGGTTACCTGTAGCGTGGTCTAGATTGTTGAAGCCGTGACTATCAGCAGTGAACCTTAGTCTAACTCAAAAGCAACGCCAAGTATCCTTGTAACACTTTTTGAAAGCAGAAAATAAACCCGCTTATCTTTATTACACATTGTCAAAAGCACTCATAAAAACATATCCCTCCCCTCCCACCTGGAGCCGAAAACGGGAAGTGACGGTAACACGAAAACTTGCCCTTACCTTCGACACCTTAAAAGCACCTGCTCAAATAGTTTTAGATATGGCTATTCGTCGTATATTTGATGCTAATAGTGAATTTTTATAGCCCAAGGGCATCTGCGGCCAAGGAGCACCATGGCACAAGGTATTTTTGTTTGTTCAAGGTTCGATCGAAGACCAATTTCCCAAGAATTTCACACTGATTAAGCCAAGCACCAGACGAAGGGAAAGCTTGTACCCTTTGTATAACCGATGGGTACCTGGCGGCACTGGTGATCGTACCGCGCACTTCCCGCATGCGAGGTGGATGCTCAACCACTTGGCCACCGCTGCGGACTATTCGTCATATATCTCAGGCGCCACGAAAACATCATGCACCAACTAATGCCAAAGAGCATGCAGAATAATCATGTGTTGCGCTCGTGTTCGTTTCTTCTCCATGTGTACACTGCTGCACTACAGCCTCGCTATGAATATTCACCGACAAGCCCAAATAGCCACGCTGTCGAACCACCTGAGGAAACGAGGCAGCGCCGCTTCCGCAAACTGGGCAATAAATTACGCGGTGACTGGAAAAAAACTGCACGACAAGATGAAAAAAAGAGTAAAAACTAAATGCCGAGGCCATTATGTCAGCGCTTATATCTCTTGTTGAAACCGGCAGAGTTGCTCCTAGCTTCGAGTGTAGAAAGGATTAGGAAAGATGAACAGAAGGTCGGGAAAGGGCGAAGGGTAAATTTTGAATGTTTGTGATTCTGGCTTTTTCAAGCGCATTCTTGAAATTATCACTGAACAATACTGATAAAAAAAGTGTCTGCCAACATCGAACGTTTCACGGACCTGTTTCGAAAGCGTTTCCTTGCATTTTCAGGCACGTCATGACATGATTTTCGTTTGCTAGAGATTGGACGTCTAATTACGGCGTACATAAACAGAAACAAGACAAGTTCTCTCACTCAAGATTGATGCATTTGATATTTTCTCGTCTAGTGTGAGCCCGCATGAGATTTGACTTTTTCCTGTATTCTCCTAAACGTCGGAGCTTGCTCAACACAGAAACGAAAACTTCTAGCGAAACACAGTGTTTTAAAAATAATTTCCAGTACACTGGAACATATCTTGAACACTGCGCGTCTTAATTATTAAAATGAATCTGGAAATAGTTTTCTAATCCTTTCAGTATATTGGGGGCTATTGTTGTTGAGGCATAGTGACACACTCGGAACACTGTAACCCTGGCAGACGACGCACGAAGGGAAGACCAGACACACAATGCGCTCAACTAACAACTTTAATATCAAAGGAGGGCGTTCCGCCCGTTTTTATACAGTAGCCTAAGATTAGCCAGTGATTGCAGGGAGCATGCGCAATTTCAAAGCAAAAAAAACACTTAAAAACCAGGGTAAGCGCCCAAGCATAATTTGAACCAATACCATACAGAAGCAAAACACACAAGGCGGTCCGGCCCACCCTGGTCGGCCAGGCATCAGGCACGCTCCTCATTTACACAAAAAGCAAAGAGTGGCAGCGAAGGGAAGAGGGGGAATACACAATAACAACTCTTGGTAAGAAGAAATGTCTACACGCGCCGGCAGTACTGTGTGGCTTGGCGATGACAGAAATAAAAAGGTAGACAGTAAAACTGAAAAGGCAATGACGAGAATGAGACATTAAAATCTCGGAAAACGGCGTGAAGACGTGCATACTGAGGATGAAGTGAAGGAATGTTGGAATGGGCAACAATTGGCAACCTAAAGCCAGCGATGAAAGCCAACCAAGAACACGGCCTAACGCCCAGGATGGGACTGATAAATTAGTCGACGTATCCGAGTTGCCCTCCGTTCTGGCAGCCTCCCAGGCCTCATCTGGACACCTGCTGTGATTGATACGGGACAAATTACTTTTCATAGGGGCCCAAATGTTCTCAATGATGTTCATATCGGCGCCTTTTGGAGTCCGCTCTAGTAGCTGCACAGCCCTGTCTTCAAGCAAGACCTTCACAACTCGCGCAGTGTGGAGGGGACTATAGTCTTGCCGCAGGAGGAATACCCCATCTTTAAATGACCCGTCCAGCGCGTTCATGATGAGATAGTGGCCGAGGACGTCGCAGTAGCTGGCTGCGTTAATTTTGATGGCTGTCTAATAAGAGGGCCGAGGACTTCTGCACTGACAGCTCCCTAGACATTCACGGCACGTCCACTGCTAATTACTTGCGTCGTCAAGTCGGGCTGGTGCTTATGTGCTAAAGGAATAATGCGTTGATCAGCTCCTACACAATGTATAATTAGAAAAACAACGTACATTACTCAAAACTGTGATTGCAAGACCACAGAGAAAAAGAAAAACACTTTTTGGTTTACAGAACTTAAATAACTGCTGCGAGAGGAGTAGCGAAAAAAAGCGGTTTCATTTCTCTACTTTTACTAGCCCATAGCCTACTCTGCTTTAGAACACTGTGCTCTTCACTTCACACAAATCAGGCTTATTCGGACACACCTGCAGTTGCATAGACGCCAAACACGCCGCTTCTGTCCCATCTTGAAAAGAAAGTTTATTCATCTGTAAAGATGACTTGTCGCCAGTTGTCCACAGTCCACTGCTTGTGGGTGCGAGAAAATGCTAGGCGCTACGCCTTCTGTCTTGCCGGCCAATACGGCTTCCGCGCCGCCGCCCATCCGCTTAATCCGGCTTCCTGGAGACGGTTCGGAACGGTGCTCAGACTGAGGTCTAGGCCAAACGCATCCCGAATTTATTTTGCGCTCTTAAAAGTATCCGCAACGGCTGCAGCGACGATGAGTTGGTCAGCCTCAGCCGAAGTACACCGCTCGATCTACCTAGACGTGGAGCATCGCCTTCATCCCTGTAAGCTTTTATGATCCGATTCACTGCAGTCATCGACCTTCCAGTCCCGCAGCATATTTCTCGTTGCGGTGCACCTTGCGCGCATAGAAAAACGATATCGCGCCTAAAGTACAGTGGAACTCGGGGCGGCATTTTTCGTCGAATGAGTATTTCCACAACGTACGTTCATATATTGTGGGTGGGAGCGTGGCTTGCGAAAGGTGTCTGGCCTTCTTCTCATCGATTATCAAGGTGACAGCATGAACGAGGCCAGCTACTGCGACTTGCTCGAAGACTACCTCATCCAATTTAATTTGGATGGCCCGTTTAACGCTGATATATTCTTCGAGCAGTGAGAGTAGTCCCGTCCACACTGCGCAGTCATGAAATTATTGCTGGAAGAAAGGGATGTGCTGCTGTTGGAGTGGACGCCGAAGGACGCCGATATGAACATAAGTGAGGTCGTTAGGTGAACGTTGGAAAGCAATCTACCTGGCATCAGCCGCAGAATGAGTCCAGAAGATATTTGGGTGGGATGCTGTCAAGAAGATGTGGGAAAACCTCTGAAAGCGACGTCGACTCCTTGTACGAATCTATTTCTCGGCACTTCGCCTATGTCGTCAACCTGCGTGGGGGGTTTACCCGTTATGAAACTGTTGAGCTTGCATAAAAAGGCACCTTTGGTGGTTATATTGTTTAACTCTCTTCTCCATGCAACCTTTTTCTACCTTTATTTGTTTAGCGTTTTGTTTTCCAGTGTGAGAAAGACAATTTTTCTTGAAGAAATTGGTCTTGAGTTATTAGCCCACTTGCTATGCCGCATCACTTATCTTTATCAAAGAGCACATGCATTCCATATTTTGTTCATGCGTTCTCTACAGTGAAGCAAAATTTTCACCGCATTTTCCAAGCGTTTCATGACCGTTTATACTCGTCAGCGCACAAACTCGCCGCCAAGTGAAGCGCAAACTTCGGCTGTCACGCAAACAAAGATTATGCAAGTCCTGACGAAGCATAAGTGCACGGTGCCGATGGCAAACATTTCTGCACGGCCCGGACGAACAACAATCCCTTGCATGGATGGATGGTTAGATGATTCCAGCGCTGAATAAGGGAGGGGCTAAGTGGGCTGCAGCCCAGGGCCTCACTTCTGAGAGTAGGAGAAGGGGGCCCATTTATTCTAACCTGCTTGGTACATAGAACCATGGGCAACGGAACTTCGAGCGACATGTATGAAGCGAGGAAACCAGAAAGAGCAGACGGGACCCCGGCCTAATGTAACAGCATGCGTTTAGCATGATCATTTGGGGAGAGCTTGTCGAGCTGCAAAACAAGAATCCCCCGCCACCCTTGCGGGGCCCTCTTTTTTACGAAGCGAGGTGCGTTTGCTTGGAAAAGTTTTCGTGGTTTCCGGTCAGTCCATCTGTCCAGCGCTGTCTGGAGAGGAAGGGCAAGGGAGAAACACTTAAAACTTGTAATCTGGGTGAGAACCTAAATCTTCCTTGCCCCTCGTAACCACCGCGCTGCACTCCACCTCTCAAATATTTCCGCCGCTGTCCTTCTCATAGAAAAGATGTGCTGCCAGTACCCAACAGTGCCTCCCATTCGACTTTTATTTACTGTGATGCTAATTTGGGTGGGGGAGGATGAGTCCACTAGCAGATGATGATGAGTCTGATGGCAGAGTCCAGGCAGGAAAGGAAAGAAGACGTCACACGTGCTTTCGTTCGCGTGCCGTGGGGCATGGAATGTTCGCTGTTCGGGCTAGGGTTGTGGAAGAGTGAACGGGGAAGTTGGAGAGCTGGACACAAAGGCCTGTCTCCAGAGCCCATTCCTGCCTAATGGCAGCGCACCCTCGCGCGCCCTCGCCAGAAAAATTAGGTCACGCTTGCAGCCGAACTTTCCAGAAAGAAGTAGAAAAAGGTGACTCAGAGGCGAAGGAGGGCGTGTAGCTTGACCCACGCCTCGCCCGCCCCTTCGATTTCGCGCTCGGCGTCGAAGGGGCGGAAGAAAAATCGATAACCTCCCAGAATAGAACATTGCTCCTAGCCAATAGGAAGACTAGACCAGAACGGGAGAAGGTGTGAGTTTGTACGGAGGAGGCAATTTGTACAAGGAACTTCGTGAGTATGTTCTTCTATGGATGATGGAAGGATGAAAAGTGGGAGGACATAGGCTTGTCTACTGGAGGGCTAGCCTCTAAGCCCACTGCCAGCGCGTCATAAAAAGAGGTGGGGAGGGGAAGAAAATTGAAAGCAGAGTGTAGGCGCGCAGCCGCAATGATCCTACCAGTTGGCATGTGCTGCCCCTTCAGGTCTAAAGGCGGCCAGAGAGGCCGGTGGCCTCCAGGAAGGAGAGCAGGTGCCGGAAGGCCTTGGCAAGGTGGTGGCCGCCGGAGAACAGAAGGTGTTCCACTGAACAGCTAGGGAGGCCCAAACAGCGATAACCCGCCTCCATGATTGTCCTGGCGGGCACGAAGGCAGTGCACACACATAGAAGATGCTGGGCTGTCTCTGCTGGGTCATTGCAGAGTGTGCACCCAGGGGAGGCGGTGAGGCCAAGGCGAAAGAGGCGGGAGCCGGTGTTGGCGCAGCCCACCGTGAGTCTCAGGAGGAGGCTGCGCTCCTTGCAATCCAAGCAACAGTTGGAAGTGGGTGTGGCGGTAGGCCATTAGCCCCCCTGGGATCTGAGTGGTCAAGAAGGAGGAGCCGATCCACTATGCTGCTGGCCAGGTCCCAGGGGCAGTAGTCCTTGGAGACAGGACTTCCAGGGGACTGTGCCGCTTTGGCCAAGGAAGTCGGCATCCTCGTTGCCCTGGACTCCGACGTGGGCCGGCACCCAGATCAGCCGGATGCGGGTTGCCCTGCAGCAAATTGCGTCAAGCCGCCAAGATAGCCTACGGGTGATGAGGGGGCCCTTGAAGGGCCTCGAGAGGAGCTGGAGGGCTGTCTTGAAGTCAGTATAGATGGCAGACTCCTTGACCCCAGAGCGCTCGCTCAGGATGTCAGCAGCCAAATGAATGGCAGCCAGATCGGCGGTTGTGGACGAGGCCACAAATGAGGGTCTGACCTGTCTGCTCACGGCGAGCGATGGGGGAGTGCAGGCTGCAGCCGCAGACGGGCAGGGTCCTGGTAGGACGGAGCCGTCCGTGAAGATAGGAACAGTGCCACGGGGTTCGGCCTGGAGACAAGCAGCGACTTCCTTCCATAGACCCACAGCAGCAGTGTTCCGCCTCGTCCGGGAACGAGGAAAAGAGATGAATTGGCCTCTTGAAGGTGTCTAAAGTCTGGACGAGGAGGGAGGGTGAACATCTCCGGTTGTCCCCCAACTAGGGCTTCGAAATCCTGGGCCACCTGGTTCATTTTGGAGCTAGGGTTGTTGATAAGGCGGTGCAAGAAGGTTGTGTAGGCGCTCTACGTTGCGGAGGGAGGTGCGCCTGGAGAGGAGCTCCAAGGGCCATGGGCCTGCTTCAGCCAGGGTGGCAGCCACAGGAGAGCAGCGGGGGAGCCCCAGGCATAGGCGTATGGCCGCCTGCAGTTTGCGCTCAATGGCCAGGTGTTGGGCCACTGTGAGCAGGACAAGAGGTAGAGCGTAGGTAAACTGCGGTACGGCGATGCTTTGGTACAGCTGAGATCCCCGCTTGGAGGTGATGCCGTTGCCATTGGCTAAGAGGGACGTTATTGTCGCGAATATTTGCAGTGTGTTCGTTTTTCAAATCCGCCGCCACATAACTTTATCGCTTTGTTTGCTACACAAGACGCGACTAGATTTATCTCGATTGATCGCAGCCAGGCAGAGCTGATTCTACGTTGTTCTGGAATGTTCTAGTAACTTTGCGCTCTTTATCTCGAAAGTTTGCTATCAGCTTTAAATTGAGCACGGCAGACAGCAGCCGGCATTCTGTTCGACGACCGCCGAGCACGCTTGTCGCTTCGCCGCCGCCGAGTGATTCAGTCCATTTTGGGGGCAAGTCAGCCCAATAAAGTTTTTTTAGAAGACCCTTTCGTCCGTCTTCATCGCTGCTTTGACTGCCGTCACCACTACGTGACATCTGGTCGAGGTGCTGGGTAGCCTTCCATGTTCTGGACGCCCCCTTCAAGTCGTGAAGCCAGCCCTGAGCGCTTCGCACCCGAGAACGAGCCAGCAGCTCAGTGAGCCAGCCGACGTCTCCAGGGAGAGGAGCCTGAGTTCGGGAAACTGCCGGACCGCACAAGACTGCGAAAAGACGCGGGTACGAGCACCGCAACCTCGCCGAAGATGTCAACACCGATCATACTGCAGCAGCCGCGGGTGCCGCCAACTTTCAATGGATCCCTAGGCGAAGACCCTGAAGAATGGTTGGATCAATTTGAGCGCGTGGCGTCATTGAACAAGTGGGATGATGCGGCAAAACTTGGACACGTGTTCTTCTCATTGGATGGCTCCGCACGCACGTGGTACGAAAACTACGAGTAGTCCCTTACGACATGGGAGCTAATCAAGAGAGCACTATTGAAAGTATCCACCAGTGTCGTGAGGAAAGAAAGAGCCGAACGACTCCTCGAGTCCAGGATCCAGCTTCCGAATGAGCCCGTCCGCGGTTACGTCGAGGAGATGAAGCGCCTATTTCGCCGCGCCGACCCCGGGATGACCGAGGAAAAGAAAGTTCAGATTTAATGCGCGGCGTAAAAGAACAACTCTTTACAAGCCTCGTCCGCCAGCCGCCAAAAACAGTCGAGGAATTCATGCAAGAAGCCAGCACGATTGAGCAGAGCCTCGACGTCCGAGCTCGGCAGTACAATCGTCTTTCCTCTGCCTGTGCAATCCATTCGGACACGCCGGCCACCACCAGCGACAGCTTTCGGGAAGTTATCCACGAAATCGTCCGAGAGGAGCTACGCCGATTACTGCCATCCTCCCGACAGCCACAAGCCGCGACTCTGATGGACGTGGTACGGGAAAAAGTGCAACAGGCACTTGGCACCCCGACGGCCACAGAACCCCAGGCCATGACCTACGCCGCTGCAGTAAGGACTGCCCAGCCCCAACGACAACCCTCACGTCCTCCCCGAGAAGAGCCACTTGTTCCACAACGCCGCCTCCCAGCCCCCGCCCGCCCAGCCTATGACCGACGCTCAAGCCCCAGGAAATGCGACGTCTGGAGGACTTCCGACAACCGGCCAATGTGCTTCCATTGCGGTGAGGCCGGCCTTATTCTTCGTCACTGCCCGTACCGACGTATCGGTCTTCGAGGATTTGCCATTAACGCCCAACGACGACGCTTTGGGCAACGTCCGCAGGTAATCGACGAGTACCTGCGTCGAGAAGAGTACACGCCGAACCGCTTTTCGCGCTCACCATCGCCATCAACCTCGCGCTTTGCGTCGCCACGCCGCAGCTACGCAGCCGCGGTACGAGGAAGGTCTCCCAGCCCCCGTAGGGGAAACTGAAGGCAGCAACCTCTGGAGGTGAGGTTGCTCAAGAGCCAAACGCCGAAGATCCTCCACCGACCACGCCCCATGAAGACGCTGCACCCGCGACGCCGCATGAAGAACCGGCACTCGCTGCACCAACGCCGCACACAATGAGAATCCCGACCACGACGCAGGCTGCCTTGAAAACGACGCCGCCACCCAGAAGAGCTTCGACCAGACGCCCCACCCGCGACTCGCATACGCGACGAAGCCGTCAGCCGACGCCAAGAGCGACGTGCAATGCAAGAGCCAGCTGCTCTGACTTAGAAGTGACTATCGACGGCCGGAAAGTTACCGCTCTAGTCGACACAGGAGCTGAATACTCGGTGATGGATGGAACATTTGCTGCGCAGCTGAGAAAAGTCACAACAGCATGGGACGGCCCACAAATTCATCATCAGGACGATGCACAGCGCGAGTGACTGTCAAAGGACATACCTATCCTGCGACCTTTGTTGTGCTTCCGCAATGCTCCCGCGAAATGATCTTGGGTATAGATTTCCTTAATGAGCATCAGACGATCATCGACCTGCTATCCAAGCTGATCACCCTTTCGACGGACGAAGCCAACGCTTCGATGAAAACTCGGGAAAATCACGTTGCCTTGAGTGTCCTGGAGGAAGAAGTGAGCGTCCCATCCCGATCAAGCGTTATCCTGACCGTAGGCGCCACGAAAGCCATTAACGCTGAAGGCATCATCGAGGGCAACATTCGGTTGCTCCTAGACCGAGGAATCAGCATCGCACATTTGCGCAATGGCCAGGCCGAAGTATTGCTGACTAACTTCATCGAAGAATACCGGCACATTAACAGAGGAACGACGATTGCTTTCTTCGACGAAATATCTGACGTACGAGACTCCTTCGCCCTCTCCGACCCCTCCGCAGAAGATTCGCCTGACCGAGAGCACTTGCCCACTTTCGACATCAACCCAGCCCTGCACCGGAACAGACAAGACCAGATTCGGAATCTGCTTCAAAGCTACAGTGAGTGTTTTTCGACATCTCCGAAGGTGCGACAGACGCCAATTGCCAAGCATCGCATTATAACGAACCAACACGTCCGACCTCTCCGTCAAAGCCCCTACCGTGTGTCACCGCGAGAACGACAAGCCATCCGGGACTAAGTCGAAGAAATGCTTCGCGACGACGTCATCCAGCCTTCAAACAGCCCATGGGCGGCACCGGTTGTTCTAGTGAGAAAGACGGCGCACTTCGATTCTGTGTGGATTACCGCCGCTTGAACAAGGTAACAAAGAAGGACGTCTACCCCCTTCCCCGCATCGACGACACACTGGACCGCCTCTGCAACGCCAAATATTGCTCAGCGATGGACCTCAAGAGCGGCTACTGGCAAAATGAGGTCGACGAAAGAGATCGCGAGAAGACAGCATTCATCACTCCGGATGGGCTGTTTGAGTTCAAGTTGATGCCATTTGGTCTCTGTTCCGCACCAGCGACGTTTCAGCGAGTAATGGATACAGTGCTGGCAGGCCTGAAGTGGCAAATTTGTCTGGTATATTTAGATTACGTCGTTGTCTTCGCCTCGAACTTTGAAGAGCACCTCAAAAGACTTGGAACAGTACTAGACGCAATCAAGTCGTCTGGCCTAACCTTGAAAGCATAGAAATACCACTTTGCCTACGAAGAGCTGCTGTTTCTAGGCCACATCGTTAGCAAAGAAGGAGTACGCCCAGACCCGCAGAAAACAGCTGCTATTGAATAGTTTCAACCGCCGGCCGATAAGAAAGCAGTGCGCAGATTTCTCGGACTATGCACATATTACCGACGATTTGTGAAAAACTTTTCGCGCATCCCCGAGCCCCTGACCGAACTGACGAAGGCAGACGTGCCTTTTAAATGGGAAGCGCCGCAAGCAGAAGCCTTCAAGGAACTTCAGCGTCGTTTACAGTCCCCACCGATCCTTGCGCATTTTGATGAAAACGCCGATACTGAAGTTCATACCGACGCAAGCAGCGTGGGACTAGGCGCCGTCCTCGTTCAAAAAAGTGACAGGCTGGAGAAAGTCATTGCATACGCTAGCCGTTCCCTCTCCAAGGTTGAGGCTAACTATTCGACAACTGAGAAGGAGTGGCTTGCCATCATCTGGGCTACGTTGAAATTCCGCCCCTACCTTTACGGACGACCATTCAAGGTGGTCAGCGACACCACGCGCTCTGCTGGCTTGCCAATTTGAAGGACCCCTCTGGCCGACTCGCTCGATGGAGTCTGTGTCTCCAGGAGTTTGACGTCACCGTCGTTTACAAGTCCGGACGCAAGCACTCTGACGCTGATTGCCTCTCACGAGCCCCTGTAGATGCACCGCCGCCGGACGACGATGAGGACGCCTTCCTGGGACCCATCAGCCCCAGCTCTTTTGCTCAGCAGCAGCGCTGGGACCCCGAACTAAAAGGCCTCATCGAGTACCTGGAAGGCAAGGTTTCTTCACCCCACGCTTCATTCAAGCGAGGACTGTCTTCCTTCGTGTGCAGAATGAGGTCCTTTGAAGAACTTTACAGCGAACAAAACAAGGAGGTATCCTTGTTGTACCTACTTTTCTCCGCGAAGAAGTTCTACAGGCTTCACACGACGAGCCGACAGCTGGACATCTCGGGTTTACTCGCACCCTCCGCCGCATTCAAGATAAGTATTACTGGCCCCGACTGTCTGCCGATGTCGCACACTATGTGAAAACCTGCCGAGATCGTCAGCGACGAAAGACTCCTCCCACACGACCAGCAGTATTTCTGAGCCCCATTGAACCTCCCTCAAGGCTCTTTCAGCAGATTGGCATGGACTTGCTTGGCCCTTTTCCAACGTCAACATCTGGAAATAAGTGGATCATCATAGCGACCGTCTACCTGACCCGCTACACCGAGGCGAAAGCCCTACCGAACGGAACAGCAGCAGAAGTCGCCAAAT
The DNA here is from genome assembly GCF_052857255.1 of Amblyomma americanum. Classification (NCBI taxonomy): domain Eukaryota; kingdom Metazoa; phylum Arthropoda; class Arachnida; order Ixodida; family Ixodidae; genus Amblyomma; species Amblyomma americanum. The sequence continues at coordinate 28,367,212 of NC_135505.1, forward strand.
TTTTCGTGGAGTGCATTCTTCTTCGACACGGCGCCCCCGATGTGCTCATCACGGACAGAGGAACAGCATTCACGGCGGAACTAACGCAAGCCATCCTGCGCTACAGCCAAACCAGCCACCGCAGGACAACTGCATACCATCCTCAGACCAACGGACTGACCGAGCGCCTGAACAAAACCATCGCCGATATGCTCGCTATGTATGCCGATGCTGAACACAAAACCTGTAATGTCATCCTGCCTTACGTCGTCTTCGCCTACAACACCGCAGTGCAGGCGACCACCCAGATGACGCCTTTTAGGCTCGTCCATGGCATGGAGGCCTCGACCACGCTAGACGCCATGCTGCCCAACGTTACAGAAGAAGAGAACGTCGACGTTGCCCGCCTACCTTCAACGCGCAGAAGCTCGAAGGCTTGTCCGATTACGGATCAAAGACCAGAAGCGGTCCTACGCGAGACGCTACAACATACGAAGACGCAATGCGGAATACAGGCCAGGAGACCAAGTCTGGGTGTGGACGCCCATTCGCCGCCGTGGATTGAGTGAAAAGCTTTTGCGCCGCTATTTCGGCCCGTACAAGGTTCTTCGTCGGCTGGGTGAACTGGAATATGAAGTCATCCCTGACGCAATGACTGCATCCCAGCGACGCCGCGTACGACCAGAAGTTGTCCATGTAGTCCGTCTGAAGCCGTATTATGCGCGCTAAAGGCCGCTGCATTTCCATGCTCTATTTTCGCAAGATACGTTTTTTTCCTTACTAGTCGCATTATTTGTTTTAATGCATCGGGTCGATGCTTCTTTAAGAGGGGAGTAATGCCGCGAATATTTGCAGTGTGTTCGTTTTTCAAATCTGCCGCCACATCACTTTATCGCTTTGTTTGCTACGCAAGACGCAACTAGATTTATCTCGATTGATCGCAGCAAGGCAGAGCTGATTCTACGTTGTACCGGAATGTTCTAGGAACATTGCGCTCTTTATCTCGAAAGTTCGCTATCAGCTTTAAATTGAGCACGGCAGACAGCAGCCGGCATTCTGTTCGACGACCGCCGAGCACGCTTGTCGCTTCGCCGCCGCCGAGTGATTCAGTCCATTTTGGGGGCAAGTCAGCCCAATAAAGTTTTTTTAGAAGACCCTTTCGTCCGTCTTCATCGCTGCTTTGACTGCCGTCACCACTACGTGACATCTGGTCGAGGTGCTGGGTAGCCTTCCATGTTCTGGACGCCCCCTTCAAGTCGTGAAGCCAGCCCTGAGCGCTTCGCACCCGAGAACGAGCCAGCAGCTCAGTGAGCCAGCCGACGTCTCCAGGGAGAGGAGCCTGAGTTCGGGAAACTGCCGGACCGCACAAGACTGCGAAAAGACGCGGGTACGAGCACCGCAACCTCGCCGAAGATGTCAACACCGATCATACTGCAGCAGCCGCGGGTGCCGCCAACTTTCAATGGATCCCTAGGCGAAGACCCTGAAGAATGGTTGGATCAATTTGAGCGCGTGGCGTCATTGAACAAGTGGGATGATGCGGCAAAACTTGGACACGTGTTCTTCTCATTGGATGGCTCCGCACGCACGTGGTACGAAAACTACGAGTAGTCCCTTACGACATGGGAGCTAATCAAGAGAGCACTATTGAAAGTATCCACCAGTGTCGTGAGGAAAGAAAGAGCCGAACGACTCCTCGAGTCCAGGATCCAGCTTCCGAATGAGCCCGTCCGCGGTTACGTCGAGGAGATGAAGCGCCTATTTCGCCGCGCCGACCCCGGGATGACCGAGGAAAAGAAAGTTCAGATTTAATGCGCGGCGTAAAAGAACAACTCTTTACAAGCCTCGTCCGCCAGCCGCCAAAAACAGTCGAGGAATTCATGCAAGAAGCCAGCACGATTGAGCAGAGCCTCGACGTCCGAGCTCGGCAGTACAATCGTCTTTCCTCTGCCTGTGCAATCCATTCGGACACGCCGGCCACCACCAGCGACAGCTTTCGGGAAGTTATCCACGAAATCGTCCGAGAGGAGCTACGCCGATTACTGCCATCCTCCCGACAGCCACAAGCCGCGACTCTGATGGACGTGGTACGGGAAAAAGTGCAACAGGCACTTGGCACCCCGACGGCCACAGAACCCCAGGCCATGACCTACGCCGCTGCAGTAAGGACTGCCCAGCCCCAACGACAACCCTCACGTCCTCCCCGAGAAGAGCCACTTGTTCCACAACGCCGCCTCCCAGCCCCCGCCCGCCCAGCCTATGACCGACGCTCAAGCCCCAGGAAATGCGACGTCTGGAGGACTTCCGACAACCGGCCAATGTGCTTCCATTGCGGTGAGGCCGGCCTTATTCTTCGTCACTGCCCGTACCGACGTATCGGTCTTCGAGGATTTGCCATTAACGCCCAACGACGACGCTTTGGGCAACGTCCGCAGGTAATCGACGAGTACCTGCGTCGAGAAGAGTACACGCCGAACCGCTTTTCGCGCTCACCATCGCCATCAACCTCGCGCTTTGCGTCGCCACGCCGCAGCTACGCAGCCGCGGTACGAGGAAGGTCTCCCAGCCCCCGTAGGGGAAACTGAAGGCAGCAACCTCTGGAGGTGAGGTTGCTCAAGAGCCAAACGCCGAAGATCCTCCACCGACCACGCCCCATGAAGACGCTGCACCCGCGACGCCGCATGAAGAACCGGCACTCGCTGCACCAACGCCGCACACAATGAGAATCCCGACCACGACGCAGGCTGCCTTGAAAACGACGCCGCCACCCAGAAGAGCTTCGACCAGACGCCCCACCCGCGACTCGCATACGCGACGAAGCCGTCAGCCGACGCCAAGAGCGACGTGCAATGCAAGAGCCAGCTGCTCTGACTTAGAAGTGACTATCGACGGCCGGAAAGTTACCGCTCTAGTCGACACAGGAGCTGAATACTCGGTGATGGATGGAACATTTGCTGCGCAGCTGAGAAAAGTCACAACAGCATGGGACGGCCCACAAATTCATCATCAGGACGATGCACAGCGCGAGTGACTGTCAAAGGACATACCTATCCTGCGACCTTTGTTGTGCTTCCGCAATGCTCCCGCGAAATGATCTTGGGTATAGATTTCCTTAATGAGCATCAGACGATCATCGACCTGCTATCCAAGCTGATCACCCTTTCGACGGACGAAGCCAACGCTTCGATGAAAACTCGGGAAAATCACGTTGCCTTGAGTGTCCTGGAGGAAGAAGTGAGCGTCCCATCCCGATCAAGCGTTATCCTGACCGTAGGCGCCACGAAAGCCATTAACGCTGAAGGCATCATCGAGGGCAACATTCGGTTGCTCCTAGACCGAGGAATCAGCATCGCACATTTGCGCAATGGCCAGGCCGAAGTATTGCTGACTAACTTCATCGAAGAATACCGGCACATTAACAGAGGAACGACGATTGCTTTCTTCGACGAAATATCTGACGTACGAGACTCCTTCGCCCTCTCCGACCCCTCCGCAGAAGATTCGCCTGACCGAGAGCACTTGCCCACTTTCGACATCAACCCAGCCCTGCACCGGAACAGACAAGACCAGATTCGGAATCTGCTTCAAAGCTACAGTGAGTGTTTTTCGACATCTCCGAAGGTGCGACAGACGCCAATTGCCAAGCATCGCATTATAACGAACCAACACGTCCGACCTCTCCGTCAAAGCCCCTACCGTGTGTCACCGCGAGAACGACAAGCCATCCGGGACTAAGTCGAAGAAATGCTTCGCGACGACGTCATCCAGCCTTCAAACAGCCCATGGGCGGCACCGGTTGTTCTAGTGAGAAAGACGGCGCACTTCGATTCTGTGTGGATTACCGCCGCTTGAACAAGGTAACAAAGAAGGACGTCTACCCCCTTCCCCGCATCGACGACACACTGGACCGCCTCTGCAACGCCAAATATTGCTCAGCGATGGACCTCAAGAGCGGCTACTGGCAAAATGAGGTCGACGAAAGAGATCGCGAGAAGACAGCATTCATCACTCCGGATGGGCTGTTTGAGTTCAAGTTGATGCCATTTGGTCTCTGTTCCGCACCAGCGACGTTTCAGCGAGTAATGGATACAGTGCTGGCAGGCCTGAAGTGGCAAATTTGTCTGGTATATTTAGATTACGTCGTTGTCTTCGCCTCGAACTTTGAAGAGCACCTCAAAAGACTTGGAACAGTACTAGACGCAATCAAGTCGTCTGGCCTAACCTTGAAAGCATAGAAATACCACTTTGCCTACGAAGAGCTGCTGTTTCTAGGCCACATCGTTAGCAAAGAAGGAGTACGCCCAGACCCGCAGAAAACAGCTGCTATTGAATAGTTTCAACCGCCGGCCGATAAGAAAGCAGTGCGCAGATTTCTCGGACTATGCACATATTACCGACGATTTGTGAAAAACTTTTCGCGCATCCCCGAGCCCCTGACCGAACTGACGAAGGCAGACGTGCCTTTTAAATGGGAAGCGCCGCAAGCAGAAGCCTTCAAGGAACTTCAGCGTCGTTTACAGTCCCCACCGATCCTTGCGCATTTTGATGAAAACGCCGATACTGAAGTTCATACCGACGCAAGCAGCGTGGGACTAGGCGCCGTCCTCGTTCAAAAAAGTGACAGGCTGGAGAAAGTCATTGCATACGCTAGCCGTTCCCTCTCCAAGGTTGAGGCTAACTATTCGACAACTGAGAAGGAGTGGCTTGCCATCATCTGGGCTACGTTGAAATTCCGCCCCTACCTTTACGGACGACCATTCAAGGTGGTCAGCGACACCACGCGCTCTGCTGGCTTGCCAATTTGAAGGACCCCTCTGGCCGACTCGCTCGATGGAGTCTGTGTCTCCAGGAGTTTGACGTCACCGTCGTTTACAAGTCCGGACGCAAGCACTCTGACGCTGATTGCCTCTCACGAGCCCCTGTAGATGCACCGCCGCCGGACGACGATGAGGACGCCTTCCTGGGACCCATCAGCCCCAGCTCTTTTGCTCAGCAGCAGCGCTGGGACCCCGAACTAAAAGGCCTCATCGAGTACCTGGAAGGCAAGGTTTCTTCACCCCACGCTTCATTCAAGCGAGGACTGTCTTCCTTCGTGTGCAGAATGAGGTCCTTTGAAGAACTTTACAGCGAACAAAACAAGGAGGTATCCTTGTTGTACCTACTTTTCTCCGCGAAGAAGTTCTACAGGCTTCACACGACGAGCCGACAGCTGGACATCTCGGGTTTACTCGCACCCTCCGCCGCATTCAAGATAAGTATTACTGGCCCCGACTGTCTGCCGATGTCGCACACTATGTGAAAACCTGCCGAGATCGTCAGCGACGAAAGACTCCTCCCACACGACCAGCAGTATTTCTGAGCCCCATTGAACCTCCCTCAAGGCTCTTTCAGCAGATTGGCATGGACTTGCTTGGCCCTTTTCCAACGTCAACATCTGGAAATAAGTGGATCATCATAGCGACCGTCTACCTGACCCGCTACACCGAGGCGAAAGCCCTACCGAACGGAACAGCAGCAGAAGTCGCCAAATTTTTCGTGGAGTGCATTCTTCTTCGACACGGCGCCCCCGATGTGCTCATCACGGACAGAGGAACAGCATTCACGGCGGAACTAACGCAAGCCATCCTGCGCTACAGCCAAACCAGCCACCGCAGGACAACTGCATACCATCCTCAGACCAACGGACTGACCGAGCGCCTGAACAAAACCATCGCCGATATGCTCGCTATGTATGCCGATGCTGAACACAAAACCTGTAATGTCATCCTGCCTTACGTCGTCTTCGCCTACAACACCGCAGTGCAGGCGACCACCCAGATGACGCCTTTTAGGCTCGTCCATGGCATGGAGGCCTCGACCACGCTAGACGCCATGCTGCCCAACGTTACAGAAGAAGAGAACGTCGACGTTGCCGCCTACCTTCAACGCGCAGAAGCTCGAAGGCTTGTCCGATTACGGATCAAAGACCAGAAGCGGTCCTACGCGAGACGCTACAACATACGAAGACGCAATGCGGAATACAGGCCAGGAGACCAAGTCTGGGTGTGGACGCCCATTCGCCGCCGTGGATTGAGTGAAAAGCTTTTGCGCCGCTATTTCGGCCCGTACAAGGTTCTTCGTCGGCTGGGTGAACTGGAATATGAAGTCATCCCTGACGCAATGACTGCATCCCAGCGACGCCGCGTACGACCAGAAGTTGTCCATGTAGTCCGTCTGAAGCCGTATTATGCGCGCTAAAGGCCGCTGCATTTCCATGCTCTATTTTCGCAAGATACGTTTTTTTCCTTACTAGTCGCATTATTTGTTTTAATGCATCGGGTCGATGCTTCTTTAAGAGGGGAGTAATGCCGCGAATATTTGCAGTGTGTTCGTTTTTCAAATCTGCCGCCACATCACTTTATCGCTTTGTTTGCTACGCAAGACGCAACTAGATTTATCTCGATTGATCGCAGCAAGGCAGAGCTGATTCTACGTTGTACCGGAATGTTCTAGGAACATTGCGCTCTTTATCTCGAAAGTTCGCTATCAGCTTTAAATTGAGCACGGCAGACAGCAGCCGGCATTCTGTTCGACGACCGCCGAGCACGCTTGTCGCTTCGCCGCCGCCGAGTGATTCAGTCCATTTTGGGGGCAAGTCAGCCCAATAAAGTTTTTTTAGAAGACCCTTTCGTCCGTCTTCATCGCTGCTTTGACTGCCGTCACCACTACGTGACATCTGGTCGAGGTGCTGGGTAGCCTTCCATGTTCTGGACGCCCCCTTCAAGTCGTGAAGCCAGCCCTGAGCGCTTCGCACCCGAGAACGAGCCAGCAGCTCAGTGAGCCAGCCGACGTCTCCAGGGAGAGGAGCCTGAGTTCGGGAAACTGCCGGACCGCACAAGACTGCGAAAAGACGCGGGTACGAGCACCGCAACCTCGCCGAAGATGTCAACACCGATCATACTGCAGCAGCCGCGGGTGCCGCCAACTTTCAATGGATCCCTAGGCGAAGACCCTGAAGAATGGTTGGATCAATTTGAGCGCGTGGCGTCATTGAACAAGTGGGATGATGCGGCAAAACTTGGACACGTGTTCTTCTCATTGGATGGCTCCGCACGCACGTGGTACGAAAACTACGAGTAGTCCCTTACGACATGGGAGCTAATCAAGAGAGCACTATTGAAAGTATCCACCAGTGTCGTGAGGAAAGAAAGAGCCGAACGACTCCTCGAGTCCAGGATCCAGCTTCCGAATGAGCCCGTCCGCGGTTACGTCGAGGAGATGAAGCGCCTATTTCGCCGCGCCGACCCCGGGATGACCGAGGAAAAGAAAGTTCAGATTTAATGCGCGGCGTAAAAGAACAACTCTTTACAAGCCTCGTCCGCCAGCCGCCAAAAACAGTCGAGGAATTCATGCAAGAAGCCAGCACGATTGAGCAGAGCCTCGACGTCCGAGCTCGGCAGTACAATCGTCTTTCCTCTGCCTGTGCAATCCATTCGGACACGCCGGCCACCACCAGCGACAGCTTTCGGGAAGTTATCCACGAAATCGTCCGAGAGGAGCTACGCCGATTACTGCCATCCTCCCGACAGCCACAAGCCGCGACTCTGATGGACGTGGTACGGGAAAAAGTGCAACAGGCACTTGGCACCCCGACGGCCACAGAACCCCAGGCCATGACCTACGCCGCTGCAGTAAGGACTGCCCAGCCCCAACGACAACCCTCACGTCCTCCCCGAGAAGAGCCACTTGTTCCACAACGCCGCCTCCCAGCCCCCGCCCGCCCAGCCTATGACCGACGCTCAAGCCCCAGGAAATGCGACGTCTGGAGGACTTCCGACAACCGGCCAATGTGCTTCCATTGCGGTGAGGCCGGCCTTATTCTTCGTCACTGCCCGTACCGACGTATCGGTCTTCGAGGATTTGCCATTAACGCCCAACGACGACGCTTTGGGCAACGTCCGCAGGTAATCGACGAGTACCTGCGTCGAGAAGAGTACACGCCGAACCGCTTTTCGCGCTCACCATCGCCATCAACCTCGCGCTTTGCGTCGCCACGCCGCAGCTACGCAGCCGCGGTACGAGGAAGGTCTCCCAGCCCCCGTAGGGGAAACTGAAGGCAGCAACCTCTGGAGGTGAGGTTGCTCAAGAGCCAAACGCCGAAGATCCTCCACCGACCACGCCCCATGAAGACGCTGCACCCGCGACGCCGCATGAAGAACCGGCACTCGCTGCACCAACGCCGCACACAATGAGAATCCCGACCACGACGCAGGCTGCCTTGAAAACGACGCCGCCACCCAGAAGAGCTTCGACCAGACGCCCCACCCGCGACTCGCATACGCGACGAAGCCGTCAGCCGACGCCAAGAGCGACGTGCAATGCAAGAGCCAGCTGCTCTGACTTAGAAGTGACTATCGACGGCCGGAAAGTTACCGCTCTAGTCGACACAGGAGCTGAATACTCGGTGATGGATGGAACATTTGCTGCGCAGCTGAGAAAAGTCACAACAGCATGGGACGGCCCACAAATTCATCATCAGGACGATGCACAGCGCGAGTGACTGTCAAAGGACATACCTATCCTGCGACCTTTGTTGTGCTTCCGCAATGCTCCCGCGAAATGATCTTGGGTATAGATTTCCTTAATGAGCATCAGACGATCATCGACCTGCTATCCAAGCTGATCACCCTTTCGACGGACGAAGCCAACGCTTCGATGAAAACTCGGGAAAATCACGTTGCCTTGAGTGTCCTGGAGGAAGAAGTGAGCGTCCCATCCCGATCAAGCGTTATCCTGACCGTAGGCGCCACGAAAGCCATTAACGCTGAAGGCATCATCGAGGGCAACATTCGGTTGCTCCTAGACCGAGGAATCAGCATCGCACATTTGCGCAATGGCCAGGCCGAAGTATTGCTGACTAACTTCATCGAAGAATACCGGCACATTAACAGAGGAACGACGATTGCTTTCTTCGACGAAATATCTGACGTACGAGACTCCTTCGCCCTCTCCGACCCCTCCGCAGAAGATTCGCCTGACCGAGAGCACTTGCCCACTTTCGACATCAACCCAGCCCTGCACCGGAACAGACAAGACCAGATTCGGAATCTGCTTCAAAGCTACAGTGAGTGTTTTTCGACATCTCCGAAGGTGCGACAGACGCCAATTGCCAAGCATCGCATTATAACGAACCAACACGTCCGACCTCTCCGTCAAAGCCCCTACCGTGTGTCACCGCGAGAACGACAAGCCATCCGGGACTAAGTCGAAGAAATGCTTCGCGACGACGTCATCCAGCCTTCAAACAGCCCATGGGCGGCACCGGTTGTTCTAGTGAGAAAGACGGCGCACTTCGATTCTGTGTGGATTACCGCCGCTTGAACAAGGTAACAAAGAAGGACGTCTACCCCCTTCCCCGCATCGACGACACACTGGACCGCCTCTGCAACGCCAAATATTGCTCAGCGATGGACCTCAAGAGCGGCTACTGGCAAAATGAGGTCGACGAAAGAGATCGCGAGAAGACAGCATTCATCACTCCGGATGGGCTGTTTGAGTTCAAGTTGATGCCATTTGGTCTCTGTTCCGCACCAGCGACGTTTCAGCGAGTAATGGATACAGTGCTGGCAGGCCTGAAGTGGCAAATTTGTCTGGTATATTTAGATTACGTCGTTGTCTTCGCCTCGAACTTTGAAGAGCACCTCAAAAGACTTGGAACAGTACTAGACGCAATCAAGTCGTCTGGCCTAACCTTGAAAGCATAGAAATACCACTTTGCCTACGAAGAGCTGCTGTTTCTAGGCCACATCGTTAGCAAAGAAGGAGTACGCCCAGACCCGCAGAAAACAGCTGCTATTGAATAGTTTCAACCGCCGGCCGATAAGAAAGCAGTGCGCAGATTTCTCGGACTATGCACATATTACCGACGATTTGTGAAAAACTTTTCGCGCATCCCCGAGCCCCTGACCGAACTGACGAAGGCAGACGTGCCTTTTAAATGGGAAGCGCCGCAAGCAGAAGCCTTCAAGGAACTTCAGCGTCGTTTACAGTCCCCACCGATCCTTGCGCATTTTGATGAAAACGCCGATACTGAAGTTCATACCGACGCAAGCAGCGTGGGACTAGGCGCCGTCCTCGTTCAAAAAAGTGACAGGCTGGAGAAAGTCATTGCATACGCTAGCCGTTCCCTCTCCAAGGTTGAGGCTAACTATTCGACAACTGAGAAGGAGTGGCTTGCCATCATCTGGGCTACGTTGAAATTCCGCCCCTACCTTTACGGACGACCATTCAAGGTGGTCAGCGACACCACGCGCTCTGCTGGCTTGCCAATTTGAAGGACCCCTCTGGCCGACTCGCTCGATGGAGTCTGTGTCTCCAGGAGTTTGACGTCACCGTCGTTTACAAGTCCGGACGCAAGCACTCTGACGCTGATTGCCTCTCACGAGCCCCTGTAGATGCACCGCCGCCGGACGACGATGAGGACGCCTTCCTGGGACCCATCAGCCCCAGCTCTTTTGCTCAGCAGCAGCGCTGGGACCCCGAACTAAAAGGCCTCATCGAGTACCTGGAAGGCAAGGTTTCTTCACCCCACGCTTCATTCAAGCGAGGACTGTCTTCCTTCGTGTGCAGAATGAGGTCCTTTGAAGAACTTTACAGCGAACAAAACAAGGAGGTATCCTTGTTGTACCTACTTTTCTCCGCGAAGAAGTTCTACAGGCTTCACACGACGAGCCGACAGCTGGACATCTCGGGTTTACTCGCACCCTCCGCCGCATTCAAGATAAGTATTACTGGCCCCGACTGTCTGCCGATGTCGCACACTATGTGAAAACCTGCCGAGATCGTCAGCGACGAAAGACTCCTCCCACACGACCAGCAGTATTTCTGAGCCCCATTGAACCTCCCTCAAGGCTCTTTCAGCAGATTGGCATGGACTTGCTTGGCCCTTTTCCAACGTCAACATCTGGAAATAAGTGGATCATCATAGCGACCGTCTACCTGACCCGCTACACCGAGGCGAAAGCCCTACCGAACGGAACAGCAGCAGAAGTCGCCAAATTTTTCGTGGAGTGCATTCTTCTTCGACACGGCGCCCCCGATGTGCTCATCACGGACAGAGGAACAGCATTCACGGCGGAACTAACGCAAGCCATCCTGCGCTACAGCCAAACCAGCCACCGCAGGACAACTGCATACCATCCTCAGACCAACGGACTGACCGAGCGCCTGAACAAAACCATCGCCGATATGCTCGCTATGTATGCCGATGCTGAACACAAAACCTGTAATGTCATCCTGCCTTACGTCGTCTTCGCCTACAACACCGCAGTGCAGGCGACCACCCAGATGACGCCTTTTAGGCTCGTCCATGGCATGGAGGCCTCGACCACGCTAGACGCCATGCTGCCCAACGTTACAGAAGAAGAGAACGTCGACGTTGCCGCCTACCTTCAACGCGCAGAAGCTCGAAGGCTTGTCCGATTACGGATCAAAGACCAGAAGCGGTCCTACGCGAGACGCTACAACATACGAAGACGCAATGCGGAATACAGGCCAGGAGACCAAGTCTGGGTGTGGACGCCCATTCGCCGCCGTGGATTGAGTGAAAAGCTTTTGCGCCGCTATTTCGGCCCGTACAAGGTTCTTCGTCGGCTGGGTGAACTGGAATATGAAGTCATCCCTGACGCAATGACTGCATCCCAGCGACGCCGCGTACGACCAGAAGTTGTCCATGTAGTCCGTCTGAAGCCGTATTATGCGCGCTAAAGGCCGCTGCATTTCCATGCTCTATTTTCGCAAGATACGTTTTTTTCCTTACTAGTCGCATTATTTGTTTTAATGCATCGGGTCGATGCTTCTTTAAGAGGGGAGTAATGCCGCGAATATTTGCAGTGTGTTCGTTTTTCAAATCTGCCGCCACATCACTTTATCGCTTTGTTTGCTACGCAAGACGCAACTAGATTTATCTCGATTGATCGCAGCAAGGCAGAGCTGATTCTACGTTGTACCGGAATGTTCTAGGAACATTGCGCTCTTTATCTCGAAAGTTCGCTATCAGCTTTAAATTGAGCACGGCCTACAGCGGCCGGCATTCAGTTCGACGACCGCCGAGCACGCTTGTCGCTTCGCCGCCGCCGAGTGGTTCAGTCCATTTTGGGTGCAAGTCAGCCCAATAAACAGTTTTTTTAGAAGACCCTTTCGTCCGTCTTCATCGCTGCTTCGACTGCCGTCACCACTACGTGACATTATGACCCCTGGATTCGGGGGGACTGGGCCAAGAGGTGACGCACTGCCGGGCTCCATGCCGGTCGGGCGTCGATGAGGAGACCGAGGTATTTCACCTCACGGCTCCAGGTTAGGTCACGGTCAGCGACATGGAGGAAGGTGCGGCCAGGGCGGGCACCAACCGCGGTGTTCAGTAGAATTGCCTGGGTTTTGGTGGGAGAGATGCTAAGGCGAACACGGTCCAGGAAGGCCTCGATAGTATTGATGGTCCGCTGGACGTTCTTGATGGTGTGGACCCTGTATCTGCGGGGCCCACGGCACCAGATGGCAATGCCATCCGCGTAGATTGCCACGTGGAAGGGTAGCCGGAGGTCTTTCAGCAGGAAGCCGGGCAGAAGAGCCAAGACGGCGCTGAACAATAGGGGGCTAAGGACGCTCCCCTGAGGAACACTACGCCAGATCTGCCGCAGTAAGCTGGTGGCACTGCCCAGGCGGACGCACCCCCAGCGGTCAGCCCAAAAACCCCGGACATACTAGAAGACGTTGTTGAAAATACCCATGATGTTGATGGCCTCCAGTATGGCCTCGTGCCGCATGTTGTCACAGGCACCTCGTATGTCGCGGACAGCCAGACTCACTATCCAGCGGTTGTGTTTTGCATCCTCCAGGGTAGACACCTGGTCTGCAATGGAGTCGGCAGTGCAGCGATGGGTGACGAAACCCTGATTGCTGTTCCGGGAAATGACTGGTGACGTGTTCCACCCATGACAGGCATACCAGGACCCTGGCCTCCGTGATCCTTCCAGGAACAGAAGTGAGGGAGACCGGCCGGTAGGAGGTGATGGCTGATGGCGGCTTGCCTGATTTCAGGACAGGAGCGACCAGGGCTGTGCTCGATGCATGGGGGAGAATCCCTGTCCGCCACACTTCGTTGAAATAGGACAGCAGGTTGGCCAGGTGGTCCTCGCCGAGGTTGCGCAGCATCTGGTATGTGATTCCATCTATGCCTGGGACTGTGTGGCGCTTGGAACAGCTGAGTACTGCACAGAGCTCTCGGATGGTGAGGGGATCAGAACAAGTTGTGGTTCTGTCTGGTGCCCGAGGTTGTGGCCCTTGGTGTGGGCCAGGTAGAGCAGGAGCCTGGGCTGGTGGCCGGAATTCACCGCAGGGGGAAAAGGCACCAGCCGGCTGATATGCCAGTTCCTGACAAGTGATACCCAGGGAGACAGCAATGGCCCCGTGGGGTTAGAATTGTGTCCGAGGGGCAAGGAGAGAGCGGTAGAGCCGCCAAGCTCTCGCTGGAGTGCGGAAAGTCACGAGGGAGGCACAGATGCTGTCCTAAATCTCGTTGCGACGGCTGTTGTGTTTGCGTCAGCAGGCGGAATCAAGACGGTTATGTGCAGTTCAGTCATCGGCTCTCTCAATACGGAGGGCACTTCTCTCTGCCTGCTGTCGTTGGGCCCTTTAGTGGAGGAGCTTGAGGTCAAGAACGAGTTGGACAGGGGGGGACCTCACAGGTGATGGTGGCTCCTGCCGCACACCTTGCCACATCGGCCAAGATATCGTCCTGCAGTGGGAGGCTGCCGAAGAGGTCCCGGAAACAGTCCCAGTGGACCACTTTCTAGATGCGCCCATCCACCCTCCTTCAAGGCTTGGGGCTGAGAACGATGGTATAGTGGTCCAAAGGCCACGTATCAGGGTAGGGCGCGACTCGTAGACATAACGTTAATTTACAATACTCAGGTCTAAACGAGCGGACACCACCTCTCCAGACAAACGTGGGAACTCCAGTGTCCAAGACATGGAGAGATGTGCAGAGCGGCGATAAGGTCTCAGCCGCGGCGATCCGTCCTGCGGGAGCCCCACCACAAATGAGCAGCGTTGAAGTATACACAGAGCAAACAGTCGCCACCTATAAGGCTGACAAGCTGTGGCAAGGCGTAGGCATCCCATGGGATTACAGGACGCACGTAAACACTTGCAACAGCAGTGTCAACACCCTTAAGCTTGACTCTAATGCAGACACACTCCATGGGGGCCACTATAGCATCAAAAACATTAATTTCTGCCTGGGGGAGGGCAGAGCTGGCGAAGAGTACTGATCTGTACCTGCCAGGTGGGTGTACATGGTCCAGGTACAAGTCTGCCAAGCAGGTGGCCAGGAGGCAGGAGGTCCTGCTGTTGTAGCACACATAGCCAGAAATGCGGATTTCCCAGGGCGGAAGTAGGCCTCTTGATGTGCCAGGACATCCGGGGGTGTGGGGTCAGCCTCAAGGCGGCTGACAAGTTCCGCTCTGCGTGGGCGCAGGGCACGGCAGTTCCACTGGAGAACCCATGCTCGGAGGGTCACTAGTGGAGGTCTAGCTATGGTGGATTGGCAGTCCATGGTGGATTGGCAGGCAGTCCGGTGGAGCATCGAGTGCTGTGCTCGATCTTGTGCTGTTACTCTTAGGCGCCGACGTGTCCCTTACTGGTCCGATGATCCTTATGCACTGCCGGAGCGAGGAAGATAGAAGCACCAAAGCGACGACAGACAACTTCGCCGTGCAAAAAAAGAGTGGGGTGACATTGCGTTTCATGAAATCAACAAGAGGTTCGTTACAGGAAATTCATATCAATGATGATTCACTGCGTGTAAAAAGTGCTTTCTGGAGCAAATTCGCGCTTAAGTTCGATACCTAGGTGGCTGCAGTTTTTAACACTTAGAGCTGTTAGAAAGCTTGCGCAAAGCTGGACAACCCTTCGGCCAATCAGGTAGCGTGTTGCAACGCTTGCCAAGTCATGTTCTGCCGTACAGTCATAGTTGCCATAGTTAGCGTACTTACAGCATGACAGCGCTAAAACTGTTATGTAGCGGAGTCGTCTCACTCTGTGGTACTTTTTCAGAGCCATAATTATTGGGGCCCCAAAAAGGTTTGAAGTTGAACACCACACCGATCTATTTCCCCTCCAATGAATGGCACGCTATCGCGTGCTGACAGGGCACATATATACCTATAGCGCCAGCTGCAGATGTACCCTTTCCCGAACCTCTCTTACAGGCACACCTCTTCCAATCACAATACTCCTCGGTCTGCCCGCCATGCCACAGTGCGCAGCCCATTCTATACCGCTCCACGTGAGAGTGCCCACACCTGACACGGGCCCGGAGAATGGTAGAAGCTGTCGGAATCCTGGACCGAATATACCGCCCACGAGGACAGGTGCCCCTATATTAGTCGCCATGCACAAAAAGTTCTTCACCAACACAATCACCAGCCGCATGCCGCTAAATGCTCTGAGGAAATACGGGGTGTCTTATGTAAGCTTTCAGCATTGAATAAAGGGTGCTTCAATCCTAAGTGACTGTGCATGCGAAATAGCAGGCGGGGATATTTATATTTTAAGTTCTTTTTTCATGAGGTGCCCACCATCTAATAAAATGAACGTACATCTGAAATGGCGCTGTAAAGTACGCAAGGTTGGGTAAAGGATCGGACTTGGGTAGTGCCTTCCGGCGTTCTAACTTACAGCTGGGAGCAGTTAAGTTTCTGAAGCCTCTTCTAATGACAAGTCTAAGAAACTGAAGAGATAATACTGGTCCGCTAGACTCAGCTCCTGCACTAATGGTCGTGCCTATGGGAGAGACGCGGCTATTAGAGCGCTGTGAGCTCTTTCTTCACAAGTATTCGCGCTCCAACGACATTGTACTCAGCGACAGCGGAGCTTTGAGCATAAAAAAAGCTCTAGGAACTTCGCTCCTATCATCTAGGACGTGAACAACCTCCTCTCTGATCGCCGCTAAAGAAACGGCGCACGTCTATTCCGCTGCTCCCGCATCATCGCCTTCAACGCAAAGGCAGTACAAAGCACTAGCGAGGGAAGACGCTGCGGTAGCTCGATTTTATATTTTGATATGCTGCGTTGTCTGTGATAATAGACGTCACAGAAGGACACTATTACATACCTCTCGTTTAATTGACGAGTACCTGCGGCTAGGAATCTGCGGAACCAGCAAAAAATTTTCTGTTTGTCGGCTATGGGCGATATCGGGGCGCGAAAAGCGGAAGGAAAGATTCAGTGCTGGCGATAAACTACACACTTGAGGCGGTGGCGGGGCAGAGCACGAACGCCAATTCTATTGACGCCGTCTGCACACGCTCACAAAGACCACAGAAGAAGCGCTGTCACCGGCTGCGCTTTGGCAGATGGAGCATGAACGCCAGGTGACTGGAGTAAAAGGCAGACTGCGGCGTTGGTTACTGAAGTGTCTGTGCAGCAGAAAAATTGCGGTTGGTACAGGGGTTGAACTTTAGAAACTTTGATATGCCCCGCCGCGGTGGCTCACTGGTTAGGGCGCTCGACTACTGATCCTGAGTTACCGGGCTCGAACCCCTCCGCGGCGGCTGCGTTTTTATGGGGGAAAAACGCTAAGGCGCTCGTGTGCAGTGCGATGTCAGGTGGTCGAAATCCCCAGGTGGTTGAAATTATTCCGGAGCCCTCCACTACGGCACCTCTCTTTTCCTTTCTTCTTTCACTCCCTCCTTTACCCTTCCCTTACGGCGCGGTTCAGGTGTCCAACGATATATGAGACAGATACTGCGCCATTTCCTTTCCCCCTAAAACCATGCAGTTATTATTATTATTAACTTTGATATCGCCGAACACAACAATCACGCCGACAAAAATTCCTGAGCAGTCGATGGAAAATAACAACCGCTCTATATGCGCAATTTCTAGATACATTATAATGGGGCAGCTTAGTTCCATTAGTACTCGTCACTGGCAGCCTATATGTATCTTTCTAATCGGTACGAAAAAAGCTAATTTTTTTTAATATCGCAAACCTAGTAGATGTGGCCTTAAATTATGAACGAAAAATTGTGCACTGTCACTTTTTGTTATTTTGAAAATAACAATAAATATATAAGGCCTCAAATAGTGTTCAAGTGACATCACGTGCCCCTCAAGGATCGGTCTTGAGGCCACTCCTGTTCTTTTTATACGTAAATGATATCTCACTTAATATTTCATCAAGTGAACGTCTGTTTGCTAATGACTGCGTTTTGTATAGAAAAATTAACGCTGCAAGTGATGCGGTTCAACTCCAAACTCATCTAACGTTAATACAAACTTAATTTCGCAGGTTAAAGATACCCAGGTGGTCGAAATTATTCCGGAGCCCTCCACTACGGCACCTCCTTCTTCCTTTCTTGTTTCACTCCCTCCCTAATCCCTTCCCTTACGGCGCGGTTCAGGTGTCCAACGATATATGAGACAGATACTGCGCCATTTTCCTTTCCACAAAAACCAATTATTATTAAATATTATTATTGAACTGAAATATCTATTTGAATACAGCCAAATGGGCCCACCTTAGTTTTTCACAAAAAAACAACAAAATTCTGGCTCAGTATCACATAAATATGGCATTAGTTAGTCAGAGGTGCACATGCAAATACTTGGGCGGCTGCGTTTTTATGGAGGAAAAACGCTAAGGCGCCCGTGTGCTGTGCGATGTCAGTGCACGTTAAAGATCCCCAGGTGGTCGAAATTATTCCGGAGCCCTCCACTACGGCACCTCTCTCTTCCTTTCTTCTTCACTCCCTCCTTTATCCCTTCCCTTACGGCGCGGTTCAGGTGTCCAACGATATATGAGACAGATACTGCGCTATTTCCTTTCCCTCCCAAAAACCAATTATATATACTTGGGTGTTATAATGTCGATTGACTGTTCATGGAGTGCACTTGTGGATCATGTGGTTAGTAAACTGGTGGGGCGCAGAATTTCCTTCAACGTAACTTAAAGTGTTGGTAAGAAAACCTCAAGAAAGCTGCATTCATGTCGTGTGTGCGACCTATCATGGAGTATGTCTGTGTTGTATTGGACCCTGCACAGCAGTAGTTGAATTACAAGCTGGAGAGAATCCACAACAGGACCGCGAGGTTTGTCTTGGGAAGGTACGGGCGAAGGGATAGTTGTACGGAAATGAAAAATTATTTGCAATGGGAATCTCTTGCTTCTTGTAAAACGATGTTAAGGCTGTAACAACGAAGATGTGCCAACGCGGTAGCGGCAGTGCTATCGCTGAGCGTGCTCTGCTGGCTGGCTCTACGACAACCACCGAAGCCTAGAACCCGACCGCCGACGCCCGTTCAGTGCCTGGTTATTTCACGGCCATTAAATTCCTTTTCAAGAGACGGAGGTTGCTCCTGATCCCGTCCTGGAGCTGCGCAGCGGCTCTGTAACATCTGAAATGCCGAATAACGCCGCCCTCGCTCCCCAGCCGCTGCCTGTTCGGCTTCTCTGCTCGGGCACGCCTCAACAACGGGACCCGCCTGTCTTCAGTGGGCTCGGCGACTGTGACGTCGAGGACTGGCTGGCTTCCTACGAGCGGGTCAGCACGCACAACAGCTGTGATGACGCCATGAAGATTAACAACGTCATTTTTTTACCTAACTGATGTCGCCCATCCCTCGATCCGCAACCACGAAGCGGATATCGCCACATGGTCCACATTCAAGACTAGCTTTACTGAGGTATTTTGCCGCCCTGGCATGCGCAAACTACACGCCGAACAGCGCTTACGAGAGCGGGCTCAGGAACCAGGCGAGACATTCACTAGCTATATTGAGGACGTGGTGGATCTCTGCAAGCGCGTGAACAGTCATATGTCCGAGGCTGATAAGATAAACAACATTGAGAAGGGTATCAATGAAGATGCCTTCCAAATGCTTTTGGCCAAGCAGCCGAACACCGTGACCTCCGTCATCAGCTTGTGCCAGAGCTACGAGGAGCTCCGTAAGCAACGTGTCCTCGCTCGTCGCACCGTACAGAATGCCGAGGTTCTGTCCGCTGATGCCGTGACCGCAGGAGGGCAGCAGCTCAGCAACGATATTCAGCAGTCCATCAGAGAAGAGACCGCACGTCAACTAGCGCTCATCTCTGGAGTTCGGGACCGCCCACCATCGCCGCCTTCCATCAGCAGACGATTCGAGCCCAAGTCGCGGAGGCCCTTCCACCCCTGCCTCAGCAACCTGCGGCTGCCCCTCTTACATACGCCGCCGTCCTGGCCACACCACCATCCCATCTCTTAGGCCCTTTCCAAGCCGCCACTCAAGCGCCGCTACCTTCGACGCCCCCGCCTGTTTCTCGTATCGGCCTCGGGTGGCACAACCGTCGCCTCGCTTCGCGCCGGCCGTCCCTCCCTAATGTAGTCCGTGGCGTGCTCGGGACAACAGGCCCATTTGCTTTGCCTGCGGCTTCGCCGGCTATGTCGCCCGCCACTGCCGTAGTCGTCCGTGTTCGCCTGCTGACGTCCTGCCGCCATCTGCGTGTGGGTGTTACACACAGCCACATTACGCGCCAGCGGACCCATTGCCTCCTGCCTTCTCCACCGAACGTCAAGCTGCCACCTCTCGCCGCTCCTCTTCTCCGCGCCGCCATTCCATCTCTCCCATGCGCAGTCGCGCTAGCCCTTCCGCTGCAGAAAACCAATGAGCGCAGTTCCCGAGGCAAGAGCTGCGTCCACTGGGAACTCTTCAAGACCTTTGATCTCACCAAGAAACGTTATTGATATTTTTGTCGAAGGTGTTGCAACCTGTGCTCTCGTGGACACCGGAGCTGCTGTCTCAATTATGGACGCGCAATTTTGTCGAATACTGAAGAAAGTTATGACGCAATTTTCGGGAGTTTCTCTTCGCAGTGCTACCGCTGAACAGGTAGAGCCGCTCGCAACATGCACAGCGCGCGTCGTTATTCAAGACGTCTTGTACGTCATTAAATTCCTGGTCCTCTCCTCTTGTTTCCATGATATTATTCTACGATGGGACTTTCTGAGCACTCCCCGCCGTCGATTGCGCCCGCGCCAAAGTTTCCTTCTCTGTCCTGCCCAACGCCTCTCCTGCCGCACCGTCTTCTCAATATCCGGCCAAAGTACACCTTTCTCACGATGTCGAGCTCCCTGCAAACTCCTCCGTCTTTGTCTCCCTCTCGTGCGCCTCACCACGCGACAAATCTGCCGCCCCTGTACTCTTTACTCCCTCTGAGTTGTTTCTTCGCCGCAAGAACATGCCGCTTCCCTTCGCTGTCCTCACCATGACCTCCGGAATGACAACCATGCTCGTCAGCAACTCTCTATCGTCTCCAGTGACCCTGATTGATGGTGAATGCCTTGGGTGCGTCGAACCGGCTGAACTTCTGCAACTCGTCGATGAACGAGAAACTGTTCTTGCTCCATCGCAGGACTCTCTTACTCCTGTTCCCTTGTCACCCCAACCGCCGTCTTACACCTTGTATAGCGCCATCGACCAAGATCTCACTTCTCCCTACCGTGACCAGCTGCTCCACCTGTTGCGCCAATTTCGGTCATCGTTAGACGCGTGCCAGTCTCGTGTCGGGCGTTCTTCTCATTTCCACCATGCCATCAATACTGGCTCCCATCCACCTCTGCGACAGCGCCCATATCGCGTGTCAGCGAGAGAACGTCGAGTCCTCACCGAACAACTAGACGACATGCTCGAGCGCGAGTTTATACAGCCGTCCCACAGCCCTTGGTCATCCCCGGTCGTGCTGGTTTGAAAGAATGATAGCTCCATAAGATTCTTTGTGGATTATCGCCGCCTGAACACAATAACTAGGAAAGACGTTTATCCTCTGCCACGGATCGATGACGGCCTCGATTGCCTGCAAGGTGAGGAATTCTTTTCGTCTCTGGATCTGCGTTGGGGATACTGGCAAATCCCCATGGCCGAATGCGCCCGTTAAAAAACTGCTTTCTTCATGCCTGACGGATTATACGAATTTAACGTCATGCCATTTGGTATTTGCAATGCCCCGCAAAATTCGAACGGATGACGGATAACGTCTTGCGTGGCTTGCGCTGGAAGACGTGTCTTGGCTACCTCGACGACATCGTAGTTTTCTCGGCCGACTTCTCTGCACATCTAACTCGCCTTCGCCAAGTGTTGACCTGTCTCACCGCCGCTGGTCGGCAATTAAATTTGAAGAAATGCCACTTCAGAGCTCACCAACTGACCATACTCGGCCACGTCGTATCCAAAGCGGGCATCCTTCAGGATCCTGCAAAGCTTCGCGCGGTTGCCGACTTTCCAAAGCCGTCTACTCTTAAAGAACTGCAGAGTTTCATTGGAATGGTAGGCAAAACAACGCTGACGGACGGGACGGAAGAAGGCGAGACAGAAACATGCGCTGAACTAACAACCAAATGGTTTATTGCAAAAGAGGGGGCAATATAAAGCATAGAAGGGAAGAAGAAATGCGGTGCAAAACATGATATGGCATACATTCGGGATATCATCACTGATTAAGAAAAGCGATCTCCTGTGGGAATGGAGCCACCGATGGTTGGCTTACACATGAGTTGCCTAATTCATGAATGTGAAAGGCCTCCGATATCAGGCGCGAGGTATGATCGTTATATTTGGCGATGATAGTTGTTTGGTTCAAAAACGCCTCACATTCTTCGCAATCTGCGAAATGAATGACCATATCATTTCGGCGTGACTTGTTTTCAATGTCTTTCGCGTGTTCGCGTAGCCGATCGTTGACGCACCATCCGGTCTCTCCGATGAAAAAACGGCCGCATGACAGTGGGACCTTGTACACTACACCACAGCAACAGTTGACAAATTTGTTTCTGTGTTTCTTCGGACAAGATTTCTTTCCACTCTCCTGATTCACTCTCTTGCACAGGCCTCCCAATTTGTTCCTGGCAGAGAAAAGGAGCTTTACGCCGGCTTTGTTCACAATCTTTTTCAAGTTATGCGAAACTTGGTGAACATACGGAATACATGTTATGTGCTTAGTGTCCAGTTTGCGCGTCTCCTTCTGAATTCTGCATTCTTTTAATATCGACTCTGCTATGCTAGATAAGATCTTCGTCGGGTATCCCGCAGCGGTAAGCCTAGTAACCTGCGCGTAAAAGCTGGCTTGGGTCTTATGTGCACATGATCTAAACAGAGCGGCTTTCATGCATGTTTTCGCTATCCCGCGCTTGACTATCTTAGAGTGGGCCGCCCGGAAGGGTAGCAGGCTTTTCTGGGAGCGCGGGGAGGTTTTTGAATCTGGAACTTGTGCTATCGTGTGACCATGTGTGTTGGATATACTTTCGCGCTCCCAGAAAAGCCTGCTCCCCTTCCGGTCGGCCCACTCTAAGATAGTCAAGGGCGGGATAGCGAAAACATGCATGAAAACCGCTCTGTTTAGATCATGTGCACATAAGACCCAAGCCAGCTTTTAAGCGCAGGTTACTAGGCTTACCGCTGCGGGATACCCGACGAAGATCTTATCTAGCATAGCAGAGTCGATATTAAAAGAATGCAGAATTCAGAAGGAGACGCACAAACTGGACACTAAGCACATAACATGTATTCCGTATGTTCACCAAGTTTCGCATAACCTGAAAAAGATTGTGAACAAAGCCGGCGTAAAGCTCCTTTTCTCTGCCAGGAACAAATTGGGAGGCCTGTGCAAGAGAGTGAATCAGGAGAGTGGAAAGAAATCTTGTCCGAAGAAACACAGAAACAAATTTGTCAACTGTTGCTGTGGTGTAGTGTACAAGGTCCCACTGTCATGCGGCCGTTTTTTCATCGGAGAGACCGGATGGTGCGTCAACGATCGGCTACGCGAACACGCGAAAGACATTGAAAACAAGTCACGCCGAAATGATATGGTCATTCATTTCGCAGATTGCGAAGAATGTGAGGCGTTTTTGAACCAAACAACTATCATCGCCAAATATAACGATCATACCTCGCGCCTGATATCGGATGCCTTTCACATTCATGAATTAGGCAACTCATGTGTAAGCCAACCATCGGTGGCTCCATTCCCACAGGAGATCGCTTTTCTTAATCAGTGATGATATCCCGAATGTATGCCATATCATGTTTTGCACCGCATTTCTTCTTCCCTTCTATGCTTTATATTGCCCCTCTTTCGCAATAAACCATTTGGTTGTTAGTTCAGCGCATGTGTCTGTCTCGCCTTCTTCCGTCCCGTCCGTCAGCGCTGTTTTGCCTACCATTTCAACATGAACCAACCAGCCGGACTGAGCCCTCTCATTCGTTTCATTGGCCTCTGTTCCTACTTTCGGCGCTTCATACGAAATTTCGCTACAAGTCATTTCGTCCTTGACGCGGCTTCAAGGCCAGAGCTCTTTGTCGTCATGGACCTCTGAGTGCGATGAAGCTTTCGTTACCTTACGTCGACTGCTTACTTCACACCCCATCCTTCGCCATTACGACCCTAACGCCCCGACAGAGATACGGATGCTAGCGGCGTGGGCATTGGTGCTGTGACCACCCGGGGCATACCTGAATTTCAAGAATACGTTGTCGCCTATGCAAGCCGCACGCTCTCCAAGACCGAAATCGATTACTCCGTCACAGAAAAAGAATGCTTGGCCATTCTGTGGGCGATAACAAAATTTCGACCATACTTCTACGGTCATCCTTTTGACGTAGTCACCGATCATCACGCTTTGTGCAGGCTGCCATCGTTGAAGGATCTATCGGGTCGCCTTAGCCGCTGGGCTTTGCGCCTTCAGGAGTACGACATTGGAGTCGTCTACCGCTCTGGTCGCAAGCACTCTGACGCTGACACACCCTCTCCTAGTCTAGGCTGCCTTCCGACACTGCACCCATCTCCAGCATTGACTCCGTGCTGTCCTCGTTGCGCCCACCAAACATTCTTGTGGAACAGCGTAACGACCCCTGGATTACATCTCTCGTCCTCCATCTGTCTGGGCGCCCTACGGCGGCCACCTCTCGCTCCCTTCGCTGACAAGCCTACCAATTCATTCTGCATGATGGTCTCCGCTATCGTCGTGATTACATGCCCGATGGTCGAAAATGGCTCCTCGTCATTCCTCGCCAACTACGAGCAGAAGTCTGCGCCTCTTTCCATGCCGACCCCCAGACTGCTCATGCGGGTGTTTTGAAAACCTGCACTCGACTTCGGCACCGGTGCTACTGGCGTGGAATGTACAGCTTTTTACGCAAGTACATCCACTCATGCCTTGACTGCCAACGCCGCAAGTCCCCACCACAGCGTCTTTCTGGACCGCCCATTACCTTGCCCTGTCCGTCCCTTCGATCGCGTCGGCATCGACCTTTATGTGCCCCCGCCCTCATCCCTTTCAGGTAACCGTTGGGTTATAGCAGCCATAGACCATCTCACGCGCTATGCTGAAACAGCGGCTCTTCCCGCGGCTACAGCGCTAGGCGTGGCTTTCTTCATCGTCCGCCAGCTCATTATCCGCCAAGGCGCCCCTCGTGAGCTTGTGAGTGCCCGCGGCCGTGTGTTTTTATCAGAGGTTGTCCAGGCGCTCCTCGCAGAATGCCGCATCGTTCACAGAACCTGCACAGCGTACCATCCTCCGACCAACGGGCTTACCGAACGGTTTAACCGGACACTCGGTGACGTGCTAACCATGTATATCAGTCCCGACCATTCCAACTGGGGCCTCGTCCTTCCGTTCGTCACCTACGCATATAATACCGCCGTCCAGTCCACCACCGGCTATTCTCCGTTTTTTCTTCTTTGCGGCCACGAACCTACAAGTATGCTTGACATCATTATTTCCTACCTTCCTGATGCATCATACTGTGCCACTGCTTCTGAAATTGCCAAGTATGCCGAGGAATGCCGCCAGCTCGCCCGTTCCCTCAAGTCCGATGAACAGAGTCGACAAAAAGAACGCCGAGAATCTGGTTGTCGAACCCACGCAACCATTCCCACCAGCTCACCTGTCTGGCTCTGGATTCCTGCTGGCTCTCCTGGCCTGTCGTCCAAATTCCAAGCCAGATATCACGGACCTTACCATGTTCTGTCTCAACCTTCCCTTGCGAACTGTGTCGTCGAACATCTGACACCCTCCTCTGACCTTCGCCGTCGTGGCCGTGAAACAGTGCACATCAGTCGTCTGAAGCCTTACCATGACCCCGTAATCTGCACTACGCTCTGAGTCGCCAGGATGGCTCCTTTCATCCCCGGGGGCAATTGTAATGACGAAGATATGCCAACGCGGTAGCGGCAGTGCTGTCGCTGAGCGCGCGCTGCTGGCTGGCTCTACAACCGCCGACGCCTAGAACCCGACCGCCGAAGCCCGTTCAGTGCCTGGTTCTTTCACGGCCATTAAACTCCTTTTCAAGGTATAATTATTCTACTCAATATTTCACAATAGAACAGGCAAAATTCGGGAAATTTATTTTAAACAGCCCTTTTACGTTTCAAAACGACATGATTATTGCACAATTCGGGAGTACCATGTCAGGACAAACTTGCTTGCCAGTTCATTTTTTTTTCAAGTCTGTGCAAAAGTGGAATCGCTTATCGGAAGTGCAAGTGTGCTCTGTGAATGATGATGTCTTTTTTTTTTAATTTGTAACCCCCCTGATGTAACGCCTTGTGCCAATGCGAGGTAATCATTGAATAAGGAATAAAGAATAAAAACCTCACCACACTTAAGGCGAAGTGCCCCCCTGAATTTTATATCATCTACTTTAATGTCATCGTATTGGGTGGAACATTACAGAGAAGCGACCATAACTGTTTCGACGAGATTTTTGTGTATGACTTTGAACTTGAATGACGTCTACCATGAATGCGTTGTATATGATAAGAACAGAAGCAAACAGCAAATAGGATTGCGTGGAGACTCTTTTAAGCGACGAAGGAAAGTGTTTTCACTCCTAAATGAAAGAGAAATTATTGCATTCATAAGAAAAGCAAACTAACGTGTTACGCTAATTGCTTGATTGCGCATTTGAGCCCTACTGCGCCATGGCGTTCTACTACGATCTATACTTGGGATTGAGACACTTGGCCTCCTGTGTGGCTTGAAGCTCGGAGAGGCCCAGCAGCCATATTGAAAATTGACTGGTTTGAAGCTCGGGGA
Source organism: Amblyomma americanum (assembly GCF_052857255.1). Classification (NCBI taxonomy): domain Eukaryota; kingdom Metazoa; phylum Arthropoda; class Arachnida; order Ixodida; family Ixodidae; genus Amblyomma; species Amblyomma americanum. The sequence goes on from NC_135505.1 coordinate 28,393,296, forward strand.
GGTCGAGCGGCTACATTGATCGTCAGTGACTGTTGCAGGATGGAGACGCTTTACGCCTCGATTTTTACTTGGAGCTCGGGAAGGAAGATTAGCCTAGTAGCTGATAGTACTTAATAAGATATCAGCTGCAATTTTAGAAGTTTGAGTGTCTTGCTGGCCACGCTGGTAACGTCGTATTTGTTGCCTGTCCAGTCGGCTCCAACTTTTGGGGTGGCACCATGTGTGTGCAGCGACGGACAGCGGTCAGTGCGGCCGAGACGTCGTGCGCGCACGTGCGCTAGCCTACTTTCGTAGCTGCATGGGCCCAGGGTCGATATATGACGCTTTCAAAAACGCACATGATCTGATGTTTGCAGATATGTGGCAACGCATCGTCGATGCATGACTGGCCACAAGTTGCCTCGTATGACTTCTTCGTGTAGCCAGAAAGGCACAGCCGTGCTAAAATTACCGGTTGTGTTCAAATACGAGCACTCTCCTACCGCTAGGAAGCTGATCATTGTGGCCGACTTTCAACCAGCTGCCGCGGCCATTTCAACAACAGTTAGTCATATCTCGTCCTTAAAACAGATTACTGGCAGCAATTGTATCGACAAAGAGCACATGACCACCCTGGGGAGCCTGGAAAGGGCCACGGCAACGCTGAGGCATTTTTATCTTAAAATATTTAGCTGTGGCCATCCCTGAAAAAGCATGCCAGCGCCCGATAACATTAATACTAAGCAAAGAAAAAGGCTACTTTCCTCTTTTCAAATTGTGTAGTCCGATAAGGTGACACTGCCACACTCCCCCACGCCGCGCTATCAGGCCTCTTGTACCGTTATCTATGGCGAACAATCAAGCACCGTTCGCGTCCTCAAGTATCCAGCGAGCTGTGTCCTGCTTGCCTGCGTGAACAACGAGGTCCTTCTTCATACCTTCTGTGCATGTTTCGATCCGGCTTCGAGCCTCATGGGATAGAATTCAGGCACATCAGTCAAATATGGGGTGGGGAAGGTTTATATATACGGTACCGACGTGTACCTACTGCACGGATTGAACTCCAAGAGCGAATCTGCAAGTGCCGCAGGTGGTGTAGCGAGCACTGGGAACTGGGCTGGGGACTACAGTGTGGAAGATAGCATCATTTATGATGCTAAAACTGTCAGCGGCGTGCAGCAAGCAATACAAGAGGTGGATATATCAGGAGTTATTTGAACAGTCTTATCCGGTGGAGGTTATATGACAAAAGAGGCATTGTACAAATAAGAAAATTCGACTTGTTTTCAAAGCGTCATATCCAAACGGCACCGAAATATATCCTTTATCTTCAGTTTTCTTTATCTGCAGTTCGGTGCAACTTTTAGCCAGCGCCGGTAAGCTTAGCCGTCTTGCGTTTAAAGCACTGGGCTTCTTCACGGCATTCACTCTGCAGGTGCTCTCCCATAGACATCAAAAGCACCGTCGTCTGCATGCTTTGACCAGCATGAGATTTAAAAGCTTTATAATTTTAGACAGTTTGACTCTGTGTAAGCTACCAAAATTAGGACGCCTCTGAGCTCCACGGCAACGTGATTCGCGAAATATTTGTAGCTTTCCAGGTTGATGACAACGCAATACAAAAACAATTTGTAGCTCTAGTTTCATGTTCCCACGGTTACAAATTTGACATTAAGCACCCCTTGCCTTGACGCCAACTGCGTTATTTGAACAGAAATTAAAATTGCCCAAAATTCGTATTTCCACCACCAAGAAACCCGATTTATCCTTTTAAGGTTCTAGGTCTACGTGGCAACACTTACAGCTTTCGTAACGCTGTAGACGGCTAGCCTCGCGCTGCTAAACACGGATAACAATATCCTCAGATCGAATCTTAGCTACCCGCAGGCGTCGTGTACCAATACAAATTACAGGCATTAGCTTCTGCTCATGCGCCAAACAGCGGCGAAAACAAGAGAACAAAATTGGTGTCACAGACTTCTGGCAAACGCTGCAATGGCGTAGTTCTGGGAAACCGATAGCTCTCAGTTTCTCCAATTGGCGAAGAGACTCGACTTGAAAGAAGACGTATTAGGGGAGAGGAACGAAGACTCCAATAGGGGAGCAATTCCTCATCGCGTGATTCTAATGGGTCTGGGCTTAGATGTACTTATGAAAGAAAAATTCGCTAGATGGACCGGAAAAGTAATCAAGCTTTATATCTAGAAGTGTCCGAAGGTTTTTGGCAACGAACAAAAGTTCGAAACAAAGAAGAAACGCTATTCAAATCACCATTCCTGGTAAATAATAATTGCTTTTCATTATTGAAAGCATCGAAATTCGAATTAACATCAAAGAGCATCTAAATATAGGTGAAACCAATGCCGAAAGTTACGCATAAACACGGGTATTTTTTGCTCTTTTGGCATCCACATTTAGAATGCATTTAATTCCAAGACTCTAGGAAGTAGAAGAGCGCTGCAAACGGCAGCATCTCTTGATCGAGCTCCTGTTTTTTGAAATACTTTGTGCTTCTGTAGCCTTCAAGGCAACCTCGCCGTCCCAGGCGATGGCGGATGACCCGCCGCCTCTGCTGCCTTCTGTGGCTAGCAGTGTGAACTGCACAGATCAGCCTGGATGCAGTATGGATCTCCCCTCAGAGCTCCCGGGATCGTCCAGTTTCTCTGACTCGGATGACATGGAGTTCGACGGAGGCTACACCGAGATTGTGAGTCGGCGCCTGAAGAGGAAGCTTTCCAAAACCCCGACTGAGTGTGGGCCCAGTGTGTGTACGAAGCGGGCTAACAAGTCCATTGTGCCAGCGAAGATGCCTCACCAATCCAGTGTGAGCAAGAAAACAACCAACGAGGCCAATGTAAGTGAGCAATCTCTCACTTACACAATTTCATACATGCCTGTTGAGGAAGAGAATCTCAACTCCATCAACAGGCAGACTTTGACTCTTCTTCTTGAACGACTGGTTCCGGGCCAAGTCAAAGAAGTGCGTATTAACGCAAGAAGGAATATCCTCTCTGTTGATGTCTCTAGCCGGACAACCCTGGATAAGTTGAAGACCGTGTCTGTCCTTGGCAACATACGAGTCCGCTCGTTCATCGCTCATGGACTTAACACTACTGCTGGTTTGATTTCTGACGTGGACATAGAAATCAAGGATATGGACTTGGTGCAACTGCTATCAAGTTCTGTTCGCATAACTGACATCCATCGTTTCGGCAAATCACGGTGTGTCAAACTAGTGTTTGAGGGTACTACTTTACCATCGCATGTGAAAGTGGGTTTTGTGAGGCACCCAGTGCGTCCTTATGTGCCCCGATCGGTGCAGTGCCGAAAATGCCAGAAGATTGGACATGTAAGTGCTGCGTGTACGAGCACGAAAACATGTCCGCGTTGTGGTGGCGTGCACGATGGACCTACATGTACGATTGAGTCTCCAGTTTGTGCCAACTGCAAAGGTCCTCATGAGGCAACATCTAGGGAATGTCCGAAGGTGAAAACAGAGATGAAGATCTTGAAGAAAGTGGTGAGAGACCATTCTACTCACCGAGAAGCAGCAATCGCAGTCCGTCGCTCCAGGAGGAGGACACGAAGTCGGCAGAAGAAATTGAGCTCAGTAAATGACGTGTCAACACATCAGGAGGACCGAGACCGCTCTGCCGCGCAAAAGCCACTGCCTCCAGCTCCGCAAGAGCCAAGACTGACAACCCCCCAGGAGGACCCAGCAGAGTGGCCACTTCTACCATCGCGTACTGTAAGCTCTGTGACACGTCCGCCTGTGCGTCCGCCGGCTGTGTCGACAACAGATGATCAAATCAGGGCGATGCTGAAACAGCTGATAGGCACCTTACGGCTGATAATTGCTGGAGTGGACACGCCAATTGCTAAGGCTGCTGTCCAAATTTTAGACGCTATTGAACCGGTGCTTGCCACCCTTTAACAGCAGTCAAAATTATGGCTCTACCGTCGTCAGCACCCTCACTGCAGGAGAGAATCTCTCGATCGGCAGTATTACAATGGAATGCTCGAGGTCTGCGAGGCCGCCTAGCAGATCTCAGGCAGAGGATTTTCAAATACCGATTTCCGGTGCTTGTAATATGTGAGCCTAATATCACATCTCCTTTTCGACTGTCCGGTTATGAAAGTTTCCTCTCTGAAGCGGCTGGGCATTTGAGCAAGGTACTACTATGCGTCCGTCGTGACCTCACTTACGTTCGGCATCAAATTCCTGGGGGCAGTAGCAACGAGTATGTAGCAATCACTGTGACTTTGAATGGGCGCACAATCTCTATTATAGGTGGCTACATACCACCAAGGGGTCGATTTGATGCCCTACGACTACAATCGCTACTTGACAGCGTTTCGGAACCCCATATAATAGTAGGAGATTTCAATGCGCATCACCACGGCTGGGGAAGCGCCGTTACGAACGTTCGAGGACGGGATATCGCCACGTTCATGAACAATGCAGGTCTCGTTTTGCTCAATGATGGCACGCCGACATTTCTACGCGGGACTACCTACAGCAGCTGCCTGGACCTTGCATTTGTATCCAGGCGCCTGTCATCGTTCGCAACGTGGTGTCCTGATATTGAAAGTTATGGAAGTGACCACATACCGACGTATGTGCAGCTACGCTGGTTTCACCGTCTTCCAAATGCCAAAATACGTTGCACCGACTGGAGTGCTTTCCGCATTGTTCTAGAAAAAACCTGTGGGAAACTCGCTGATCCAACAGATGTGGAACAGCGTATTATTTCGGCCATGCACGATGCAACACGCAATATCTCAGCGCCAAATTCCACAGCACCAGTGGATGTGATCTACGCGCAGCTTCGGGCGATTCGTCGGCGCGCAGAAAGAAAATACCGGAGGACAAAGGATGTCTCGGATCTCCGGGCCTCTCGACGTGCCCAGAAGCAAATACAGCGCTATTTGGAGAACCTAGGCAAACAACGGTGGCGGTCATTTTGCAGCAGATTGGATCCCCGCAAACCACTCTCCACAATCTGGCACGTTGTTCGAGCACTGCCGACATTTCCCCAGCAGAAACACCCTTTCCGTGCATTGGCACTTCATGATAGACGGCAAGAACTAGAGGTGGCGGAGGATTTCTGCTCGAGAATTGCCGGAAGCGCTTCTTTACCTCGGCAGCATCGATGTGCTCCTCCCACGATGGACGATCGACTGGACATCCCCTTCACAATTCAAGAACTGAAAGCAGCTCTTTCTGCTTGCACGCATCCTTCATCCCCAGGACCTGATGGAATAACATACAATGCGCTTCGTCATCTAGGCCCACAGGTAATGGAAGCCCTCTTAACATTGTTCAACCACTCTTGGGCCTCTGCCATTGTACCACAGCAATGGAAAAGAAGCCGCATTGTGGCCTTGCTCAAACCAGGGAAATCGCCACTCACATTAACATCCTACAGACCAGTTGCTCTGGCAAGTTGTATTGGCAAGACGATGGAGCGTATGGTGCTAACCCGTCTAGAATGGTTCCTTGAAAAACATGGGCTATACCCTTCCACAATGACGGGTTTCCGCAAAGGCCGGTCTGCCATCGACAGTGTAATTGATCTCGTGTCAACGGTAGAACATGAAAAACGCCGTCACAGGTTGACTGCTGCTCTTTTCCTCGACATAAAGGGCGCATTCGATAATGTTCAGCATGATGCAGTACTAAATGCACTCGAAGAATGTGGTATAGGCGGACGTCTACACAATTGGATTGCAAGCTATTTGACAAACCGGACAGTCTACATGGAGTCTCTTGAAGGTGACACAGCAGATCATCATGTTGCTTGTGGTGTTCCTCAGGGAGGAGTGCTCAGTCCAACGTTGTTCAATCTTGTGCTCATTGGCCTTTTCAAACAACTACCGAAGACTGTTTCAATCTCCGCCTAGCAGACGATATTTGCATCTGGACATCAAGTGTCACGCGTCCCCAAGTGCAAGCAAGATTGCAGCGTTCGGTGTCCATTACGTCTGCGTACTTGCGCCGTCAGGGGCTTGAACTTTCGCCAACTAAAAGCGTAACATTGGCTTTCACACGCAAGATAATGGCGTGGTATCCGGTCACAATCGACGGGCAAATTGTTCCATACGTAACACATCACAAATTCTTAGGTGTTACGATAGACCGTGACCTGTCCTGGACGAAGCACATTTCTGTGCTCAAGAAAAAGCTCGACAGCTTTGCAAGCATTGTGCGGTGTATGGCAGGAAAATGTTGGGGTCCCTCTGAGCGATCTTTACTACACGTGTACCAGGCGCTGGTAGTCGGCCTTCTCAGATACAGTGCACCCGTTCTCTCGGGGGTCAGACTATCAGGCCTGCGTGTGCTTGAAAGCGCGCAGGCTCGTGCTTTAAGAGTATGCTTGGGTTTGCCATGTAAAACTTCTACATGGGGCACATTTTATGAGGCCCGCGCCTGCCCAGCACGAATTTATTTTCAACAGGAGCCACTTCGTGTGCATTTGCGGCATCTGACCAGGCATCGTCATCACCCCCTGACTAACATTAGTGCGGTGCGTCCAGATGCAGCCTTTTCCAGAGCCCTTTGGATGCAGCGCAATGCGCTGCCTTCGAACTACGCGCCACACCAGATTGCGGAGGTGCCACTTTGGGCAGTACCAAAACCATCTATACGGACAACAATCCCAGGGATAACAAAGAAAACGCACATTCCAACAGTCGGACTGAAACAGCTGGCGCTGTCATACATTACATCTATGTATACTAACACCCAGCATGTTTTCGTGGACGGATCCGTTACGACCACTTCTTCAGCTGCAGCGGTGAATAGTGCCAGGAAATGCCTCATGTCACCGTTTCAGGCTCATGCACAAAACGTCCTCTACGGCAACCGAATTGGCAGCCATACGAGAAGCCGTCCTTTATATTGGTCACCAGCCAGCGCAGCAATGGACTATATTCTGCGACTCGCGATCGGCATTACAGGTCGTACAAACTTATCTCAAACCAAGAGCATGCGAGCAGCTGGTTCAACAGATTGTGCTTTTGTTAGCCGAGGCTTTCCACCGCGGCCATATCATAAAGTTTCAATGGATACCGAGCCATTGCGGCATAGCGGGAAACGAGCGTGCTGACGCCGAGGCTCGGATGGCACATAGTGATGGTGCTTTCATTGAGATAGCCTTTTCAAGATCAGACATTGGAGCCTTGTTGGCGCATTTAATGCAGGCGGCAATGCAGTCGCACTGGCATGATCCGAGTCATCAACAGGACCGCGTGTGTAAGCTTGACGCTGGCTCACGATTACATTTCCCATCTGTGGTGGTGCGACGTCATGGGACTTTACTCCACCGGCTACGGCTTGGCGTTGCCTACACCAACCACTATCTTCACAAGATCGGCATCGAAAGTAACCCAAATTGCGCACAGTGCAACACACCAGAGACTATTGGACACCTTCTTTGCGCGTGCCCGAAGTATACTTCTGAGAGAACAACACTGGAGGCGACCGTGAAAAACCTGGACTCTCGCCCTCTCTCTGAGGAAACTCTTCTGGGCGCAAGGACGAGACGTTCTGTTGGTGGCGTGTGACAAAAGCCCTGCTCAACTTTTTGTGTGAAACAGGCCTGGATACTCGTTTGTGACCGCCTGTGCACAACCTACATGGTTAATGACATGTGTCGGTGTTGTGTTGCAGACACCAGTTTTGAGTTTTATGTGTGTCCAGTAACCGCGATGCGAGCGCCAGCCAGTGTTGTGTGTGTGTGTGCGTGTGCATAGACGTCACCCGTGAAACTCATTGTATTATGCCATCATCAGCCTTCATTCACACTTTCCTTTTCCTCCCCTTCCCTTTCCCCTGTGTGGAGTAGCAGGCCAGGGCCCTGTTACCACCGGCCGAACTCTCCGCCTTTCTTTCATTAAAATTCCCTTTCTCTCTCTCTCCAAGACTCTATATTATGGTTTACGCAATCAGTGCAATGATGACATGTGCATGGTGAGTAAATGGTTATTATAAGAACCACAGTAGCATACTGTTGTAGACCATCATTAATAGAGCTGAAAACTGGCCCATAGAACTTCTCTCATTCAGAATATTCTGGGAACTTTTGCGTCTTAAAATCGAAGACCATCCATGAAATATGTATGAATCTTTATAAAAAAAACTTGATCGGGTCACCCGGTCCATATTGCGTCGTCCACACAAGAAAAATGAAACTCTCACACGGATCCCTCTATCCGCTTGGCGGAGCCGATTCTTCTTGAGTTTTCTGCTTGAACGACAGTACCAATATGAACATCATCCACATGATGAGCATGTATCCGATGTATTTGTTTGTCACGTAACCTATTCAGAGTCACACTTTTTAAAGAGCTAGTCGGTTCGTGATCTTTTAAAAATCAACTATGCTCTTAACAGACGATGACAGTTCTCCCTCGGTCTTCTGTTAAGCGAATAATTTTTTTCTAAATAATCTATTCACTTCTCGCAAGAAGCAGGGCTTGAACGGTTCGACTGCAATTTATATTTTATATGCTCTGATGATGTGAGAGTTAAAAAAGAAAGGTTTAAAATGCTGTGTCGATGCCTATTTTGGGTTTCCGCCATTTCCGTCTTAGCGCACCTTCTTTTGAATTTAAGTGCTCCTGAGTTGATGGCCATTGTAACGGGCCCTCTGACTTTAATGCTTTCACGGCACCGGTCATTTTTCATTCGCTTGCGGGACAAACTTGCTTATCAATGCTAAAGTGCTGCCGGAAAGATAGTTATCTGAACAAAGCCACTGCCGGTAAGGAATGGGCCTCCAGAAAAACAGTGCGTGAAAAATGTTGCAGCTGTTCAGAAGTAGTCCCGGTTCTCAATGGCCGCTTTTAATGTGTACGTCAAAAGCATAACCCTAGCCTCACCTGCGGGTAAATGAGCCCTCGCTAACGCAACCTGCGATTAAATTTGCTGCATCGATCGCAGCGTCATAACACAAAGCGCTAAAAAAGCAAGCAGTTTGTTGCACCCCCGTATCGCTTTTCGAAGCCGTCTGTTTGATCTGAGCTACCCCGCTTCGGCGTGAGCTCCCGTGATTGGCTGAAGTCATACGTGACTTGCGCCTCTCACGACGTAACTGCGTGACTGGGCTACGTCCAGAGAAGCCAAGTAAAAATTCAGGGGTACAATTTGTTGACCTAAAGCGCGGCGAGGCCAAAACCTTTGGCGCGGTGTTGCTGCTTGTATCACTTAAGTGTGGTTAAGATTTTGAGTAAGCACACAATTGTTTGTGAATCTTAAATGCTGGATACACTGGAGGGCTTTTGGGAGTAATCCGTCTCATTTGACGCAAGCGAGGTGCCCGACTCAGTGGAGCCCTGGAATAGGGGCCCACCCACGGCCAAGGAGGACCCAAGCTTCAAGATGAAGACTTCGTCCTCCACCGCTAACACCCCCCTAAGAGAATCAATAAAAAGTTTTTCATTCATTCATTCCAGCGTCCTAGACAAGGAGAACTACATACGAGTTGGCAGGAAGTAGCGTGGTCGTTAGCCCGCTCGGCTACGGAGCGGAAGGATGGTGGTTCGAATCCCATCGTACACGAAGGTTATTTTTTTCCTATCGAGTTGCTGACGAGCGCTACGGAAGGACGCACGGACGGACACGGTCGCGAGCATGAGCCATAAAAGGCTTTCGCTACAAATATGTTATCAGTCACACTCGCGCGTGTAGTGGTACAGTTTACGACCTCGCTCCTGTGTCGGCCCAGGCTGCTGACAGCAGCAGTTTTTGGCGTCCAGTGCAACGACAGCAGCTCCGCTTCGACAGTGCGGGTTGTATACATGCTCGTGTCTCCACTGCCAGAGTACGCCGGGGTGCATTTTTTTTTTCACTATTTGCGTGCTGCAGTCTGCTTGGAAGGAGACATATGCGGTTACATGAAATGTTTGAATAACAGAAAATAACAAACCGCCGTTAGAGCTTTTAGTTATTTACACGTATGATGGACCTGTCTTATTTGTTGTAAAACGAGAGTATTTTCGTGTTTAAATATGTGGCAACGAAACCACTTTTTTCGGCCATTTTTCAAGAATGTAGTATCGAAGAAAGCACTCTTGTCGACATTCTGCAGAAACGAATCGCCTTGAAGAGAGAGGTTATTACCTTAGAAGGAACATTGGCCGCGACTGAATGAAGAACTTCCTTGAATGTGTTCACTACCGTCCAGGCAAGAACACGATGGACTAGTTGGAATGTTCTTTTTTTAGAAGCGCTTTGTCTAAACCACTCACTGTCTTGGCAACTATCTATTCGGTTGCCAAATCGGGGGTCAGTTAGCTTAAGCGACACAGTCTTTGCTTCGTAAAGAAGTTTACCCAGAGTAAGCGTACTTCTTAATACTAATCTCGGTGCACATGAGGAACTGTTTCGGTGATTTGTAGAAGTTCGCAGCCAAAATACGCTTCACATTTTGTAACCGACACTCTAGTAGGCTGTTTTCGATCGCTTTTAAAAGTGACCAAGACAATGGCACGTAACCGTTGTGGTCTCGGTGCTTGAACATCAGATGTGTTTACTTTGAGCAACAAAGCACAGCACAAAAGTTTCCAATATGTGTTTATGTTCGCCGCAATGGATGCAAAGCGGACGGCGCTGATTCGGGGTTCTCCACAGGTGTACGTACCTGGCGCGGTGGCTCAGTGGTTAGGGCGCTCGGCTACTGATCCGGAGTTCGCCGCTTCGAACCCGACCGCGGCTGCCGCGGTTTTATGGAGGCAAAGCACTCAGGCGCCCGTGTCCTGTGCGATGTCAAAGCTCGTTAAAGATCCCCAGGTGGTCGAAATTATTCCGGAGCCCTCCAATACGGCACCTCTCTCGCTCTTTCTTTCTTTCTTTCTTTCTCTCTTTCTTTCTTTCTTTCTTTCTTCGTTTCTTTCTATGTTTCTTTCTTTCTTTCTTTCACTCCTTCCTTTATCCCTTCCCTTACGGCGTGGTCCAGGTGTCCGTCGATATGTGAGACAGATACTACGCCATTTTTTCCGCAAAACCAATTATTATAATTATTTTCGCTATTATTATTATTATTATTATTATTATTATTATTATTATTATTATTATTATTGTCATCATGGGTGCACTTTTCTTCGCTAAGCTTGGAGCATACGTGGCCGGGTGGGCGATGGATGTCTTTGGGGCGGGGCACATGGCTCCTGGCATATTGTGCCAGGACGCCCTTTTCTGCGCACCGCGGCAGTGTACGTCATGGTTCGGGCTTTTGCGGCAGTTGGAGTCAGGATGCCAAGTGCCTGTTGCAATTATTCCCGTACCACGTCCATTAGAGTCGGTGCTTGCGTCTCGTGAACAATCTCGCGGACGATGTCTCGTAAGCTGTCATTGGCGGTCGCTGAAGGTTCCCGCATGGCTCGTGGAGTAGGCTGGTGGGGTCCGGTCGTACTGCCAGCCCTGATGTCGATGGTTTTCTCGATTATAGGCGTTTCAGTTTTGAACTCGGCCATAATCTTGGTGGTTTTCGGACCAATTTTTCGAAAAATTCCCAGCTACCCCCGCATGAAGAAGCGCCCCTTCTCTTCCCCTGTCATGTGAGGGTCACTGTGCATGAAAAGACGGCACATCTCTTCGACGTACGCAGGAACGGTATGATTTGGCAGTTGTATGCAAGTCTCGAACACTAGTTCGGCGTTTTCTTCGCGGACAATGCTTGTAATCGTTTTGACACGTTTGTTTCTAAATTCGTTCCACGCTTCAAGGGAAGCCGCGTGATTCTCGTATCAAGTATTACTTGGTACACTAAGGGTGCAAAAGACGTACCGTAGTTTTTTTGCTTGGTCGCTTAATTCGTTGAGCGTCGCCACACACTGAAACTCGTCCAATAATTCCTTAGCGTCTTCATGTGGTAGAACACCGAATACAGGAGGATCACGTGGCTGCTAAAGAACCAGCGGTGATGATGCAGCACTTACCTGCATCTTAAGAAACGCTGCAGGTCCACGTCACCCAGCACCTCCACCAGGTATCACTTAGTAGTGACGGTAATAAAGGCAGCGAGGAAGACAGCGAAAGAAAGCTCCAAAGGCTTCATTTTTATGGAGGAAAAACGCTAAGGTGCCCGTGTGCTGTGCGATGTCAGTGCGCGTTAAAGATCCCCAGGTGCCCAGCTGGTTGAAATTATTCCGGAGCCTTCCACTACGGCTTTCTTCCTTTCTTCTTTCAATCCCTCCTTTATCCCTTCCGTTACGGCGCGGCTCTGGTGTCCAACGGTATAAGAGACAGATACTGCGCCATTTCCTTTCGCCAAAAACCAGTTAATATTTTTATTAATAATAAAGAAACTGTAGTGGTCTTACCGGCTCGCACATGAAACTGAATGACTCGGCGGCATCAGAAGCAACAAGCCTGCTCGGCGGTAGTCGAAAAAAACTTTTTTGGATAAGGACAGTTTAGATAAGGGCAGTAAATCAGAGAAATACAGATAAGGATAGTTGTTTAGATAAGGATTTATCTATAAACGTTGGTCGAACAGCATCGCCGCCACTGTTGGCAGTGTTCAGTTTAAAACTCATAGCGAACTTTCCAGATATGGCGTGCGTAATTACAATGATCCGGGACAACATAGAATCGCCTCCACCTTTAATACTATCATTAGAGATAAATCTGATAGCGCCTTGCATTACAAACAAAGCGATAAAATCGCATGTCTCAAGCTTTGAACATTAAACAAAGAGTACAAATATTCGCGGCAATAATGAGGCCATGTTTTACAGTGACTGTTTGTACCTGTTCGTTGCCTCCTGAATGAGGCCTTAGACATATATATATATATATATATATATATATATATATATATATATATATATATATATATATATATATATATATATATATTAAGGAAGCCAACAGTCACCGGAACCAAGGTGCATTGGGGAATGTTTCTATTCTTTAATATCTAGTGCCAATCAATTAGTGTTATAAATTAGGTCGTGGGTTAGGATCCCACCAGCGGCATGGTTGTTTTTTCTGCTCCTTGATAAGTAATTTTCTTTAAAAAACTAATTGATTGGCACTAGATATTAAAAAAAAGAGAAACATTCCCCAATGCACCTTGGTTCCGGTGACTGTTGGCTTCCTTAATATGTTTGTGACACGAGCCCCTCACTTCATTTGCCTTATATATATATATATATGTGTGTGTGTGTGTGTGTGTGTGTGTGTGTGTGTGTGTGTGTGTGTGTGTGTGTGTGTGTGTGTGTGTGTGTGTGTGTGTGTGTGTGTGTGTGTGTGTGTGTGTGTGTGTGTGTGTGTGTGTGTGTGTGTGTGTGTGTGTGTGTGTGTGTGTGTGTGTGTGTGTGTGTGTGTGTGTGTGTGTGTGTGTGTGTGTGTGTGTGTGTGTGTGTGTGTGTGTATTGAAAGTCTGGCCTTCGGCTTTGGAATCTTCAGAGGCTGGCGCTTAAAGATGACGACGACGAGAAGCGCCGAACGCTCATCTGTACAAAGTTTTGCCACAGGGCATGCATTTCTTTCCAATATGCGCACAATGAATGCGAAATCCTTGCGGTTGACCTCAGTTTCCCAGGTCAGCAGCCCTTTACGGTAGCTAATGCATAATTCCCGTCTGATGTGCGTGACACTCGGCCCCTTGACTCACTCATGTCTAGTAAGCGATCTCAGGTTCTATTACTTGGAGACTTCAATTCGCGCCATGTGACGTGGGGTTTTAAAACAGACAGCTTTGGTTCTAGACTATTTGTTTGGGCTTCTGACAACAACTTGATCTGCAACAATTCCGGATTGCCAACGTTTGTTCGGAATCAATGCCGGTATGCCTTGGATTTAGCTTTTTCCTCCCAAGGAGTCTCTGTTATGTCTAGGGCGCCTGTTGACTGTGCAACAAACAGTGATCACCTACCGATTAGTTTCAGGTTTGCGTGTAAATTTACTCTTCCTGAGCGACATCAGCGCACGTTAATAAATTACAGTTGCTTTAAACACACGCTAAAATCAGCCCTCCAAATCACTTCAGACCCCTGCGCTCAGACAAGTGCCGAAAGTAAGGCTGCACTTTTGGTTAAGGGCACCAAGGGTGCAATCGCGAACAATTGGTGGAATGCTGAGTGCACGCCTGCATATAGATGACGGAAAGCAGCTTGAAAGAAACTTCTCATCAATCAATGCCCAAAAAATTAGTTGGATTTAAGTATGTTGCAGCATCATTAAGCGCATCTGCTCTACCTTCTTCTGCTATATTCACATGCACCTCAAGTGATTTCACTGAGGTCTCCATGCCTGAGCTGTCGCAAATCGTTCTGCGCTTATACCCAGCGGCTCCTGGCCTCTATAAGGTCACTTCATCTATGATAAAAATTTTGTTCAATGAATGTCCTGCAGACCTGTTGGCTCTAGTTAATCTTTCTATTAAAGGTCCTTGGATACCTCATGAGTGGCGTCTTGCTGAAATAGTTCCATTGCTTAAAAAGCAAGGGGAGGGCTCAACTTTAGACAACATACGCCCTATTTCATTAACATCGAACCTAGTGAAATTGGTGGAAAGGGTCCTTCTTAGCCGCGTCATGTAATTCATTTCGAAAAATGCCCTCTTGAATCCATGTCAAATTGGTTCAGGCGGAGTTGTTCAATTTGGTGTGCTCATATTGACCTAGAGAGTCGTATTAAATTAGCTCGCAATAGAAAACAGTTTGCTGAGCTTTTCACCTTGGATGTCAGTAAAGCATACGACAGCGTTGAACACTCGAATTAAAGGAACTGAACTTCCCAAGCTATTTTGTAGCTTGGATTTCTTTTTTTGGAAAATAGAGAATTTTACTGCAGCCAAAATGGTGCTTCCTCAAGGAGATTTCCACAGTCAAGAGGTGTTCCGCAAGGATCAGTTCTCTCATCTGTTTTTTTTAACACTTTTCTAAGCTCAATTCCATGCATTCAGAATGTGAAACCTTATGTGTACGCCGATGTTATTGCATTTTTTGCATCAGCAGGTGACATTGACACTCTTTATCGAACCCTGCAAAATTACCTAAATATTCTTGACAACTGGTCAGGAAGAATTCACCTGTCCCTCAATGTGAAGAAATGCGCATTGTTAGTATTTCCGGTTTCTGTTTCTGTAAATATCTGCCTGGTCTATAGAAATAACATAATACCTCAAGTTCAGACGGTGAAGTATCTCGGAGTAATATACGGCTCTACTCTATCCTGGCGGCCACACATTGAGCAAGTTTCGGCGAAAGGAGTTCGAACCATTGGCATCCTACGCAGGCTTTGTAGTGCTAGGTCAGGCATGAGAAGGCATACACTTCTGATGATTTATAAAATGTACGTCCGCCCAATTTTGGAGTTCGGGCGTGTTTTATTCTCAGGAGCTCCTGCCTCTAAACTTCGCCCTCTTGTGCTGTTGGAGCGTAGGGCGTTGCGCCTTTGTCTGGGACTTCCAAAATATGTCGCCAATGCTGTTCTGCACCTTGAGGCGCGAATGCCTTCGTTATCAGCTAGGTTTCGCCTTTTAACAGTTCAAACATTTTTAAAATTGTGCGACTCAACTCTTCATGCTTCCTGCATAATACTTCTTAGTCAACCTTCCGCCTTTTTTAGTGCCGCCTGGTCTCGTTTTCATACTCCGCAGATATGTTACGTGCAGTCCCTCCTTGATCCTATAAATATTCATTTGACAGATGTCCGCCAAATGTATAACAACTCATCATCTGTCCAGATTGAATTCGATGACATTTTCCCATCGAATGCAAAGCTGCAGCCCTTCCCGCTTCTTCAGGGTCTGTTGCAAGACCACCTAAGGTCCTTTCCCTCTCATGTTCTTTTTGCTACTGATGCCTTGCAGGATCGCGAAAAGGCAGGCGTGTGATTTTTTCGAATTCACTGGATTGGTCTTTTTCTCTCCGTCTTCCTGACATCAGTCCAGTTTTTCTGTCTGAATTATTAGCAGCAATCTTAGCCTTACGAAAATTAGAAGCTACCGTTTCCCAGGTCCTGGTTATGACAGACTCTGTGCATTTGAAGGTTTGAAGGTTTGAAGGTTTATTTCCGCAACTAGGTGTTGCGAGGACAGCCAGAAAAAAAGCTGTATAGACAGCTTGAAAGGTCCTGGCTTCCTCTTACAGTGCAGCATTGACGCAGCATTTGCTCTTCATTATCCTCACCCACTGAGTCTCGGGCGTTACGCCTCTTTAAGTTCCTGATTCCGCTCCATCTAAATTCGGTAAGGTTGCTTTGGGTACCAGGTCACATGGGCTTTCACTTAAATGAGGTTGCAGATTCCTTAGCAAGAGCCTCTCTCCGCGACCCAATTGTTGCTGTTCTGCCAACGTGTGCATATACACTGCGGTGAGGTTTCGCAGCTACACAATATTTCAGGAATTTGCTGCCTCGGCTCTCACATCATCTCCCGAATATCAGCATCTTCTGCATCCCTGGAGTAGCAAAGACTGGCGCTCGCGCAGACTAGATGTCTCTTTCACGCGTTTGCGTTGCCGGGTTCCTCTTCTAAATTTCTACCTTCACAGATCTGGCCTGGCGGCTTCTCTATTGTGCCCTTTTTGGGCCGAACCTGAGACAATAGATCACTTCCTGCTGTTCTGCTGCCGCTTCTCTCATTTGAGGAAGCGTCTTTTGCAAATTGCATTTCATCAACTGGGCTAGCCGGTGTCCTCCGCGGTTGTTCTTTCCATTGGCGCTTGTTTCCTTGGACGAAGCGAAAGGAGTGTGCGCTCTGCTGTGCAAAATTTTCTTCAAGAAACGCAGCGACTCCCATTCTAATTTTATTCCTGCTCTCAGTCAGTACGACATTGAAACATTACAGGCATTGTACACTATTATGCACATTAAGCAATTGTCCCGTCCTCAATGTCCAAGTTAACAGGACCCTCTCCTTCCATCTTCCCATCTATCAGACTACATACTATTACCACTCCTTTTCCTATCAAAACTTTTCTGTATCCAGCAATTAGCCGCCTTTGTCTTGGCCACTGCCCGTAGTGGGTATATGCCAGCAATGTCTGAGGCCTTCCTTCCTTCCGCTCGGTCCCTCGTGCGTGCTGTGGACGGAACGCTGCCTCTGGTCTGTGCCTGCACTGTACCGCTTGTTTTTCGCGATGCTGTGCTTTGCAAGACATTACTTATTACAAGTGGTGGAGGTGCCAACGATCCCCTCGCCCTGGAGCTTCGCACCCGCGCATTGCCTACCGCCTCTACAATGCCTGAGACCGTCAGCCAAACCGCTTCACCGCTTACGTCGGCTGTCTTCTGTTCCGGCGCCGCCCGCCAACGTGACCCGGCTATCTTCAGCGGCACAGATGACACTGATGTGGTGGATTGGTTGGCCTCGTATGAACGCGTAAGCGCATAAAATAAGTGGGACGATACCGTCAAGCTCACCGCGTTATCTTTTATTTGAGCGACGTAGCCAATCCCTGGTCTCGAAGCCACGAGGTTGAGATCTCAAGCTGGGCAGCTCTAAAAACCAGCCTGACAGAAGTCTTTGGCCGTCCCGCAGTGCGTAAGCTTCGCGCGGAGCAACGCCTGTCCTGTCTTGAGTGTGCTTGTCTTCGTCTTTTAGCGCCTGTACGCTTTTTGCGCAAACCATGTCAACGCTTGCGAAGTCGGGCCTAGAAAACCTGTGAAAACTTCACTAGTTTTATAGAAGATGTCGTCGACCTCTGCAAGCGTGTCAACCCTTCCATGAGCGATGCCGACAAGTTCAGGCATATTATGAAAGGCATTGAGGATGATGCCTTCCAGATGCTCGTCGCCAAAGATCCCCAGGCTGTCTCCGATGTCGTCGGCTACTGCTAAAGCTTCGATGAGCTGCGCAAACAGTGCCTTTTTACACGGTGTGCAGGCTTTCAGGAGGCCACACTTTCCAGCTTGGCTCTCCCAAGGGACGGTACTCAGAAACAACCACCGCTCCACCAGCGCATCCAGCAGTTTGTACGTGAGGAAGTCGCACGCCAGCTATCTTTGTCTACCTGTCCGCCTACGCCTGCGCCATCGCTCACTCCCAACCTACCGCGTGTTATCGAGGAGCAGGTCGCTGAAGTCCTGCCACCCTCTCCTCAGCCACCTCTGATCGCGGCTCCTCTGACGTATGCTGATGCCGTGGTGCGGTCGCGGCCCTCACCTGCTGCCCGTGTCTACAGGCCACCTACCCGGCAGTTAGTACCCCAGCGACCTGCAACCCCACCTTACCGTCCGGTTGCCCGCCCCCGATCACAGCCGCAGCCATTCAACCCCTGGCGAATACAAGACAACCGTTCTATTTGCTACGCCGGTGGTGTTGCTGGCCACGTGGCTCATTTTTGTCGCAGTCGTGACCACCGTCCCTACGATTATAGGTGTGAGCCGACGTACGACCTTCCGCAGTCGCCCTCGCCTGCATCACACGAGCCACCTCCGGATTCTTCTCCTAGTTATCATCCCCGCTCCCAGCGCTCGCCAACTCCTGCCCGCCGTTCCCATTCTCCGATTCTCCGCCGCCAACCCGCGGTCCACGCGGAAAACTAACGGCCGCAGTACGGAAGCAAGAACTGTGCCGCCTGCTACTCACTCAAGACCTGTTTCTGTGCCTGGCAATATTATTACCGTGTTCCTTGAGGGAGTCGCCGTCGAAGCACTTGTTGACACTGGCGAAGCCGTTTCCGTTCTCAGTCACACCCTCTGTCGCAGACTCAAAAAACTGACGACGCCCCTTCCTCCCGTTTCTCTCCACACCGCCAGCGCTCAGGACATTCCACCGTTAGCCGCCTGCACCGCCCGCCTGCTCATCGAGGACGTTCCCTACACAATCGAGTCAATCGTCCTCACCCGCTCCTCTTACGACGTTATCCATGGTTGGGACTTCCTCTCCTCACATCACGCCGTTATTGACTGCGCCCGTGCTCAGCTTGACTTGTCGCCCTACAGTAACGCTTGCTTGGACGTACCCGGTGCTGCTGCCGCTACTGTGGTCGTCTCAGAGGACACAGACGTTCTGCCTTTCTCTTCAGTGCTGGTGCCTCGTTCTTGTGCTGCTGTCTCAGATGCAACTGTCAACTATAACCCATCTTCACGATGCGCTGACCAGAAGTCTGTTTTGCTGCCTCATGCCGTGCTGACAATTGTTCGTGGCTCCAGCGCTATTTATGTGGCCAACCCGTTCTCCTGCCCTACCACTTAATTCCGTGGCCAATCGCTTGGTAGTGTTGCCTTCCTCGATCCCGCCTCAGCATACACCCTAGTCGTTAGCACGGCCGACCTTAACGTCAGCGCCATTACGCCTGTTCCCATCACCAATCAGTCTTCTGTCGATATCTTTCACCGTTCCGTCGACGCCGCCCCAACGGCTACCCAACGAGACCGGCTTGTCGCCGTTCTGCAGCGTTTTCAAGCTTTGTTTGACTACCAGCCAACTTCATTGGGCCGCACCACCACCGTTACCCACAGTATTGACACTGGAACCCATGCCCCTTTACGCCAACGTCCGTACCGCGTGTCAGCCGCTGAGCGCCGCATCATTGACGAGCAGGTGACCGACATGCTGAAGCGCCACGTCATACAGCCGTCGCACAGCCTGTGGGCATCGCCAGTGGTCCTGGTCAAGAAAAAAGACGTTTGCAACCGGTTCTGTGTGGACTACTGTCGTCTGAACAAGATTACACGCAATGACGTTTACCCTCTCCCCCGTGTCGACGATGCCCTTGACTGCCTGCAGGGCTCTGAGTTCTTTTCTTCATTGGACTTGCGCACCGGTTACTGGCAGGTGCTGATGGCGGAGGCCGATCGCCCAAAAACTGTTTTCGTCACACCCGACGGGCTCTATGAATTTAATGTCATACCCTTCGGCCTCTGCAATGCACCCGCCACATTCGAGGGCATGATGGACCACATACTCCGAGGGCTCAAATCACACACATGTCTTTGTTATCTAGACGACGTTGTGATCTTTTCCCCGAACTTTTCGTCTCACCTTCAGCGCCTTGAGACTGTTCTTCGCTGCCGGGCCGGCGCTGGCCTCAAACTCAATTTGAAAAAGTGCCGCTTCGGAGCTCGACAGCTCACTATTCTCGTACATGTCGTGCCGAAGGATGGCGTTCTCCCGGACCCGGCCTAGTTGCGAGCTGTTGCCGAATTTCCGAAGCCCACTTTTGTAAAGAACTCCGCAGCTTCGCCGGCCTTTGCTCCTACTTCCGCCGCTTTGTCCGGAATTTCGCCCCTATCATCGACCTCCTTACCAAGTTCCTTTCCAGCCACGACCTTTCGGCCTGGTCGCCAGCCTGTGATGAAGCGTTTACAACACTCCGTCGCCTCCTGACCACTCCACCAATTCTGCGTCACTTTGACCCTGGTTCTCCGACGGAACTCCACACCGACGCCAGCGGCGTCGGCCTCGGTGCAGTACTCGCTCAACGCAAGCAAGGCTTTGAGGAATACGTTGTCGCTTGCGCTAGCCGGACACCCATAAAAGCTGAAGCCAACTATTCTGTCACCGAGAGGGAGTGTTTAGCGATCCTTTGGGCAATCGTTTAATTTCGCCCCTACCTGTATGGGTGCCCTATTGACGTTGTCACCGATCACCATGTCCTCTGCTGGTTGTCCTCTTTGAAAGATCCATCTGGTCGACTGTCGCGCTGGGCTCTGCGACTGCAAGAGTACGACATTCGCGTTATCTATCGTTCCGGCCGCAAACATGCCGATGCTGATGCCCTCTCACGTTCCCCTGTACCATCTGAGGCAGTGCCTTGTATATCCGCCCTACCTTCTTTGACGTTTGAGTCCGCTGATGTGGCTTCCGAGCAGCGCAAAGACACGTAGATCACTTGCCTCTTAGATATTTTATCTGGCCAGTCGCCTGGACCTCTTTCCCGTACTCTCCGTCGTCAGTCCCACCATTTCGCCATCCGAGACGAGCTTCATTACCGCCGCAACTTTCTACCGGATGGTCGCAAGTGGCTTCTCGTCATTCCGACACATCTGCGCTCCTTCATTTGTTCTTCGTACCACGATGATCCCCAGTGTGCCCATGCCGGATTCTTTTAAGACCTTCACCCGTCTACGACAGTGTTACTACTGGCGTGGGATGGCCGGTATGTCCGCCAATTCGTTCAGTCCTACACCGCTTGGCAGCGACGCAAACATACAAATCGCCGACCCGCCGCTCCTATGCCCAGCGCAGCCCTTCGAGCGTGTAGGCATCGACCTCTACAGCCCTCTTCCGAGCACATCAACCGGGAACCGCTGGATCATCGTTGCCATCGACCACCTTACACGCTACACTGAAACGTCTCCTTTACCATCCGCTACAGCCCACGACATTGCATCCTTCATTCTCTATCGCAGCATTCTTCGCCACGGTGTGCCCAAAGAGCTGCTCAGTGATAGAGGTCCGGCCTTCCTATCTGAAGCTGTAGAAGCGCTCCTTTAGGAATGCAACGTCGTTCACCACACCAGCTCTGCCTGCCATCCCCAGACAAATGACATGGTTCAGCGTTTTAACCGCACCCTCTGCGACATGCTGGCCATGTATGTTGCTTCCGATTATTGTAACTGGGACCGCGTTCTCCCTTTTGTCACATACGCTTATAACTCCGCTGCTCAAGCCACCAGCGGATTCTCTCCGTACTTTCTCCTGTACGGCCGTGTGCCTTCTTGCACAATGGACACTATTCTACTTAACCGCCCTGATGCTTCCGAATTTAAAACTCTTTCTCAAGCTGCAACTTATGCCGACAGCTTGCCCGGTCCTTCACTTCTCACGCCCAGCAGCAGCAGAAGAGCACCCGTGATCCTCCTGCACTTCCTCCCGCTTACCTTCCTGACTCTTTGGTCTGGCTATGGGTACGCTGCTCAGGTCCCGGCCTTTCCTCCAAAATTGTTAGCAAGTACCAGAGACCAAACCGTATTCTTCAGTAGTCTTCCACGCCATCCCCTGATCATCGTCGCCGAAGTCGCGCCATTGTCCACACGACCCGCCTGAAACCATACATGACCCCGCCGTCGTCACATCGCCCTAGGCCGCCAAGATGGCGCCCTTTAGCCCGGGGGAATTGTAAGACTGGCCTTCGGCTTTGTAATCTTCAGAGGCTGGCGCTTAACAAAGAAGACGACGAGAAACGCCGAACGTTCGGTCCCTCGTGCATGCTCTGGACGGAGCGCTACTTCTGGCCTGTGCCTGGACTGTACCGCTTGTTGTTCGCGACACTGTGCTTTGCAAGACGTTCCTTATTACAATATATATATATATATATATATATATATATATATATATATATATATATATATATATATATATATATATATATATATATATATATATATATATATATATATATATATATATATATATATATATATATATATATATATATATATATATATATTAATTTGCGACGGGACACGCAACCACTCTTATTTGAGAAGATTGCAGACGCTTCAAACTCCTTACATGGCGTTGGAGACCGACGTTTGTGCATGCCGCTCCACATCTTAAAAGTTCTTTTCACAGATTTCATTACAGCAAGGCCATGAGCAGCGTGGATGATTACCTTTGATCTCAGCGAGTGCATTTCCTTCGATTGCTGCGGATTGATTTCTTAGTTCTTTGTATAAGAAAGACCAGTAATCAGTTCAAATTATAAGCCAGTCTCCTCTCGGCGTCCATGCTCTAAACTAAACTACGTGGAAATATTCCTAATATTTATGGAAAATTGCTTGGATTGAACTACACTGCTGACATTTGGACGTTTTCAGATGCCACGAAAGTGTATCACCCTTGGCAGTGAATGTTGCTGGCTCAAGATCTCTAGCAACTGACTGACTCAAAAACTATTTTCAAAATATATACAGGGAGCGAGTGGAGCGGTCCTTAAAGGGCCGTTCTTTACAAACGCTAGGGGGACTGCTCAATACTGCAGCCCATTGGCTGCACCTCGGGCTCGGGCGCGCCCGACCAGGGCCTTTTGGCTCGCCAGGTCAGAGCAACCGAGCAGCGCCGCCTCCCAGTCCTCCCGAGTGGGGTTGGGGATAGGGGGAAGTTGTGGGTTAGATTGGCATGCCCACACCATGTAGAAAATGTCCGAAAGACTTTTCCCTACTGTGGTGATACTCCTCTGTGCACGCAGGGTCGAAATGTTTGATGACTGCCGGGCACAGCAGCGTTTTAGTATAAAGGCGAAGGAGTAAGTGTTCCTTCCCCTTCGTGCGGCCCATGCAGGACATAGGAAAGATTGCATGACCGAATTGGTAATACTGGAAGTTTTGGGTTCGATTGGCATGGCCACACCATGTAGAAAATGTCCGAAGACTTTTCCCTACTGTGTGGATACTCCTCTGTGCACGCCGGGTCGAAATGTTTGATGACTGCCGGGCACAGCAGTGTTTTAGTATAAAGGCGAAGGAGTAAGTGTTCCTTCCCCTTCGTGCGGCCCATGCAGGACATAGGAAAGATTGCATGATCGAATTGGTAATACTGGAAGTTTTGGGTTCGATTGGCATGGCCACACCATGTAGAAAATGTCCGAAGACTTTTCCCTACTGTGTGGATACTCCTCTGTGCACGCCGGGTCGAAATGTTTGATGACTGCCGGGCACAGCAGTGTTTTAGTATAAAGGCGAAGGAGTAAGTGTTCCTTCCCCTTCGTGCGGCCCATGCAGGACATAGGAAAGATTGCATGATCGAATTGGTAATACTGAATGATTTCCTTGAAGGCAAAAGCGGAATTAGGGTCGGAGTCCGCAGCCGGGGGAGGCGAGGGTGATGCTCGGAGTCTTACCGCGCGGGCAGCGGCGTCGGTCTCTTCGCTGCCCTCGAGACCCGTGTACGCGGGAGTCCATAGTATTGTGCGGGACGCTGGAACCCCGAGATAATTACTATTTTGAAGTATTCGGTATGTAAAGTAGGAAATAAAGTCCCTTTAGATGTTCCTGCAGGCGCCTCGCGAGTCGGTAATGATGACCAGCGTGTCCTGATCGGCGGCGGCGAGCGCGATTGCCACCTTTTCCGCATGAGTAATGTCTTGTGCTATGAGGTAAGGCTGTTCACTGCGGTGTTCTGGTGGACGACTGCGGCTATGTACCAACAACCATGGTGTGGGCCTGTGGCGTCAGCGTAAAATACTCTCTGTTTGTTTCCACAGTAGCGTGCCAAGGCTACCGCCCGCGCGAGGCGCCGACCACTATGGTCATCTCGTGTCATGTTGGCCGGAAGAGGGCGTACGTGCAGGGCGTATGTCCAGATTTCGGGGATGTGGACGCGCTCTTCCGTCAGTGTTGGTTGGTGGGTGTGAAGTCAGGCAAGCAGGCGGCGACCCGACGGCGTCTTTGAGAGTCTTGTGTAGTAGTTTGTCAAGTGTGCTTCTCGGAGCTCCACGAAGTTATTTGGCCATCCCCAGGTCCAGGAGGCGCGGTGACTGGGAGGTCGAGAGCACGCTTGTAAATCTTACGGAGAACCACCTCCAATGGCTTTCTCGTCTCATTTACGAAGGTGAAAGTAAACAGTCGAGTACAAGACTCAAATGGTTACGAATGCGTGAACCAGCCGCAAGGCATCCTACCCATTGCACCATAAACCTCCGCGGTTATTGGAAACCCGGCGGATCATGCGGCCCACCTGGTCTTCCAACTTGCGCAATTTGGCCAGTGCTGTGTCGACACGGCAGTGTTTATTGATAGAGACCCAGTACTCTGATCTCAGCGTGTTCTGGGATTGGTCAGCTCGCTAGGGACAGTTCGATTTTGGTAGTGCACTTCGGCGACGGTCGGATGTGCACAAATTCTGATTTGGCCGGGGATCATTGAAGGCCGGAGCGGTGGGCGTAAGCGTCCCAATCTCCGCCGCTTGCTGCAGGTTGGCTCCAATGTCTCCTACCGATCAGTGCTTAACACAGATGGTGATGTCGTCGGCATAGAGCGCGTGTTGTATGCCCTCGACACTTTCTAACTGAGACGGAAGTTTCATCATTGCCAGATTGAATAGTAGAGGTGAGTGGACCACGCCCTGCGGGGTACCTCTCGTACCTAATTTGTAGGGGCCGTGTTCTTCATCTTTTATCGTGATATACGATTGCCGGGGAAGAGAAATTGTCCAGTCTACTGAAACGTGTTGTGTCCACAGTTGGTTTGGGAGAGGTGGGTCAGAAGTATGTCATGTGCTGCATTGTCTTATGCCCTATTCAAATCGAGGGCGAGTAATACCTTCTCATTAAGGGGGTATTCGACGGGATTCAAAATTTCGCAGTCTAGTTGAAGCAGTACATCTGCGCGGACCGGTGCGGGCTGAACCCGAACATGGTGTCTGCGAATACATTTTGGTTTTCCATAAACTTGGGCAGCCTGTCTCGCACCATAGTCTCCATCAGCTTTCCTGCACAAGACGTGAGGAAGATGGGGCGGAGGTTGTCCATGTTTATGGTTTTGCCGGCTTTAGAATGAAGGTGACAAGAGCGGTCTTCCATTAGATTGGGAGGGGTGCCTCACCTAGCCATTTTGAGTTTATGTAGGAGAAGAGCGCCTCGTAGGCCGGGTTGGGTAAGTTGGCAAGTAATTTCACAAATATTTTGTCTCTTGAAGGCGCCGTTCTTCGTTTCATTTTACTTAAGGCCGCCTTCAGATCCTGGAGCCCGAACGCTTGATCCAGTTCCGCGTTCTCGCAACCTACACAGGAGGATGCTGGCCCTCGGGAGTCCTGTTGGATGTAAAGGTATTGATCGCGTAGTTTGCACGCTAATTTTGAGGTATCTCCATCGAAACTATGGATAGCCTGTTGGAGACGTTTTTTTGGCTCGGCTCTGGTTTTAGTCGGATCGATCAAGGCACAAAAGAGATGCCAAGTGCTCCGGCTACAAATATGTGTAGCGGCCGTGTTGCACCGGTCCACCCAATTCGTGTCGGTAAGCAGGGCCGCGTACTCAGCCGCTCGCTGGATGAGCTCGGCCATGCGAATTTTGAGCTTCTCATTATGTTTTTGGCGGTTCCATATGCGGACGAGGCTATGCCGCTCCTCCCAAAGGAGCAGAAGGGGGTTGTCTACCTCCGGCGTGGCCTCCGATAGTTGAACTTGAGTTTCTACCGAACGAAGGCGTGTAACCAATTGTTGTGACCACGCGTGGTAGCCTTGTCCGTGAATAGGGGCCGAATTAGTGTAGGTTTGCCGGAACTTTGTCCTGTCGGGTAGATGGGCTTGGGCGCGGAGTCATGCCAGCGGTTTGGCTCTGACGCTGGTGTTGAGTATACAGTGGTCACTGCCGAGGGTTTTCTCGGTGTTGGCCCATTCTGCGTGTCATGTTTTTGGTGAAGGTAAGGTCTGGACACGTGTCCCGAGTCACGGAGTTACTCACCCACGTTGGATGTGCAGGGTCGGTGTAAAGGGTCAGGCCCAGCGTGGACGCAAGTTGCGCTAGCTTGCGGCTGCGCTTCTCTTCACGCACGTACCCCCAGAGTGTGCTATGAGCGTGGAAGTCACCCAGGATCACCAGGGGGTCCCTGCCTGCAGCGCTTAGGGTGCTACGGAAGAGGTATACTGCGAAAGTTACATTTTTTATCTTGTGAGAACAATAGGTGTTTAGTATATGTAAGGGTGCGTTTTTTTTTCTTAAGCGGAAGAAGAGTGACCATCACATAAGAATATGCAGTGTTGAGGTCCAAATCAACCAAGTTGGCTGTAAAATATTTGTGCATGCAGATACACGAAGAGGGGCCCTGCTGGAATGTAACATAATTTCTAAGGGTTGCGCCGCTCCCTGGCTCCTGGAGGGCAACCACCGCAAGAAGTGAATTGAATGTTGACAGGAAAAGCCGGAGGTTCGCCCGCTTGGCACAGGAACAGAATCCGCGGCAGTTCCATTGGGTAATTTGGATGGGGGTGGCCGAATTGGTATAAGGAGAGCGCCTAACTTGAGGCCTGTCCGCCATGGTCAGTTAAGTGAGAGGGCGATTGTAGGGACGCTGCTCCGGAGCCAGCACTCGCGATGAGGGGGCCATCCTCTATTCTGGAGAGCGAGCAGCTCTCATCGTTTTCTACTGAAGTTTCCATGGCGCGACGCGACATTTTGGGATAGGGGCCAGACACTTCTTTGATTAGACCGCCGACTCGTCGGACGCCACGCGAAGATTGCGCGATGTGCTGTTCGACGAATGCGGGTACAATTTCGGTCATTTTGGCGATCGCGGGGGTGACTGCCCCAAAAATTTGACTTTCTAGGGCATTGAAACGGGCGTCCATGCGGGCCTCTAGACGGGCCTCAAGTGTAGCTTCCGCGTTCAATGCTGCGTTCGGTGCCGCAGGCTCACTCTCGGTTGCCGCGGTAGCAGGGCGAGAGGGGAGAGTGATCGGCTGTTTTTATAACGATTCTAGGAGCGCAATGGTATGGAGCAGCATCTCAATTTTGCCCTCAAAAGCTGCTATTTTGGTTTGCTCGGCACTGCGTAAAGGGGGACAGGAGGGAGGGTAGGAGGCAGCTCTGTACGTACAGCTCACCTCCGTTCCATGTTTCACGGCGTTACCAAGGCCCCGGTCTTGTCGTGTAGTGGTGCCGTCGACTGCTTTCCAGTGTCGCCGTGTGGTGGCGGCTGCGACGGCGGGCGCTTACAATACAAGGCCATGAAATACCCCGAGTGGCCGAATACAAATATCTCGGGGTATGGGTAAACAAAAGGCATCTGTACAAGGAAAAGCAAGCAAAGTCTCCATAGCAAAAGGGCGAAGAGATGCCGGGATAATGAAACATAGGGCATTGTGAGGGTACAACAGGTATGAAGTCCTCAGAAGTATTTGGAAAGGAATAATGGTGCCGGGGCTTACTTTCGAGAATGAAGTTCTATGCTTAAGGGCTGAAGTTCAGTCGCGATTAGAAGTAAATCAGAAAACTGTTGGAAGATTAGCGCTAGGTGCCCACGGGAAAACCACAAACGAGGCAGTACAAGGGGATACGGGCTGGGCAACGTTCGAAGCACGGGAAGCTCAGAGTTAAGTACTATACGAAGAACGCCTGAGGAAATTGGATGATAACAGGTGGGCAGCTAAGGTATTTAAATACCTGTACAGAAAAAGCGTTGACACACAGTGGCGGAAACGAACTAGAAAGCTGGCCAGTAAGTTTGCCAGAGACGGGGAAGGAGAAAGAAAGAGCAATAAATGACAGGTTAAAAACGTCGAAGGTAAAAATTGCATAAATTCAATGAAAAAGAAGCATAGTGTAGAACTATATCGATGCTGGAAAAGGCAGATCAGGAAGGAAACGTTTATGATAACTCAAGAGGCAGTGCCCTCCTCTTTGAAGCTAGGTCAGGGTGTCTTAGAACGCGCAGCTACAAAAAAGAAATTTAACGAAGATGACACATGTGCTGTGTGTGATAAATCTGTAGGGACAATAGAACACCTCATCCTAAAATGTGATGGTATTCATCCCGATGTCGATGCAGGCACAGTCATTCTTCCTGAGGCCTGAGGGTTTAGAGAAAACAATAGTCATGTAAATAAATCTGCGGTTGAAATTAGCAAAAAGCGATTGGAGGATTGGTGGCACAAAAGCAAAGAGGGGACATAAGTTTTAAAGTGTAGGAAGACGTTTTTTAAAGAAAATGGCGAATTTTATTAACAACTTACAGCAGAGTTAAACAAAAATAAAAGAAAAAACTGAGCAGAGTGGCACCAACCACTGCCCCGTTTCAAAGGGGACGCTCCTTCCTTCCATCCATCCATCCAGCTTGCTGGCTCCTCCGGTGGGTGTCACCGGCTTCTCGGTGTTGTTTTTCCGACTTTGTAACTCACCGGAGCGGCCAAGGCGGCGGCTCTTCTTCTTGGCAGCCATTTCCTTTCTTTCGCCCTTTGGGGTCATGTTGTGCTGGGGGAGTTTCGCCACACATTTTCGCGAGTTTGTGGCGTGTGCACAGGCACAAACCGAGCACCGCGGCACGCACTCGTGAAGGGCCCGCCCCCCCTCCTGAAGCGGGGCCTGTTGCCGACTGAGACCGCACGTGTTCGGCTGCGTGTTGGGACAAGCATCCGCTCGGTGGCCAACAGCCCCACACAGGCCGCAGGCCGGGATCTTCCGGTAGTAGTTTTGCACAGGGATGAGCATGTTCTCGTAGTGCACAAAACGCCGTTTCTCCCTCCCGGCGAAGGTGATGCGAGCTTTGTTACAGGAGCCGAATTTCCTAACCTCGGCGATGGTGCCTGCCTTCCACTGCACCTGCTCCCGAAGCGATGCAATAGTGTCCGATCTGCTGAGGGTGATGACGCCGTGGCAGACATCGCCTCCGTCTTGTCGAAGGTATCCGTGGAGTGGAATCTTCCCATGTTCGGTGTTAACGGAGATGCCCCCGAGGAGCCGATCAGCCGCCGCCAGGTTCGGGGTGTAAATCATAATGAGGTTTTGTTCACAGGATGGCAGAACCGTAACAGACCTTGCTACCTCGGGCCCGAGGTAGGCCGTAATGGGGACCCCGTAGCGATTCTCTGAAAAGGCCTGGTGCAGCGAGATTTGTTTGCATGGCTTGAGCACGACCACGAAATCATCTGAGCCCGGTCTTGGGAGTGGGCGAGGCTTCCAGTTGGGAAGGGCCTTGCCTTTGCTTCCTGCAGCGCCCGAGTCCGGAGGCTGCGTCTTGCCAGCCAGTGTGCCGGAGGCCGGGGCAGCGATGGACGCCGCCAGCTTGGCTTGAACGATCGAGCGGCGCAAGACCGCTTCATTGAGACTAGTGCCGAAAGTTCAGAACAGAAGCGGAGTTGTCACATTCTGATGTGTAAACTGTCGTTCAGATCATGCCGTCGGGATCGTAACCCCTCACGAATGATGCGGGGTTAGCCATTTTACCTCAGGAGACCGGTTCCACGCCGCCGCGCGTCGGCGTGCAACGTCGACGCCATTAGGCCAAACTTCGTCGCCTGGGTGGACGGGTGTAATTCGGCTCTAAAATTAGGAAACTTGGGCCCATCTGGCGAAATGGGGTGCTCACGTAATCCAGATTGCTTGCTGCGTCGAAAGACGTCCGTCTTGTAGGGGTGAAGAAGATTGAGCCGCGGCTCCGGCCGAAAAACGCCGGAGCCGACACGCCACACGTCTTTGTCCGGCACGTGCTCTTGCGTTCCCCTCTCTGGCAAAGCTTGTACATATTTGTCGCGAACGTATTAATGTGGGTGAGCTGTAGGTGTTCTAATTAAACAATACAAAATACTTCACTCACTCACTCCCGAGGTTTTTAAAGGATAGACCTGAGAAGTTCTGGCGGTACCTCAGCGAAACTAAAAAAGAGCCGAGTCAATTATCTTTTATTAATTGCATTTCACATGACCCGTCCGTTATTTCCAACTGCTTTAATCAGTACTTTCACACTGTTTTCACCACGGCACACGATGACGTCCAGTTTGGTTATTCGCTCCCGGATCTATCACCCGATTTCATTACGTACGAAGGTATTTTTAATATGCTCCTCAACCTTAAAGTGAAGACCTCTGTCGGCCCTGATAATGTACCTAACGTATTCCTACGTCGCTATGCGCAACCCCTGGCCCACATTCTTACTCATCTGTTCCACTTATCATTTCGAAACAATGTTCTTCCTGACGAATGGCGAATGGCTCGAGTGATTCCGGTTTTCAAAAAAGGTGACCGTCTTGATGTTGGAAACTATCGTCCAATTTCATTAACCTCCAGCATATTTAAACACATGGAAAATATCGTGTCTAACTTCAGAATTGCATTTCTCGAAAAACAATATTTTTTCGTGTTTCCAGCATGAATTTCGGAAAGGTCTTTCAACTGTTACTCAACTGGTAACTACCATTCACGAAGTGGCATCCTCTCTTGATAAGGCCGAGCAAATAGATATGATATTCCTAGACTTCAGCAAAGCGTTTGATCGTGTCTCACATAGCAAACTAATCCTAAAATTTCAGAACATTGGTCTTCCTCTACCGATAGTGAAATGGATTCAAGCCTACCTTAGTAACCGAAAACAGTTCGTCCACGTCAATGGCTGCTCCTCTGAAATTTTACCGGTTGGCTCTGGGGTCCCTCAGGGTAGTGTCCTTGGCCCTGTTTTATTCCTAATATATATTATTGACACCGTTGCCTCAGTTGACATCGCATCTGTTAGTATCAGGCTATATGCAGATGACTGCGTTCTGTTCAAAACTATTCGTTGTACCGATGACCAAATTGCTTTGAACAATAACCTTAATGCTGTACACCAGGGGTGTAGCCTTTGGTCTATGAAATTAAACCGAGAAAAATCCGTCCTTCTTCAGGTAACTAACAAGAAAACCCCGTTTCAGTTTTTGTACAAAATCAACGAATATCCAATAGTTCAGGTCGACGAGTATAAATACCTAGGTGTGACGATAACTAATCACTTGAATTGGACGAGCCACATTAATAAAACCTGTGCATCAGCCTCTAAGAAACTAGGTTTTCTTCTTTTTAAATTAAGATCAGCCCCTTCCCATGTTAAGCCGCTTGCATTCAATACCCTAATCAGACCTCAGCTGGAGTATGCTTGTGTAGTATGGGACCCTTACTTGAAGAAAAACGTAACCAAACTAGAAATGGTACAGAGAAAAGCCGTCCGTTTCATATTCAATTCATATGACCGATTAGATTCACCATCGTCTCTGATTAGTGCTAACAACATTTTGACGTTAGAAAGCCGACGAATGATTTCCAGGCTGCGGGTTCTGTATCTGCTCAACAATCACCAACTTGGCATCAATCCACAATTGTTCATTCATCCACGTGTGAGTCGTCAAACTCGGCACTCCCATCGTCACAACCTGGAACCAATCTTTGCACGTACTAACAGATTTAAAAAGTCTTTTTTTCCACGCACTGTCACCCAGTGGAATGCTCTTCCAAGAGATGTTTTTTCCGCTGATAATGTAACAGTTTTTGAAGCAAGTGTACGAAAAACTTCAAGGTGAAAAACGTAGCGCAAAGAAACGAGGACACAGAAAGACGGACAACACACGGCGCTTTGTGTTGTCCCTCTTTCTGTGTCCTCGTTTCTTTGCGCTACGTTTTTCACCTTGAAGTTATGAACCAACAAGCCCAAGCATATACCCTTCTGTACGAAAAACCCTGTGCTGATTTTTCCTTTATATATTTTTTTGCTTTAATGGTTGCCGATTCATTTTCCCCTTTTCTACTTTATATCATGTGTTTGCACTGCACCCTGTTCGTTTTATATTTTGTGATTGCATCCCAATGGTGGCGCTGAATTGCATTTTTTGTGACCTGTATTGCCCTTCCTGCTTGGTCTTCAATGACTGCAGTATGTTTTGAATAAATAAATAAATAAATAAATAAATAAATAAATAAATAAATAAATAAATAAATAAATGTTTCAGCGGGAGTCCCAAGCGGACCACAAGGAAACCGGGCATAACACAGCGTAGACAATGGGACAGCACTGCAGTCGGAAATGCGAATTTGTCCATCGGAAAGAAGTGTATGTTTTCCTCGAAGCGATTCTCTGAAACCTGTGACGGCCACCATTCGAACACGTTCTACGAACATTTGTGGTATTACAGGATGTTCCACTTCAGTCACTATAGGGCGGAGGCTGGCGCTGGGAAAAACTTTCAAGCTTAGGTTCCATGAGAAATAAATACATTGGAATGCAGGAAGTTGGACAGCCTTCGAAGCAGCTTTGTTCAGGGAGCACCATACGCGACATTGAAAGGCGTCACATCAAATCTCATCTAGAGCATGTTTCCTTTTCCTTATTCCTTTTAAAAGCGTAATTCCACAAGTTATTTCGCAATGATCAATGCGCCCAATAGTGAAAAACATTCCCTGTTCTTTTCTAGCTTTTAAACGCCGTTGACTTCCTTCAAATACTGGTTATAGAGTGCGCTTTTAGTATATAGTTTTGTATAAGTAAATTATATCCATGCATGCGCATCAATGAGCTGACTTTATTGTATTTGTCACAAATGCTTTGCCCAACAGGTAATTCTCGTAGCTTAATGTGCAACCAACTACCATTTTTCACTTACATGGAGCAGAAACAAGGATAAATATTTATGGTAAGCAAATTTTATTCTTATTTTATATAAAAATTTTTAAAATGATCATAATATGTAGTGCGACAAATCTGGATTGCTGTAGTAGTTGTTGAAACTTTTGCGTTTGCATAAATCGCCTTCCCATTGCGTCTCTGGCCTTGATTTTGAAATGTTCTCTGGTTGTTGATGATTTCTGCAGGGTGAATGTGGTTGCAGTATGGCAGTCAGTTGTTGCTGCATGTGGAATCAACACGAGGGTGAAAGTGAATGGGCACATGGTTTCTGGCGGCTTGTATGTGGGCGATGCATTCTTATGGGGGCGGAAGATTGGCCGATTCACTCCGACTCGTAAGGGGCCAAGGAGTTGTGGCTTAACATGCTTTGGGGACCATGTTATTTTCGCCGAGAATGGAATATTCTGCAAACGGAATATAAACACCAACTTCCTTGGAATCCATGTTGTCCAAGGGTATGTTGATTCCAAGCATCTGCAGAACATGCTTCACCCAGTTCTGGCAATTGTTCTTGACTACGTGGTACGCCTCCTCTAGGTGACTAATATGCTTCAATATGTTGTCAAGACTCCTCTCGGCCATAAAGCAGCACCCAAGCAAATTCTGCAAAAAGAAGGGTATATGAAAGTGAAACAGCTGCATATTATATATAGAACAATTTAAAGCGAGATGATTCACTGAACCCTTCTGTTTTCGCTAGTTCTTTCCTTATACGAAGACCGAACTTACTGCTCAGCAGGTGGCATCTACTAGACAGAAAATTTCAATGGCCTCGCGCAAGCCAAGGACGCCTATGAAATGACTATTTTTACGCAACACGGCAAACTGAGAAGAACGGCCTGGGCGGCACTGTTTGTAAATATTCTCTAAATATCTTGTTTTAGCGTTTTTTAACAATGTCTAGCCTTCCGCCACAAAAGGGATACTGCCAAACAGCAAGAGTGTCAGTTTTTTAGGTGCTTTGATTCCAGTGCTAACCACGGCGTGTACTGAAAAGGTACTTACATTTTTGCTGAATTTTGAAGCTGGTACTAAAGATAATGGGAAATGCCTTAGAGTTTTCTGATTTGGCGGTAACATTGCCTTGATAATCAAATTGCTTGATAATCATATTGCTTGGTAATGCAGTTGCGCGATAATCGCTTGACATTGTGTTGATAAACAAAATGCCTAGACAGTATGTCCTTTGACGATTTTTTCTCCAAGATCAAACTTTTCGCTGTTACAGGAGTATC
Organism: Amblyomma americanum; assembly: GCF_052857255.1. Taxonomy (NCBI): domain Eukaryota; kingdom Metazoa; phylum Arthropoda; class Arachnida; order Ixodida; family Ixodidae; genus Amblyomma; species Amblyomma americanum. Next base: position 28,427,496 of record NC_135505.1, read on the forward strand.
AAAAAAGAGCTCTACTGAAAGAACTATGTTAAACACTTTACTGGGTGCATAAAATATGCTATATATAAACATACTGGCGTGAGAGGGTGAATTTAACGTATTTTTGAATTGCACATCAATGCCTACTTACAACGACAGGATACATCTTAACCCCACTCTATATTGCCATGCAACTTCCTTAATAAAATAAACAGCTTTTTTATAGATTATAATTTTTTCACCTGATAGATCTGGAGCCGCGTGAGCAAGCATTGGTGGAAGTTTGCGCAAACCAGCTTCAGCCCGGACGCCATTAATTAGCTCTGCTTGTTCTACGACATGCTTAATTGGTTTCTTCTTTTCTCGCTTTTGAATTAAATACTTAGTTTTGTTAAAAATAAACAGCGCCGTACGCTCCGCGGTACTGCCATGCTGCATTTGTACTTGAATCGGCGCTCATAAGCAGAAAACCTACATTTGTTTTCTATATATGAGCAGATCGATGGGTCTAAAAATTAACATGCAGAAAACCAAGGTAATGTTCAACAGTCTAGCAAGGGAACAACAGTTCACAATTGGCAGCGAGAGCCTAGAAATTGTGCCCGAATACGTCTACTTAGGGCAGGTAGTGACAGCTGATCCGGATCATGAGAGGGAGATAACTAGAAGGATAAGAATGGGGTGGAGCGCATATGGCAAATTCTCGCAGATCATGAGTGGCAGTTTACCAATTTCCCTCAAGAGGAAAGTGTACAACAGCATAATCTTACCGGTACTCACCTACGGGGCAGAAACGTGGAGGCTAACGAAAAGAGTTCAGCTTAAGTTAAGGACAACGCAGCGAGCCATGGAAAGAAAAATGATAGGTGTAACGTTAAGAGATCGGAAGCGGGCAGAGTGGGTGAGGGAACAAACACGGGTTAATGACATCCTAGTCGAAATCAAGAGAAAGAAATGGGCTTGGGCAGGGCATGTGATCCGAAGGCAAGATAACCGCTGGTCTTTAAGGGTAACGGAGTGGGTTCCAAGAGAAAGTAAGCGTAGCAGGGGGCGGCAGAAGGTTAGATGGGCGGATGAGATTAAGAAGTTTGCAGGCAAAGGGTGGATGCAGCTGGCAAAGGATAGGGTTAATTGGAGAGACATGGGAGAGGCCTTTGCCCTGCAGTGGGTGTAGTAAGGCTGATGATGATGATGATGATGATGATGAATATATGTGAATACATTCAAGCAGCAAAAAAAAAATGTTAGTGTATTGAGGAAGAACAAAAATAAGGGATTTTTTAGGAGCTTAAATCCACCCTCAGCACAGCTCTTGAAGAAAAAGGGGCCGTATGTACTCCACAACACGGAACGAAGCGCGCACCAACAAGTTTTCAACATGCAAGCATCCTGCTCTTTATCCTTTGAATTGCACGCTTTCCGCGAAGGAAAGTGATGCGTCCAACGCGCACAAATTTTTAAGTTGCAGAGAGAAAATTCGGCACCTCGGCTAGAACAAAGTTTTCATGTTTCCCTGAATGACGCCTGAGGCCATTTTTATCGCACATTTTCATAGCTGCTGAGGCCACTAAGGATCATATATGAAGAACAGATTTTAGCGGTGCTAATTTATGAGTAAGTTTGGGGATTGTGCTAGAAGCGCTCGTTTGCTTTTCTTAAGTCGCGGGGCCACAATTTCCACCAAATAATGAACACATAAGGTTTGTTTTGAGATGTGGCCGAGTATACAGAGAAAAACCAGAAGGTGCCTAAAACGAGGATAAGATAACCATTAGCCTGCAGATAACAATGCTGACGGCCCTCTTGATCACCAATGTGAGCGCTGTAAAACGTTCGACCCTTTAATGAAATAACTCAGATTAAAGCACGGACGCAAACGCATGATAACAGCGGGAAGCTCAGGCACATGCCGCGATACCGTGCACTGCTGATCGTTTAGATCATTGTGTGCAGACAGCCAGACACCGCTCGATAGAAACGTGCTATGTCACCGGCTTTCACGTACTATACGTCGGCGCTACTTCGAGACCCTGATGAAGAAAAATGTGTCAAGTAAGCTATCAACATACTTCCGCACGACGGAACCACATCACAAGAAGCCTTCGTGGAATACGCACACAGCCTTACATATCAGCAAGCCGCCGAGTCGAGGCATCAAATAAATACGGGAAGTTCAGGCTTGTGCGGCGCTGATTGGGTTGTTTATGCTGTGTAGGCAAAAAATTACAGGACGCACTCTGCACCTCAGGGTTTGATTGCACTAGCAAGCAGATGAGGACACTAAGGATTGCTTGGCTATGTTTTAAGTCACTGAAAACAAACACCTTTCCTCGTCAATTGTGAACACCTTTTATTCACTTAACTTCTGCTCAATCACAGCCACCACAGTCTTGTTTTTGACCTCACACCATACCGTTCTTTTTTGTGGCTTTCAGTCTCAACAGTGGCATGTTTAGTACACTGCTGAAAACACGCCAGGGCACTGCTTATTTTGCCTGGGCCACGTTTGGCGCGACCAGATGTGACTGGACGAAGCGCGGAGGTTATATTTTTTGTTTAATGGAATGAGAATTTACTGGGTACATATTGGATACGTTAATAAATTCAGCATAAAAGCGAGGGTCCCAGATTCAAGCGACTGTTACGGAACCCCTATAGGCGAGCGCAGGGTACTTTCCCTGACGTCAGAAAGGCGGAGTTTGTAGAAGTCATCCACATTCTTCCCGAGCACGCTATCTAGGATGACGTCATGGGAAGTTCCGCCGCCACTGCTGCTGCTTTGCCGCACTGACTACATTCCCCTCTATTCGTCAAGAAACAGGGCTCTCGTCATGGCCATGAGGTTCCTTGCTGTCTTCCCAACGAGAAATTCCTGGGTTCGAATCTGACCGCTTGAACTCTTGTTCTGGGCTTTTTTGTGTGTGTGTGTGACGTACAACAACCAGGCACAGATCGCTGAAAACGCTCACTGTGGTCAGTGGTGCCAGCGCATTAAAGAATTCAATTGTTAGATAACGCCCTGAACCTTGTAGAGGGATTTAAGCGAACCCTTAGTGAAAGGCTCAGGATCAATATATACTGCCTCAAGATTTTCAACATGAATGCTTTAGTATTTCGCCTTCTTCAAAGCATGGCCGCTACGGCAGGATTGATCCCGCGATTTTCGTGTCAACAACCGAGCGCCAAAGCCACGAAGTTCAGTCTCTGTGCAGCCACAATCACGACCAGAATATATCGAAGCACGCTTCAGCCATTGAACTCTTCTCGCCACTCTAACATATCTTGGAAAACGCCCCAGGTGCGCCCGTGGACATTGTTTAAAATTCTCCATATTTTACTTGCAAGACGCTTGACAAAACATCATACCTCGAAATAAGGCGTGTACTATTTTAGGTGCACCTGCATGTCTCATTCTGAGTGTACGTGATGAATATTTTGGCAAAAGCCCCCGGTGCGCTCGCGTACAGAAAACTTCATAGCTGGAAGCACAGTGCGTAATATTTAAGCGCACCTACATATCTCATTCAGATTATATGTAATACATATCTTGGCAAAAGTTCGCGGTGCGCTAGCGTACAGAAAACTTCATAACTCGAAGCACAGTGCCTAACACGTGAGGTGCACCTGCACGTCAAGTTGTGAGGAATTTTCTTGCAACCCATTAGTGTATATGAGTTTCCCTGCGGAGTTCTCTACCCTGATAAGGGTGATAACCAAACATCAATGATAAAAAATTGACCAAACATCAATGATAAAAAATTGGCTAAGCCCCGCCGCGGTGGCTCAGTGGTTAGGGCGCTCGACTACTGATCCGGAGTTCCCGGGTTCGAACCCGACCGTGGCGGCTGCGTTTTTATGGAGGAAAAACGCTAAGGCGCCCGTGTGCTGTGCGATGTCAGTGCACGTTAAAAATCCCCAGGTGGTCGAAATTATTCCGGAGCCCTCCACTACGGACTTATTTGTTCCTCTCTTCTTTCACTCCCTCCTTTATCCCTTCCCTTACGGCGCGGTTCAGGTGTCCAACGATATATGAGACAGATACTGCGCCATATTTCCTTTCCACCAAAAACCTATTATTATTATTATTATTATTATTATTATTGGCTAAGATGCTGTTAGAATTTTACACACAGTTTGAGAATCACTGTAGTGGCACTGAAACACAACTTCAGATCAAGAGGTCGTTGTGGTTTTAGACATTTTTATAAGTTCGAAAATTCTATTGACGAGATAAAACAAGAGCAGTAGACGCTGAAAAACGAGAACAGCGACATTTGTGCTGACCCATCAACAGCAAACACGACAGCCGGAAAATTCAGCAGACAACAAACAGCAAACAACCGCATTCAAGCAACAAATAATCCGAATTTAGGACTCCTTTAAAAGCTTTCAGAAAGTCTAATGGTTGCTCTGGCAGAGTTCGGAGGAAAGCGCTACGTTGAAGCTTCTAGCAATGATAGTGATGCTATTTGTTGTGTGCTGGGAAAATTACGAATGAAATTCTTAGGCTCACATATCGTTGTCTGGAAGAGAAGACATGTCAAAAATTTCAGATTTCCTGCGGCAGATTCTGGCTGTGAAAGCACCAGCCCAATAGATTTTAATAACTTCTTCTGCCTCTACTGAATAAAAAATGCTCCAAGAGAGCGAGAGAAAGATTTGAAATCATACTTGGACAGCCAATAGAAAAATTCTCGAGTAGAGGGTCCTGAACTGAAGCGTGAACATGCGCAATGAGGCCGACCTAATTTTAATTACTTAAATTTGATTCGCAAACATGATTCACTGCAGTCATCAGCTACTTGATATTTGTACAAATCTGCATCTCACTCTGATTCATTGCAACTTTCACAGCAAGAGCAAGAACATTGACGATGCCTCCTCCTTTCTGAACCAGTAGCCTACATTAGGTAATATAGGGGTTTCTGACGCATGGCTCTATCAGAATGAATTCAACAGCCCTGGAGACTTTCTAAAGCCGCGGAAAATCTCCACCAAGAGGTTGTTGTACTCTGAGCTGTTGTAGAAATATTTACATCTCTCATGCAACTTCGCAGCGTGGCTCTAATTTTTGACCCACCTTTATTTTTGGGTTGTCCAGTATTTGAACGTTATCACCGTAATCTCTACGGCTTCTACTGCCCAGTTCTCGCGCTTTCTAGATGACCTTACAAAGTTCGGAATTTATTCCTCTGACCGAGTATCGAAGCATTATTTTTGTGGAGACAAAAATTCTCATTTCACTGATAAAATGCAAAATATTCTCTTTTCTATGAACTGAATGGTTTTATGTCAGTACAGATTCAGCACATATGATGGCGTGTTCATTGACGTATTTCAGTTTTATCCTTTGCAACTTTAATGCATTCTTTACACTGATCTGTACTAAACAAAAAATTCCAGTGCTCCCAATTCTTTGTGACTGACACAAGCAACCTCTCTTCTGTTTGAGGAAAATAACTTTTTGCACGCGAAAGGTAAATAATTCGAAGCGAATATTACACGTAAATGTACCAAAAACATTTAACCGGGGTACTGCTGGTAAAAGAATGGGCATAAAGAACTACTAGTGACAGCTGTTCCAAAGTTAACTCAATTCGATATTTCCAAGAAAAATTATTAGGAGCAAAATGCATAGTAGGAGAAAAATGTTATGTCATACAAACGCGAAACACTTTTGTGCAACTCTTGCCTTTCTACGAAATATGTCACACCTGCGCAGTACACTTTAGCATCCGTTGAATATCATGATCTAATGGTAAACAAAATTGTCAGCAAAGATTAGTGATTGTCCATTGAAATCAGTTGTAGAATGTATTCACAGCTCTTTCTTTTTGCTGAGGCAGTGCATACATGAATAGAGCGTTCTATTTGACACCGTTGCAAATCGCAGTTTTTCGTCCTCTTTTGACATTAATGAACCAGATAGAATAGTTCTTATATAGACGCATGAACGTGCAGTGAAGTCTCAGTTGTAATTCCATAGGAGATGGGGCGCGAAAATGGAGAGGCACGGTGAGAGAGACTCGTACAACACGAAGGGCGCCAACTTCTGAATCGATTTTTTTACAGCCGGAATTCTTAGAGCCCGGCCTCTCTCCCTTCTCGATCATCCGTACGTCACCCGCGCCTTGCCAAAACTTTTGCTTCATCAAGAGCGTTTATTGATTCCGAGTTAATGCAGGTGTTGCCAGGTTTTTTTTTTGATGAAGCAGCTTTCAAATATTTCACTTTCTATTCGGTCCTTTCATCTGTTCGGGATCATCGTATCACTGAACAATGGCATGCCTTCGTAACATGTCTTCCATATGTCAGAGAAATGATCACCGGATATGTTTGTACTTTCAATGCCCGTTCGTGGCCCAGATCTTTAGAGAAGTGGCCCACACTAAACATGTGGTCCGTTTAGTGTAGTGCGTCTAGCGGTTCAGAGTGCATGCCTCCCTTCTTTTTTTACTCATCATGGGCGAATCTTCGATGCTTTCATAGGGCTGAAAACACAACCTCGCCGCCAAACAATGGTACCATTGTCTAAGTTGTGCGACGTATTGTGCTGATGTGAAACGATTTCTGCCTTCCTTCTGTGTATGCTCATCTCTTTTTGCCCCTTGATCTCACGCTTGAGTTATTCGAGAAGAGTCTCACTTTAGTTAATATATTCGTCAAATTATGAGCACTGATAAAACGCTGCACGGGTCTTTCAAGGCACCCGCGTATTGCTGGCAAGATGACAAATTTAACGGCGAAACGCGGCTTTTTCTGACAACGTATCTCTTGAGCATCTTTTAATGCGGGCTGTCAAAGAGCAGGGCAGCCTTTTTTTGTTCAAGGGGTGCATTCTTGGGAGATGCTTTTCTCCACAAACCAAAGTGAGATCAAAGTAGTAGAGACATACGTTCTTGTAGTCAAGAGTTCGACGGAAATCCGTTCGACGGAAACACGACACTGGCCACCAGATTGACTGGGGCAATGCCTCCATCTTATCTAAGGAAAGAAACCTGACGACGCGCCTTCTGCTGGAATCGCTATTCATCCAAACATCACAAGCAACATTAAACAAGAACGCTGGCCCCATGCCAGGCATCTACGCCCGATCTTTACGTCACATTCTCCGGATATAAATTCGCCACCGCTCTTGTCCTGCTCACTGTGAACAAGAAACCCGTACGGGTTTCGAAACGTCTTTTTTTTTTTTCGACTATGGTCAGTGACTGCTACTTCACTTCATAGACATCCGTTCTGCTCAGTTTTCCAAGGGAAGGTCGGGCCTTGGTCGCGGCTGTTCAAAACATGCACAAGTTCTTTCGCGTAAGAATCACGCCCGTGCCCGCAATATTTCGTGCTGAAACCAAAAAGTCATCGAAGGTTTTAAATATGCGCACTACTCTTGAATCACAGGCTCTTTGCAATACGCTGGTAAACCAATGATAAAAAGTACATTGCAAACTTCGGAACTTAGGGGAATTCGATACAGATGTGGGATCTTTGAACATATAGCATTCCTTTAATCCATATGACTGTTAGTGATCGACACGAACAGTAATACCATTCTTAGAGGGTAAAAAGCGACAACTTTTAATCCCTTTCTTTTTAATATTTTTTGAATTTTGAGTCCAGACAACAACAATCTCATCGCCCAACGAAAAGCATAACGTGCAAAAATCAGCCATCTGCATCGGGTTCTACTCAACTTCTGCGATTTGCAATATATTTTCGTGGCCAGCTGACAAACGTGTCATGCAAAGATTGTGTGATTCATGAGTACAGGACATTTTTAAGTACGTTCACGATCATTCAACTTCAGCCGCCGCGGTGGCTGAGTGGTTATGGCGCTCGGCTGCCGGCCCAAAAGACGCGTGTTCGATCCCGGCCGCGGCGGTCGAATTTCGATGGAGGCGAAATTCTAGAGGCCCGTGTAGTGTGCGATGTCAGTGTACGTTAAAGAACCCCAGGTGTTCAAAATTTCCGGAGCCCTTCACTACGGCGTCCCTCATAGCCTGAGTTGCTTTGGGACGTTAAGCCCCTATAAACCAAACCAAACCATCATTCAACTTCAGCTCTAAAAGTTCTAGTGCAACGAAACGAATGACGTGAGGCACCAAAAATGTTCGTCTTTTCAACAGCTGTGCCCGGCCACCAATTTCCCGTGCGAAACTCAGCCGAATGCATGCCTCCAGTACCTTGATCTCAGCTTGGTGTTTGAGAAGAAACGCATCTCTAAGGAAAGCAGCCCTCAAGCAAAATAAAAAAGGCAGGGTGCATTTAAACCTCACTAGTAGAACGTCGTTATAAACAACCTCGAATCGGCGTTAAAACTGTCTTGCGAGCATCGAAGCGCGAGCAGCCTTAGAAAACAAGCGCAGCGTTCCGTCAGTGCTGGTGACTCGGCTAAAACGTTGACTACTGTGATGAGGTCTTTCTTAAAGACATCATACAAGAGAAAGCGGACACGATGACATCAGCAACGTAGAAGTCATCCCGTACTTGCCTACACAAGACGTCGCACAACTTGAACAATGTGGCACAACGGTTTGGGCTTCGAGGTTGCGTCTTCAACCCCGTGTAAGCTGAGGATTATATGCCCTTTAGGACGTGAATAAGAAGGGGGCATGCAATATCGACCATTAAATATCATCATCAGCCTGACTACCCCCCCCCCCCGCAGCGCAAAGGTCTCTCCCATATCTATTTATTTAGTCTTGTTAATTCTCTTTTAATAACAATTAGACGCATTACACTGCCACAAAGAGAGGCCACGAACGCGTGCGTTTGTTAAGGAATATGATGTTTCCAAATAGAGCAAACGAGAGAACAGAATACAAGATAGTTCAAGGCTACTTCATGAAAAAAAGCCAGAAGCACCTGCGCACGTGGTCGGCGACAATAAATATCTTCATAAAGAAGTAAGCTTTAAAAGGGCATGTGAGATACGGTGATTCACAGCCGTGAGCACACCTGTGTAGAGCACTGCAACGATTTGCTACGGAACAAACCAACGGAAATCTTCACTCAGATCATCTACTGCTGATACAGTGCGTTTGTCAAGACAAGTTATGCGTCTATGCTGCTTCGCTCAAGCGCAAGAACTGTCTCGAGCACAGTGTACCTAATTAAAAACTTGTATTCCTGGCGGCTTTGCAGCGCTCTAGACAGGCGCACTCTCGTCTGTACAGGCAAGGACAGCGACTGAGTATGAGAAAGGGCCGGGGCTGTGAGAAAATAAACTTTGAAGTTCGGTATGTGTGTGTCGAAGGTGTCTTTCACGGATTCTGCCTTTCTATCGCGCCCATCACATATTCATAATAACGAACCAGCTTGCCTACACCACGGTATTAAGTTATGCAGGTCTTCTTTTTGGACGATATGGTGCATATCAATTTTGTAAAAAGTTTCGGTGCAATAGACAGACCTAATTCAGTTACAACTATATGATAAGGTTATAATTCAATATAGTTTATAAGCAGCGTAAATACATTTGTAAAACCAACGCTAAGTGAGTAAACATAATTTTTAAACATTAAACCATTCTGTTGCTGCATTAAATCGGTTTTACATGTTAGAGATTGGTCGGAATGGCTTCGTCTTATTGCTAATAAATTTCATCAACATTTTCCTCAAAAACAAGAAGAATTGTTATTATAAATTGCAACAAGAAAATTGGGTTCAAAACAGTAGACCATGCAGCTTACGTTAGAAAGCTAAATTATTACAGATCTAATTGAACGGGCGCTGAGTTTTAAAAAGCTATTTTATTTACGCAGGAAAAATGGGCTATATACGAGGAAAAAATTTCAATAAAATATTGTGGGCGTCCGTCAAGGTACAATGTTTGGACCGTTATTGATCTCTCTTTTATATAATTGACCCCCTTGATTGAAATATTCAAGTATTTTAATGAAATTTTAAAACCCTCTGCATCTACTTTTCACCCAAAAATAGTTTTTGATATCTCGGCCTCAAACATCTGAACAGTGAAGCACGCCTTTTTTCTTGCGAGTCTTGTGATTGCCCGCGCACGTGGATTCCCTGCCGCCTTGACCAGAGAGACACGTCAGAGGTGTACAGTATTTCAAAGAACACCGATGATCACGCCAATGCTCAGAAATTCTGGACAGGCGCCCTTTCTGAGTGTAAGTTGTTTATCAACGCCATTTGTTTATGAACTCTGCCATTTGTGATCAATAAGCCACAACACTTAGTTATTCAAACGACTGCAGTGCCCCGACTAGAAGCTTCTGATTGCAGCTGTAATTTCTGCGAAGTAGAGACCGTGTAGCATAACGACACAGCAAAGCAATGGGCCCACTCATAGTTCTCATGGATGGATGGATAAGGCCGAACCCTTTACAACGGGCGGTGGTTCAAGCCACCTAGCCATAACTTGTGAGCTTTTACTCTTGTCTTGATCTTAGCCACCAATCAGATAACCTTCACTTGGTTACTCCTACCCACTTAAAATCTAGTTTTCCCTTCACTGTCCTTAAACCCCAATGCTTTGAATAAATCACTCCCGCTGCTTTCTACAGCAGGGTGAAGCCTTTTACAGAAAAGTATCAAGTGTTCAGCCATTTCCTCCTCCTCTACGCACGCAACGCACAACGTGTCTATCTCGTGGTACCTGACTCTATATGTCTTAGTCCGCACTACTACCGTCCTGGCCACTAAAACAAAGAGCTTCGCCAACAATTATCATAAATATTTTCTTTCGAAATTACCTGCTTAAAGATTCTGTATGTTCCCAGCGTCGATTTCTTCAGCATCTCTGTTTCGCACAGAGCTCTCTCTGTCTCTTTAAGCATCATCTTGATCGATAATTGCTGATTTTCCTTCCTACTGCTGTCCAGACATTTTCTTTTCAATTTTATAGTTCGTTTTCTTCGTTTTGTGTCAACATTCCTTTTGTACAGGTATCTGACAACTTTCCTTGCCCTCTGCTTTTCCCCCACATTTCTTAATCACTCTTTAAATGCTACCTTACTGCTACCTTCTCTGTTCTCGAACGACATCCATCCCATATCACTCAGTACCTCCTGATTTGGTGTATTGTAATGTTCTCCCAAATCTAGCCTCCCCACGCCGCGTTGTTTGATTTCTAACCTTTCTTGAACATCTCGTCTCATGCACAGGACAGCAGTGGCAAAAGTCAGACTAGGATATATCAGCCCTTTCCAGATCCCTCTTACCACTTCATGCCTATTGTAGTTCCGCAGTGCCCTATTTTTCATGACACCTGCATTCCTGCTAGTTGTATTCATTACATATTTTTCATGCTCTCTCAGGTACTATGCACCGTTATTTATCCACATCCGAAGACACTTGTACTCATCCACTATTTCATGGGCTAACAAGTCAGCGCCGCCATACGCAGTAAGCACAATCTACTGCTTTCTTTTATTTTTGGCGTAGGTGGGGCTCTCCGCGTGCACAATTGAGGCCAACTTTTTCGGGACTGGCAGCGGCACACAACTATAAATTTTTCCACATTTGAACGAACTCAAGCACCGAATTCAGACCTCGGAAGTCTTTGGATTCCTAAATTGAGAACAGTACGTATGACAACGCTTCCTTAAAGCGGAAAGTTTATCGTGTTGGTACTGGTTCAAAACAATCTGTATAGATCAAACAGTTAGACGTAAGTTTCAGCGAGTAGGGCGTGTAATTTCCTTTTTCCTCGTTTTATTTCTGTGTGCGCGCAAGACGTGCAGATATTTTTTCTTTGTCATTATCTATCTAAACTATTTAGGACACCCGGGCATCGATAATGCAGACAAAGAAATAAGATTACTAATCGAAAACAGACTTAGAAAACCTCATAGAAGCGTTATTTTCGTGCGGACGCCAACATTTCAGGGTCGGATGCATCCTATACTTTGAAGTACCTGATTCATATTTTAAACCGTTGTTGTAATCTCTTAAATACAATTGATTCGAATTGAAAAAGTGATAAATTTTCTTTCTGGAAGCTTCCACGCATTCCTGATGCAAAGCTACTAAACACTTTCCGAGACGAATGACAATATCAAAAGTGCACATAATCGCAAATGTCCAATCACCGGTCTACATCTTATTTTCGGCTAAACCCCACTTGTATGCTTCTCTGGTTGAACGAGAAGGCGGCAGTTTCCGGCTGCGGAGTACTACACTAATGCAAATAAAGATGCTTTTTATCCCATTTTTCAACTCTGGCTAGAAGTGCGAGCTCTCCTCTGTGTTACGCTTTGATAACAACCCTCCATTTGACACTTGCATCAAAAAAAATTTGACCTCACCTTTTGTTTATATGATTGTTCAAATATACGACGCGACATCCAGTTCTTGCTTCCTTGAAGCATGCCGCCGACATTTCTGGCATCGCAGATGACAACATTATCTTTGCCGTAGTCAAACGCCAGCGCCCAGTGCTTGCTCCACCACCTGCCGCACCCGCAGCTGCTGCTCGAAGAGACATGGCTGAGGAAGCCGAGAATGAAATTCACATCGGTCACGCAGAGGTAGACTTCGCACATATCAGGAAGCATGCCTTTCAGATTGCTTACTTCCAGCCAGTGTTAACTATTTCAAGACTAACCGAGTAGTGCATAAGATGGCTGCACCTCGTTCTTCTGCCGCCGACCAGAATGATGCGGCCAGCTATCTAGCCGGCAACAGCTGCTGAGGCTGTGATTGTTCGCCAGAGGAGACGGGCGCGGGCGGCAACGGCTGATAGCGTGAAAAGGTGCGCGGCAGCCGTGATGCGTTATCGCTGGCAAGAATAACAGGACTCCACCATTCCATTCTATTCAAGATCTCTTCATTCTAATCAGAGATGAAGAGAAGGGGCTAGTGCATCGCACTTCTATTATTCGAAAAATTGAATATTTGTTTCCATTTCCCTAAGGATTCAGATTGTGAAGTGGCGTTTTTCAATGACGATTTTTGTCGCTTTTTCATATTTGTTGGCACAACAAATATTGTGCATGATTGTAGCGGCCGTTGTGATTGCAGGAATGCGATGAAAACGTTTTCTTTGTAAAGGTTCCTTTTGGCCGGCTGATGTCCTACACGGTCATCTATGAATCAACTTGGCCTGTCCTGCGCAAGGATTACTGCCAGCCTCGGCACACCGATAACATTCCGTCAGTCGCAAGCATTTCATCAAACCTGCTTTCTTCAGCTCTTATTACCGTTTCTGAACGGAAAGGCCCTCATCATTATTTCAGTAGCAGTCGCGGCCTCATTTCTGAAGAAATCTATAATGATTGCTGCCTTTACCCGCGGCGGTTGCTCAGTGGTTAGAGCGCTCGGCTTCCGATGCAGAGTTCCCGGGTTCGAAGCCCACCGCGGCGGCCGCGATTCGATGCAGGCGAAACGCAAAGGCGCCCATGTGCTGCGCGATGGCAGTGTACGTTAAAGATAATAACAGTAATAATAATTGGTTTCTGGGGAAAGGAAATGGCGTAGTATCTGTCTCATATATTTTTGGACACCTTAACCGCGCCGTGGGAGAAAGAATAAAGGAGGGAGTGATAGAGGAAAGCAAGAAAGAGGTGCCGTAGTGGTGGGCTTCGGAATGATTTCGACCACCTGGGGTTCTTTAACGTGCATTGACATCGCACAGCACACGGGCACCTTAGCGTTTTGCCTAAATAAAAAAGCAGCCGCCGCGGTCGGGTTCGAACCCGGGAACTCCGGATCAGTAGCCGAGTGCCCTAACCACTCAGGCACCGCGGCGGACCGATAAAGATCCCCAGATGGCAGAAATTATTCAGCAGCCCTCCACTACGGCACCTTATCTTCCTTCTCACAATCCCTCCTTTATACCTTCCCATACGGTGCGGTTCAGGTGTCGCTGTTATGTGAGACAGATATTGCTTCATTTTCGTTGCCTCAAAACCAATTCATTTTCATTTTTATTGCCTTCATGGACAGATCTCACTCAAGAAGAAGGAATAGTTGTTTTTGAGGAAAGAAAATGGCGATATATCTCTCTGACATATCGGCGGACACCTGAACCGTGCCGTAAGGGAAGGGATAAAGGACTAGAAAAGGAAGAAAGAGTTGCCGTAGTGGAGGGCTCCATAATAATTTCGACCACCTTGGGATATTTAACGTGCCCTCGAATCGCACAGCACACGGGCGGCTTAGCGTTTCGCCTCCATCGAAACGCGGCCTCAACGGTCGGGTTCGAACCCGGGTAATCCGGCTCGGTAGCCGAGCGCCTTAACCATTGAGTTAACGCGGCGGTACATCAAGGTGTAGTAGTAGTGGTAATGATTTATTAAAATAATGATAAATAATTTGGGCTTCGGGGCGATGCTTGTGGTTTAGCTTAAGGTTTCATACAAAGGGTTACAATTTGGGTATACCTTTCTAGATTTTCCAAAACGTGTTGTCTTAAGTATACAAAGCTTGTACAATCGTTATACAAGGCTATCAAAATCTCTTTATTTCTTCTTCTTCAAAGGACACATTGTCTTGCACTTTCTGTATAGCCATAAAAATGGCCCGGTGATCAGAGTAGTAGCAAGCAGCTGTGCTTGTGGCTGGTACGCAGTATTCTTGCGTTTCAACCGCTTGTCTAGCCTTGAATTTTTCATATCTTCGCAGCTTTTGAGCCAACTCCCACGCTACCACTTCTGGGTCTTCTCCTCCTGCCATGGCGAAAGGTCAGACCACGGAGACCGCGCGCGGCGGCGACGACGGCTGCGGCAGCAGTGGCCACCTGCGCTACGCGTGACGTCACTCGGTTTCACGGTGAGACGACGCAGTCGACGCGCGGTGGCTACGACGGCTGCGGCAGCTGCTACCACCTGCCCTCCGCGTGACGTCACTCGGTATCGCTCATGCCCAGCTGTGGCAAATTTGTAGTGTGGCTCACGCGAAGCCCGGTGTTGACGAGCCTAGTGAAGCTTTTTGCTTCAAAATGAAGGATAAGATTTTTGCTATCCCCGGCAATTGCACCGATACTGAAGCACCTGAGCTGGAGCAGCAGAAATAAAGGATAGCAGGAAAAATGAAGAAATGAAGTCAAAAAGGTTAGGGGACAGGAAGACAGGATAGGAGAAGAGGTAATATACAAAAAATATTTACGCACTAAGAAATGGCTGCAGGTTGCGCGAGTGATTAGTTCATGATGTCGATGGCGGTGGGAATTCCGCTGCTTCCACGCATCGAAGAGCGATGGTTGTCGTGTGGAATTCAAGCCTCACTCTTCCTCTCCCTCTCCTTTCCTCCTTCCTTCTTTCCCAACCCCAACTTGATGGACACAGCCCTCGTGCCACCGTAACTCGCTATTCCGCTGCGCTAACAGTCGTTGTGGACTGTTCTTGAGCGCACTCGTGGTGTACAATCGGGAGCTCTTGTTTTATGTTATTTTTGAGTATGCCTAGGGCAGGAAAGATATGAGTTTTAAACACAAGAATTTATGAGAGGTACGACGGAGGAAACGTGTCTCTAACCTGCTGCTCCTGTCTAGGATAATTGACAAGGGAAGTGTATAGTTTAATTCAGCACTCCTGTACCGGGAGTTGCATTTTCTCTTCATTACCGTGTATTTGAGACAATCGCGCATCATCTCATTTCTATTCTCTAAATGCTTGAATTCAGTTCTGTCGCAATACCTACTGCAGTGAAGTAATATTGGCTTTTGCCTCCATGGGACTGCTTACAAATGAAGTAAGCAATGTAAACAATCAATTACGGCTACGCCAGGATGAAGGTGGTTCCGCTCCATTGAGCTGAGCAGGATAAAAAAATCGAAGAAGGTTCTCGCTTTGCGCGGCGAATTAGGGATATAATATTCAATAGTATCCTCATGACCTCGGCCATGTGCCGATTAAGAAAAATATACAGTATTGTCTGAGGCTCCGCAGCCGAAGATACATTCGTTCTGGCACGAGTACCTGATGTTACTCTCTAATTGAAATCAACTCCACTTCTAGGTCTCCCATAAATACATTGGACAAACATCGCCAGATGTTCAACAACCTTGTACTTGTGACCTAAAATCTACCAACGTGGCGCGCTTAAATTTCGTTAATGCACTGAGCTCTATCAAGGACCCCGTTGGTAGTGCTTTGAAAACAAGCTCGGCAAATAGATGCATAATTAGCGTTTAAGTAAACAAGCACTAAATGTTTGTCTCAAAAAAATTGACATATGCTCCTAGCCCAGACCAGTAAGAATGTTCGTCACGCAAAAAGAAGAAAAGAAATGTTTTGTACTTGTTGGTTTGCTCCTCTATCGCTTTTAACGCGGCAGCGTTAAACCCCTCATTCACGAGAAAACCCGTTTCCTGAAAGTCGGTGGTGTGAGCGAAAAATTTACGGTTATGAATCTGAGAGGTGGCCTCCAAGGGGCCACCTAAGTGGCAGGTGGGCCCCCTAGGCCACGTGACTTTCCTGCATTATCTCAACCTGCCCACCAAATAATGAGCGAATTATCCGCCGTGGCAGGTGGCCGGATAAATAATGATTGGTCACTAGGAAAGAGCAACCTCGGTCGCACAAAGCCCACCTGCCATTGCAGGGCGGTGGCACATCGCTTAACCGCTGCACCACTGCACCAGGAGTGCATGACTCACAGGGATCTATGGATGGAACCTAGAGAAGGGGAATATAGCCATGACCGATACCAGGTGTTACAGGCAAGGCTTTAAGTAATTCCCGAAAATAGGCATTGTTAGTCTAAAAACAGTCTTCACGGCGTAGCACTACCAGTGCTGGCCGACACCGGAAAGCTAGTGAATTGTCCCAAGCAGCAAGCTCGTCAACCAATTTCAGATAATCAACCTTTTAACCACTAGAGCCAGACATCCAGCTGCAATGAGAGACCCGCAGCTGGCCGGCAGTAGTAGCCACATCAGCTCCCAGAACCTCAGAAACAGGATCACCCCCGCCGCCTCGGCTCGACAAAATTTTCCTGCATTGTGCGAAAATACATGCGCTTTCGAAAGCATGCAGACAAAGCAACCCCTTCAGTCCACGTAACTATTCAAAGTAGTCAAATCCTCCCGAGCCACAGCAGCAAGGACAATCGCGCCTTCAAAACTCCAAAAAACTGGTACGGCGGCAATAGATCCCCAACCGCAGCAAGGCGCCAAACTGCAACTGTCAAACAGGCATCTACCGGAAACCAGTTATTCATTCATGGTGGGCGAACAGCGCAATAAAGGCGGGACAAAGGCAAGACAAGCGGACACCAGTTAACCAGCCCACCAATCAAGACGATTCACCATTCTTTGCCTAACGTGCCAACACCGGCAACACCACGCCGCAAAAGCCATACCTCCCTCCTCAAAAATCCCATTTCCGAAAAGTTCCCAGTTTTTTCTGTAGCTCCCTATGCACACGTTGCCGCGCCATACCCTTAAACCGAAGCTTAAGTGTTCCCTCCAATTTTCTTTCACTATGGAGCGGACTGTAATAACTATTTTTGCCACCTATGCCGCTGCTGCATTGGTAGAAAGCATCAAGGAGGATTTTTTAAATTTCTGTTTATAGTCGAAGGTGCCAAACAAAATAGGTGTATTCGCTTTCACCCTAATCCGCTGCGGTAAATCAGTGGCTAGGGCGCTCTGCTACTGATCCACCGCAGCGGGTAAGGGTGAAAGCGAACCCGGCCACCCGGCCACGGGGGCTGCGTTTCAATGGGGGCGAAACTCTAAGGCGCCCGTGTGCTCTGCGATGTCAGTGCACGTTAAAGATCCCCAGATGGTCGAATTTATAACGGAGCCCTCCACTACGGCACCTCTTTCTTCCTACCTTCTCTTAGTCCCTCCTTGTCACATATGTTAAGGAGCCTAAATTAAATTTTAAAGGAAAGAGTTGTGAAGAAGACGACGTGAATTAACCGAAGAATAAAGAGGAAGAAGAAGCAGTCGGTGCGGTTGAGAGAGATGATTGGTGGTGGAAAATCATTCGGTGAGATTGAGAGAGATGATTGGTGGAGAAGAGAAGAAGACGACGACAAGGCTTACGTGGATTAACACCGAGGCTATAAAAGGGCCAGTGAGAGCGAGGCACTGGGAGGCAACAGCAGAGAAGCAGAGGCTCCGGCGGGTCAGGGACACTTTGGCTGGAAGAGAGCGACGCCGGCTACTGCTCCGGTGAGCTACGGCATCGCATCGTGGACTTCCGGGCCCAGTCAAGTTGCAAAAGCAGCTTTTTGCCTGGAAATACTTCCAGTTGTTCTCGAGAAATCAATTCAATTCAATACAGGCTGGTATGCCTGAGCTCGTTCCGGGGAGTCAACCGATGACGCTACCACCTGCTACGGCCAGGGGTGTCTCCAGCGCTGTTGCCGCCCATCCAGGTGGTGCCCCCAACGCCAACAACACCGGTATCACCTCCACGGGCGCTTGGACCCGCAGCTTGTGCGACGCAGCCAGCGACGCCAGCCCAAGCGCGTCGAACGCCGCCAGTGACACCAGCCCAAGTACGTCGAACGCCGCCTCGACGCCGGATACTGGATCCATACAGCGCCGCAGCCATACCGAACCAAACGTGAGCACGAACGACGAACGCTAGAAGTATACGCTGGTAACAGTGTGCCCGGGTCGTGTGTATTTATAGTATTTGTGTATTTGTGTATGGGTCCAGTATCCGGCGTCGAGGCGGCGTTCGACGTTCTTGGGCTGGCGTCGCTGGCGGCGTTCGACGCGCTTGGGCTGGCGTCGCTGGCTGCGTAGTACAAGCTCCAGGTCCAAGCGCCCGTGGAGGTGATGCCGGCGTTGTTGGCGTTGGGGGCACCACCCGGATGGGTGGCAACAGCGCTGGGGACACACCTGACCGTAGCAGGTGGTAGCGTACTCGGTTGTCTCCCCGGAACGGGCTCAGGCACGGAAGGAAGCCCACGATGCGATGCCGTATAACGCGAGCTCACAGGAGCAGTAGTCGGCGTCGCTCTCTTCCAGCCAAAGTGTCCCTGACCCGCCGGAGCCTCCGCTTCTCTGCTGTTCCCCCCAGTGCCTCGCTCTCATTCGCCCTTTTATAGCCTTGGTGTTAGTCCACGTAAGCCTTGTCGTCGTCTTCTTCTCTTCTCCACCAATCATCTCTCTCCCCCTCGCAGAATGCTTCTCCACCAATCATCTCTCTCCACCTCACCGAATGCTTCTTCTTCCCCTTTATTCTTCGGTTAATTCACGTCGTCTTCTTCACAACTCTTTTCTTTAAAATATAATTTAGGCTCCTTAATATATGTGACAAGGGCCCCCTCTCTCAAGAGTTTTTCCATCAAAAACTGCTCACGTCATCCTCATCTCCAAGCCATATACAGCCAACCGACTATCTTCTGTGGCGGTTCTGGACCCAGCCCACAACACATCGCAGATCTCCGGCACACACCAAACACACACCACTAACACAGCACACCAAACTGCGTTTTCAGAACACTAACACATCACTCCCGCCGTCCGTACAGAGTCCTTAATAAACATGTTCGTGTTCACAACCCACTCCCTTGTATGATCAAATAACACCAACGACAGCAGCAACCACAACAAGATAAATCCCAGAGATACGTATATTAACACAGCAACAGCAACAAGATACATCACAGAGATTCGTAGAGCTGTTCAGTTGGCTCTACTCATGAAGTCCGCTCCAACGTTATCTCTGCCTTTAATATATTCCACCTGAAATGAGTATTCTTGCAAGGCCAAACTCCATCTCATAACATTACTATTGTTCATTTTGGCCTTGGTTAAGTATTCAAGCGGTTGATGATCTGTTTGAACCCTGAAATGTCTCCCATACAGATAAATGTGGATTTTCTTTACTGCCCACACCACCGACAACCATTTCTTTTCAAATTTGGAGTAGTTGCGTTCACTAGCCGATAATATCTTGCTTGCAAAAAATACCGGATGTAGCACGCGATTCTCTTGTTCCAAGAGTACGGCTCCTAAAGCTCGGTCTGACTCATCAGTGCGATGCACTAACTCGTTACCCAGATTCGGAGCAAGCAGAACGGGTGGTTTTGCCATATACCCTTTTAACATCACGAATGTACTTTCATGTTCAGCAGTCCAGTACAGCTTATTGCTTGCCCCCTTCTAAGTTAGTTCGACAAGCGGGTCGGCTATGTTGGCTTAATCAGGAATAAAGTCCCTGTAGTACCCCGTCAGACCCAGGAACGAGTGTACCTCTTTCTTTGTCGTCGGTGTCTGGGCCTGCTGTATTTTGTCGAAGATGTCGTCTTTCATCGCGATACGACCCATCCCCAGCTTGTGTCCTAGGAAAGAAATGGCTTCAAAGCCCACCTCACATTTTGCCGGTTTTATGGTCAACCTGGCTTGCTGAATTCTATCAAATAGTTTTTCTAGCGTAATTACCTGCTTTTCACACGTATCTGTTGCGACCAGGATGTCATCAATATAGTATTATAAATTTTGGAGGACATCCAAAACCTTCCTCATCAGCTTCGTGAATATTGCAGATGCTGTCTTCAAAACAAAAGGCATGAATTTAAACTGGAATAAATCCGCCGAGCACGAAAAGGCAGTCTACGCTTCAGAAGAATCTTCCATTGGTATATGCCAATACCCTTTAGCTAAGTCAAATTTAGAAAAAAACCTTTTGTGAGCCACCTTAGCGAACACCACGTCCGCTCTTGGTATGTGTTCTGCATCGGGTACTATGGTGTAATTTAGCCGACGAAGATCTACACACAGTCGGTTAGTACCATCGGGTTTTTTGACAACCACAAGAGGCGCATTGTATGCTGACCACGACCTCTCAATCACACCAAGCTCCAACATCTCCCGCACCTCCTTTCCTATTGATTCTTGAATTGCTAAAGGTAGTGGGTATTGCTTCACGCTGATTGGTCTATCTGTAGGGAGATCTAGTCTGCAACATATGACATCCGTTTTGCCCGGCACATCTGGAAACACACCCTCTTTGCTTTGGTGTAGGGCCTTTATCTGTGAGCTTCGGGCTTCATTCAATTTGGGATTTATTAGCACCTTATCCCAATCTACCGTTTTCTTCCCACTGCATGTGGGCATCTCGAAACATCATCTGTCTCCTCGGCTACTACCGATCATACTACCTTGGGGCCGTAGCGCACGGGACCGCTTTCTTCGTATTTCTTCAACATATTTACATGGAAAACGTACTTAGTGTCATCTACCAATAATTCATAGCCCGAGTCCTTTTTCCTCCGCGTCACACGGTACGGGCCTTCCATTGCATCATTAACTTATTATGATCCGTGGGTAGCAGTACAAGAACCCTGTCGCCCAGATTCGGATTTCTGTGAAGGGAGTTCTTGTCATCATATCCTTTATAGCGTTCGCGCGCCCTTTCCAGGCACTGATGTGCAAGCCTGCATGTTTCCTTCAACCTGTCCCGCAACTCAAGCACGTATGTGTATGTTGTCTTGAGATCTGATGCCATCTCTTTATTAGCCCACAGCTCCTTGAGTATTACAAGTGGACTTCTAACGGTTCTCCCATACAACATCTCGAAGGGCGAGAACCCAAGACTCGTTTGCGGTACTTCGCTGTAAGCGAACAAAAGAGCTGGGAGATATCTATCCCAATCAGTAGGTCTCTCCTGGCACATTTTCTTGATCATGTTTTTGAGGGTGGCGTTGAACCGCTCTACAAGCACATTACACATAGGATGGTAAGGCGTTGTCAGTAATTGCCTTACTGACAAAAGGCGGTTAACCTCCTTCATTAGTTCAGATGTGAAGTTCGAGCCCCGGTCACTCAAAACTTCTCTCGGGAACCCATAACGCGAAAACATTTCCACGAGACCCTCCGCCACTTGGATACTGTCAATAGTTCTCAGTGGAATAGCGTCAGGATAACGAGTGGCCACGTCAACCAGAGTAAGCACATATCTATTGCCTTTTGGCTGACACTGGAGACATTGGCCCCACAATGTCAATAGCAACTCGCTGAAAAGGTAGATTGATGGCTGGCATCTTGCCCAGAGGTACGGAACCAACTCTTTCCTTCGGAACTGTGCGCTGGCACACATCAAATGAGCGAACAGAGCGCTTAACGTCACTCTGAACACCCTGCCACAAGAACTCCTCGGTGATCCTAGACACCGTTTTTTGAACACCCTGGAGTCCGGCCATAATGGCGTCATGTCCTAAGCGTAGCACGGTCTCTCGCATATCTCTATGTAACACCAGCTGTTGGACCCGCCTTCCTGAACAAAATATACATTCCCTGTGCAAAAGATTATTTACCATTTGATACTCGAATGATGTCCGACTCTTCTTTCTTTTCACCTTTTCCCCGACTCTTTCTAAGCAGGCCTTCAATCTCAGGTCTTCTTTTTGACTAATTGCAATTTCGCCCGGTGTTATGCTCAGAAACATCGCAGCAGCAGTAGAGAGCGGGCGCTGCGTTGCTCGAGCTGTCGCTTGAGCTCTTGTCTCCACTACTGACGAGAAACTGACTGCATCCGTCTGAGCTGTCGCAGGGCTTTCCTTCTTTGGATGTTCTTCAACGTCGAGCGTCCTCCACTCGGGATCGGGGTCTTCGACACTTCTTGATCCCGTGATGTTTCCCAAAATGAAACCGTAGATGGGTTGGGGTACGCATTTTGCAACCACCTGCCCAGTATAATATCGCGTGGACACTAGAATCCTGGAAGGTACCTTACTGTGCCATCTACAAGAGTGATGGCCGACGCTTCCCCTGTAAGATCCTCGTCCTTCACCAGGCTTCTGCGAACCAAGTCTGTGTTGGCTCCGCTGTCTCTAAGCGCCAATGTAGGACGGTCCCCTATTTGCCCAACCACCACCGGCACTGTTGCTTTCGACTTGGGTGTTCCACTCACTGCCTCATTTTCCAGCAGCATTTGCTCTCCTTTCAGCTGTGGAACTTCGGGTGTCGTGACAAGTTCTACCCTAGAGTCGACAACGCATGCAGCTCGGTCCTGCGTTCTGTATCGGCACTCATCCAGAGTATGACCCCTCCTCTTACAACCTTGACACACAACCTGTGTTTTCTGGGCAGCGCTACTAGTCCGACAGTCAGGTACACGGTGTCCTACCTTGCCGCAGAGAAAACACCTTACTGGCGCCTTAGATGCACCGCCATATGATATTGGTTTTGCCGCATCTGTCTCTAAGGTCTTTTGGGTTTCCTCCTTTGAATTACTCAAATTTCTTAACCCTTGTGCCTCGAGGAATTGTTCTGCAGTGTCGGCGAACTCTTCCAGCGAACACAACTTTCTTTCTTTCAGGAATAGCGCCAGCTTTGAGCTGCAACACGCTAAAAATTGCTCTGTGACCAGCATGTCACGCACACCTTCAAAACTCTTTTCTGTGTTTGACATATCAAGCCCCCTATCAAAATAGTTGGATAGCCTGCAGGAAAACTGCTTAGCGGTTAGCGGTTTCTGAATACTCAGGTTTCGCGGTGCGAAATCTCTCACGGAAAACCACTGCCGTAAGCCTGAATACTTGGAGGACCGCCTTTTTGACTTTCTCGTAGTCCATGGAATCAGTGGCAGGCATCCTTCCAAACACATTCAGTGCCTCTCCGACTAAACACATGCTCAATGCCGTGGTTCATTCACTGCGCTCCCAGCCTTGCCCCAAAGCTATCCGCTCGAATCGTTGCAGATATGCAACCAAACCATCTCTCTTGTCATCGAAAAGAGCCATCAGCTTTCTTGGGCAAACTATGGCCGGTCTGGGTGATTCTGTACCCGCCAAGGAACGTTGATCATTGTCCGTGATATCGTCATAACCTCCCGCGACATGCGCCTGTTTCCACAAAATAAACTCCTTCTCCCGTTCTATCCTTTTTTTTCCTGTTCTTCTGCATCGCGGGCTCTTCTAGCTTCTCGCTCTTCTGCCTCGCGAGCTCTTTTCGCCTCGAGCTCTTCTGTTTCGCGAGCGTCTGCGCGTGCTTGCGCCCTTTCCTCTCTCTGCCCATCTTCCTCCTCTTTCTGCCTCTTTGCCTCCTCTTCATAGAGACGCAACGCCTCTTATTTGCTTAACCCCAGCTTGAGCTCTAGTTCTAACGTTTTTTGCCAAATCCATCCTTTCTGCCGTCAAGAGATCGGAAAGATCTGAGACAAAGCAAACAGAAAAAAAAAGAAAGGAATCCTGGCACAGGCTCGCCACTTATCTTTGTCACGGATTTCTGCGGAGAACGCTCGGACGGAAAGAACGACTAGGCGACCGGTGTACCCACACAAGCGCACATTTAATACAGCCTACTTGACACACACACTAGAACACAAAATTAACAAAACTAACACAAAACACAAATGCTATAAATACACACGATCCGGGCACACTGCTATCTGCGTCTACTACTAGCGTTCGGTGTTCGTGCTCACGTTTGCTTCGGTGTGGCTGCGGCGCTGTATGGATCCAGTATCTGGCGTCGAAGCGGCGTTCGACGTACTTGGGCTGGCGTCGCTGGCGTCGTTCGACGCGCTTGGGCTGGCGTCGCTGGCTGCGTGTATATATATATATATATATATATATATATATATATATATATATATATATATATATATATATATATATATATATATATATATATATATATATGTTGCGAACGTAGGTTGCGTTGGCTCCGCAGAATAAAGATTTAAGAGAAGTGGGCACTTCTACAAAGACACTTTTATTTATCAACGTTTCGACCGCACCGCGGTCGAAACGTTGATAAATAAAAGTGTCTGTAGAAGTGCCCACTTCTCTTCAATCTATATATATATATATATATATATATATATATATATATATCGGCATGTTCAAAAAGAAAAAAAGAACGGTAATCGAGGTCCCATGACCATTTTTTGTTTTCAATTAAATTTTTATATGTTATTGGTAAATGTGTCCACACAAAGGAATGAACCTTAGTTTTGCCAGGAACTTCGTAGTTTTCTCGGAAAAAAATCGTATGTCACAAGAGGTGGAGAATATCGTTTTTGCCACTTCGCAAAGTTGCAAGTTTGGAGCATCACTGCATGCACAATAAATGGTTTCCGCGTATAAGTATTTTTTCATTACTTCAATACAACTTTTACTATACGAACAATTAAAAAAACGTTTTCTTGCTTCGTTAATCTTCTGAGTAAAAAATCACAAACTTCGCTTCCGGAGCTGTGCGGTGCCAAAAAGGCACTTTTCAGGGCAGCCTTAGGTCAAGATGCGTAAAGATCTCCCGACTGAGTCTTTTTCTATGTATTTTTCAGCTACTTTGAATCACTTCAGGCAAGTTTTGTAGCTCTACACTTGACCTATATTTTTCAATATGGCGTCAAAATTGGCAGAAATTCGAAAACGTCGAAAAAGTGACAACTTTGACTTGAAGTTAAAAAAAACATAATCGAATTTTATTACAATTTTCCCTAATAATACTCAATACTTCATAATTTTAAGGCACCAAGAAAGTATTGCATTATATTGTTTGAAAGTATGAAAATAAATACAAAACGGACTTCATGATTTCAATCCATACGACTGCTCAGTATTCCCTCTTAGCATGCGCAATCATCAGAAGCTGGTTTTAGTGTTGATATTTTGTAAGTAAATTTTGAACGCTACAGTTGCTGAGTTCATAAGTGTAATTTGTAAGCGTTTTTTTCTATTACAATCACAGGTCTAAAGCTCCTATTCGCTTTCGTACTGTTCTAACGGTGGGACCTAAATTACTGTAAGCGTATTTCAGCACGTTATTTTGCAGTGACGTGTGTGTAGGGGTAGTTTATGCAAACAATTAATGCACCCGTCGCACTCTCAAGGTGACTAACTGCTACCGCCGCTCCAGGGATGAACCGCACTTGGCAGCCGCTCCTAAAGCTATGTAGCCCGGCGCGACACTTAATTTCACAGCACGATGTGTGCCGCCGCCGCACCTAGGCTTTAGCCGCCGCTATCATCTTTCCATCGCAACGCACCGAACGCCTGGCAGTTATGCCTCAGCCTTCGACCTTCGACCGAGATGACCCTTGTGAGCGGATGTTGTTCGGATCTCGAGTTTTGTGTGTCGTTTTCCAGGCCTGGTAGACCCGGTGGGGTCGTTTTCTGTGCTCACGTGTTTTCTCTGCGCTGGAGCGCTCCGTCGACAAGCATACTTGGTATCTCGGTCTCAGCTCGTACGCCAGACTGAAACAAGATCAGTGTCGACGGTGGGCAGCCTGTGTTAAAAATCCATTCATCTGTCCATCTCCTTTTTTTTTTGGAAAAGCAGTTCTGGGCCCTGCATCCGTCACCTGCTCTTCTGTCTCGCGATAATCTCCGGAAGCGGTGAGCTTTTGCTTTCATGAAGTGATTTCCGTGGCGAACGTTTTGTGCCGACTACTCAAAAAGGCACAAACAGAGAATTGAAAAAGGGCGTAATTTTCGCAGTGTAAAGACACTCAATGTCGCTGCTCTCAAAAAGGTCCTACTTCCCGAAGAAGCTCTCCGAGTACGAGAAAGTGACTTCATCTGTCAGAATTGTTACCGTCGGTTCAAGGAAGACATAGATAATATGCAGGCAGAGTCAACCGAAACATTACAAGAATTCCGCCCTGGGGAAGAAATCGTAGAAAATTTAAATTAAAGTGTCAGCCTTACCTCCGAAATCTCGCCCCTAAAGACACCGAGTGCTCTAAAAAAACGCCTCAGACTTTCCTATGCAAAGCGAAAGCAGGAAGAGGTGGAAAGAGCTATGGTGACGAAAATACGATCGGGGATACAGGCAGCATATAATGTCCCAGAGAGTTCGCGTGCGTCAGAAGAAAAGTGTGCGCAATGCAGCAGTTGGGAGGACAGCCTACATGCTGCCTACAATAGGTGTACGTCCTTTCAAGAGCGTTGCCAGCTGCTGACACTGCTACCACGAAACCTAACCGTGAAATATGTGCAGGAAGTTGTTCCAGAGGCAACGAGGTACGTTATCCAAAAATCGAAGAAGATGGTGAATGAGGAAGGCGTTTGGTCAACACAGGAGAGATATACAAGATGCAGACTACAGCAGAAAGACATAACCACCGTTTTAGAATATTAAACATGAATGAACTCGATTGTTCTAGACAGACTCCGAACAAAAGGATGTTGTGATAATCGAAAAGGAAGGAGGGAGAGAAAGAATGGATACCTAAACGCTTCATGACGCGGTCCTTGCGAGAAGCATTCCGCCTCTACAAGCAAGCTCACCCTTCCTCCCAGGTTGGCCTCACAAAATTTATATCCTTGCGTCCTAAGTGGGTGAAATTTTCGCCACAGTGGCAAGTGTGTGTTTGTGTGTGCTGTGCAAACTTTCAGTTGTGCCTCGTGGGACTGCAGAACGCGTCCGGAAGGTAGCTTTCTCCCGAAGATATGTAGAGCCTCTGCGTATGCCAGGAACCTACTGCGTCGTGTTTCCTTAGGAATTGTAAGCACTGTCCACAAGATGGCATTTTCACTTCGAAAAATTTTGAAATGAGCAGCGAGGACGAGGTGTTGATTGCTTCATGGGAATACGGTGAGCTCGTTAAAAATACTCTGAACGCTTCATCATTTATGAGAGAATTTCTAAGAATGACCATGAAATGGATTCCCCACCACTATATTAGATCTGTACAAGCAAGAGCAATACATGAAGAAAAACGCAGCTGCAAAAGAGGTGCAATTGTTTTGCATTTTGATTTCTCCGAAAACTGGACAGTTGTGCTTCCAGACGCAGTACAAGCGTACCATTGGCAGAAAAAGCAGGTGACCGTGTTTACTTGCGTTGCCACGTCAACAAAACCGACTCGGAACTCCGC
This sequence comes from Amblyomma americanum, assembly GCF_052857255.1. NCBI lineage: Eukaryota > Metazoa > Arthropoda > Arachnida > Ixodida > Ixodidae > Amblyomma > Amblyomma americanum. Next base: position 28,455,173 of record NC_135505.1, read on the forward strand.
CGTTATTTCCGACGATATGTCTCATGATTTAGCTCATGCGTGCTTACCTCTGTCGAAAATCAAAGCACACCTTGAAGGCAACGCGCCAATTTATACCAAGATAACATATGTGAGCGACGGGGCTCCCGCTCACTTCAAGAATAAATATCAGTTTCATGAGCTAAACGCAGTGAATGTCAAGAGACGAAATGGATGTTTTCGGCCACTGGACACGGCAAAAATGCTTGCGACAGCGTTGGTGGGCTTGTGAAATATCGAGCATCACACCACAACTTGCGGAAGCCTGCAAGTGAGGTCATACAAACAGCCAGCGGCTTCGTAGACGCAATTCAAGGAACGCTAATGAACATCACCATTCTGGAGCTCCCACAGAGGGAGCTTGCAGACTTTCGCGAAACGAAGAAGGAAGAATGAAAAATGGCAAAGTGCTTGGAGTTCAGACGCTCCATATGTGGAAGTACGTTAAAACAAATGAAGACAGTGCATCCTACGTGGCCTCCACCGCTGCTTCGGAATGGAAGAGACTGTGATCTGGTTTGTGCTTCGTGCTGGACAATATACTGTGCGCATACCGACTTCAAGCGCTGCCGTTTATTTCTTGTTACGATTTTCTGAATTGCAATCAGCACATAAAGCGGCATCCCATTTGTAAATTGCGTCCCTATTAAAACTACTCCTGATTAAAAATCTTGCAGATAAATTGTTCCTCTCAGAAGACGACGTTCTGTGCCCTGACATTGCCCTGTAGAACCTTTGAACACAGAGGTAAACAGATCCAGGTACGGAAACGTCGGCTTCAGAAACACATTATTATAAATTTTTATATATAAAAATTTTTCTAAGAAAAGACAAATGATCTAATATTTTTAAAGAAACTATTACATACCAATGTACCTTACGATAAATTAGAGAATACAAAAAAAACGTTTTACCGCAAGCAGCCAGTTCATCAGGTGAAATAGCGAATTTATTTCCATTTTGACGCATTAAGAACGCCGCTAACAAACGAGTAGAAGCTGTAGAAACATTCAGAATGGTTCGCATATTGTGGTAAATGAACTGTAACCACGTTCAGTGAGTGCTAAATCAAATTTCTGAGAGTTACTATTTCTAAGAGGCAGTAATAAACAATTCTAGGTAACAAAAACATGAACTCAGTTTTGTATTTATTTTTATACTTTAAAACAAAATAATGCAACACTTCTCTGGTGCATTATAATTATGAAGTATTGAGTATTATTAGGGCAAATTTTAATAAAATTCGATGATGATGCTTTTTTTGAAATTCAAGTCAAAGTTGTCACTTTTTTGACGTTTTTGAACTTCCGCCAATTTTGAGGCCATATTGAAAAATATAGGTCAAGTGTAGAGCTACAAAACTTGCCTGAAGTGATTAAAAGTAGCTGAAAACTACAGAGAAAAAGATTCAGTCGCGAGATCTTTACGCATCTTTCCCTAAGGCTGCCCTGAAAAGTGCCTTTTTGGCACCGCACAGCTCCGGAAGCGAAGTTTGCGATTTTTTAATCAGAAGATTTACACAGCAAGAAAACGTATTTTTGTTTGTTCGTATAGCACAAGTTGTAATAAAATATTGAAAAAATACTTATGCGCGGAAACAAATAATTGTGCATGCAGTGATGCTCCAAACTTGCAACTTTGCGAAGTGGCAAAAACGACATTCTCCACCTCTTGTGACATACGATTTTTTTCCGAGAAAACTACGAAGTTCGTTGCAAAACTAAGGTTCATTCCTTTGTGTGGACACATTTGCCCATCACATATAAAAATTTAATTGAAAACAAAAAATGGTCATGGGACCTCGATTACCGTTCTTATCTGAACATGCCCATATATATATATATATATATATATATATATATATATATATATATATATATATATATATATATATATATATATATATATATATATATATATATATATATATATATATATATATATATATATATATATATATATATATATATATATATATATATATATATATCGGAGTATACTCCTCATTTAAGGAAACATTTTTATTTGACTCGACGTTTCGATCGGAGGACCGATCTTTTTCAAGAGGGACCATACAGTGCATGGGCGCGTGTTCTTATAGCATGGGACTTGACACACAGAAGGCTTAAAAAGAAAAGAAATAAAGAAAAGTAAAGAAAAGAAAAAATGGGGGAAGGGGCGGCCGGGAGAACGGAACACAACTGACACCTCGTCGCGCATCCGTGAACTCACTGCACACACACACACACACACACACACACACACACACACACACACACACACACACACACACACACACGCACACACGAAGCGAAAGAGGGAGGCCGAGCTGGGTGCGTACGCGGCTACTGCGACAAGAAAAAAGAAAAAAAGAAAAAGAGAGGGAGAGAGAGGCAAAAGCAGAGAAAAAGGGGAAAGCAAAGAAGATACGTGGTGAGGCTTAACAAAAGAAGGGATGCGTCCGCCAATTGTGGGTTTCGGTATGCCTCTGTCCGCGTATGTGCGGCCCCGAGCGGCTCCGAAAGATGGCCCGGGCGAGGCGGAACAGGTTGAGACCGCCCAAAGTGGCTCCAGATGGTGACACGCGAGCCGCTAAAACCAGATGAGCTTCCCATAGGAGGACCAGATGTAAAGGCTTGTTGACAGGAATGCAAAAAAAAAACAAAAGATATAGCACAGAGAAATTTCAAAAAATGAAAAATATATAAAAATCACAAAAAAGAAGAAAGAGAAGGGGACATATGGCCCTCGAGGGACCAAAGAATGAGTTGAACGGTGGATGGAAACAAGCCGAAACTGACATGCAGCAGGGGTATGACCTCAGACGACTCGGTCAGTGGTTGTACTTTGTCTAATAGGGTTGAAATTTTCTTTGGTTTCTGCCATCGAAAGAGACGATAGGGTGCCATGGTTTTCGTTGATGCCCTTTTGGACTGTGTTAAATTTCAAAATAAAGTATGATTCGCGTTGTTCGCGCTCCCGGGTGTTTTTAAAGCTACTCTGCAATATCGTTACTTTAAGTTTGTCAAACTCGTGGCCTTTTTCGCGGAGGTGTCTCGATAGTGGGAGGCCAGGGAGAGATTGAGTATGTGAGCGGTGGTTATTAAATCTTAATCGGAAGGAATTGTCTGTTTGGCCAATGTACTGCATCTGACATTCGCCGCACTCGAGCATGTAAACAATATTACTGGAATCGCAATTTAAGTCCTCTCGGATAAAATGTTTGAAATCTGAATGGGTGCTTTTAGTCAGTGCTGTGGTTTGCATGTGTTTGCAAACTTGGCATCTGCTCTTTCCGCAAGGTGTGCAACCCACCGGCCTCGGTTTATTAACCGTTGAGTGCACAAGGTGATTTTGTAAATTTTTTGGCCTTCTGTATGTTACCCGGGGGACCAATGGAAAAAATTTTGAGAGCCGCTCACTTTGTTCTATGATATTGAAGTGTTTTTGAAGGATTTTGTTAATATTCGGTAGGTTGTCTGTGAATGTCAGTACTAGATTAGAGCGATGCGGTGTTGGCGGGGATTCCGCAGGGATGTGATTACGGTTAGTAACTTCCGCCCTTTTAATGGCATCGTCGATGATTGAAGGCGGGTAGCGCTGTTTCTTAAGAATTTCGCCCATGTGTTTAGCATTTTTTTGAAAATCTTCTGCTCGAGAGCAAATGCGTTTGAATCGGATAGCCTGTGAGTACGGAATTGAAGTTTTGCAATGGCGTGGGTGGCAACTGTTGAAATGAAGATACTGTTGTCTGTCTGTGGGTTTTTTATAAATGCTAGTGATTAATGCACCCCTGTCAACACGAACAAGCACATCAAGGAAGTTAATGCTATTAGTTGAGTACGTGTGTGTAAAAGAGATATTTGGATGTATGTTGCTGAATGAGGTGATGAACTGAATTAGTTTTTCCTCTGTCTCTGCCCAAATTATGAATATGTCATCAAGAAAACGTTTATAAAAAGCCGGTTTGGTTGGATATGAGGAAAGGAAGTCTGATTCAATTTTGTTCATAAATATGTTGGCGTAATTTGGTGCCATTTTTGTGCCCATAGCCGTACCACTCGTTTGAAGATAATATGAGTTATTGAATTCGAAAGTGTTATGTTTAAGGACCAAATTTGCAAGCGTTTCGATGGCACTTGGACTGGGAGAGTCTAGGATTCTGTGTTCTTTATAGGCTCCGACCATGGCCTGTATTCCGTCGTCATGGGGGATATTAGTGTAAAGTGACACCACGTCCATGGTAACTAGGAAAGCGCCATGAGGGAAGGCGACATCGGATAATTCTCTCAGGAAGTGGCTAGTATCTCGTATGTAAGATGAATGTTTCGGAGGTATATGTTTGATGAGGGAATCGATGTAATCGGAGATCGGTTCTGTCATTGTGCCGACACCAGAAACAATAGGCCGTCCCGGATGATTCTCTTTGTGTATTTTCGGAATTATATAAAAGCGCCCCGTGGAGACATTTTTTGGCGTCAGCGCCTTACTTATTCGCCATGGTAATTCACCTTCATCGGTTAGTTTATTCAGAGTTTTTGCTATGATCCTCTGGTGTTCAGATGCGGGGTCTGATGATATTTTCTTATAGAATTTTGAGTCGTTGAGTTGGCGGTTGGCCTCCTGAATATAATCATCTTTGTCCAAAATAACTAAGTAACACTCCTTTCTCCCTCCTCTTGAGCTCACAAACTTAAAACGTCCATCTGACGCGAGAATACTACGGTCCTGAAGAAGACCGCACCGCGGTCGAAACGTTGATAAGTAAATGTGTCGCTGTAGAAGTGCCCACTTCTCTTAAATCTATATATATATATATATATATAAAATTGTACAGCTCTGTTTATTTTGACTGGCAACTCCGTCGATTAAGTGTCCCATTAAGTGTCCTATTTCGGTGGGACTCAGGCGCACAAATTGGTTGGCGCGTTGAGGCTCTATTAATTCGATCACAGTATTGTGGGTACCAGTGTCCAGGAGGCGTTTCGTGCAAGCTTTGCTGCTCCTCTTCGTAGATTATTGCGCAGTGTGCTTCAGTTTGACATTGAAGCGAGAAGAAACCACGTGACAGCCGCGACCGCACTCAGAAGCAGCCTCCACCAAAAGCGAGCGCTAGCCTTTGTTTCTATGCGCCGTCGGCATTCATTGTGTTCTTTGGCGTTGGCGTTCTCAACGTTCTAGATTCCAAAATTTTGAGTAAATTAAGGGCGAATAAATGGCTGCCTGGCTCAGTGGATGCCCCAATCGCGCTTTGAGGTACGTGACGGTGGTGAGAGAGAAAGAGAAGTGCGTTTCATGCATTAGCGCTGACAATGTTGTGGCATACGCAGGGCACTGCAGCAATAGGGTGCAGCGTTCTTTGGGAGATCATCTCTCGCGATCAACCAGTAACTGCCACCTGCCAAGGTGGCAAAGGCGGGCGCGCTCCCAATTCAGTGTGCGGAACGCGCTCAACGTTGCAGACGACAAGCAGCGACTAATCTCAGCTGTGTGACCAGGTTGAGCAGTAGTTAAAGGGCAGCTAATTTTAAGGCTTCTTTCTTGGCTCATGAGTGGCGTGGACGGAAGTTCTCCGCAAGAACTGTCAATCATATGTTCTGTGGTAAATAAAACAAAAATGTCAAAGTTTACTAAGAAACAGTTTTTAATCCCCGTGCATATATGAAATTAACGAGCAATTAAAGCAGTAAGAAGATATGTAAGAACAAAACGAAAGCAAACAGAGCAAAAATGGCACGAAATAAAAGAAAAACTCGAAGACGCTTCGTTATTCGTCGTTAAGAGTGGGACGCGATTACGCGTTGCAGCGGGCCCAAGGACCCCACGAAGCGCCATCGCCCGTTCTGGATGCCCCACTCCAGTTGTAGCCAACACAGTGCTGTGCGAGTGTGTTTTAATTCCTCCAACATGAACTAATGACGCGGCACTCCGCGCGTGGGGACGACCTGCACGACGCAGCTCACGCTGCTGGGATTCACCCCCTTGAACACCAGTGAGCCAACCTTTCGACGACGCGGAACAACCGGCTCCTGCATCGACGTTGCCTTCGCATCCAGAGGCATCGAGGCGACATAGCGCCGATCACCATCTCTCTGGGGCTCGGATCATTACTCTACCCTAATCGAACCCACTGCAGTGGAGGCGCGCCCCAAACGTGCCTACTCCATTACCAACTGGAGTGCGTTCAGGCGGGCGGTCGACGAGACGGCGGCCACTGGCGCAGATTTCTTTTCAAGTCTAGTCCGAAGCGCTCTCGCAGCCACCCAACGAGTCGAGGTAAAGGCAGGGCAGCCCACACCTGATATGGAAGCTGCCCAATCTGCGCGACAGATACTGCGCCATTTCCTTTCCCCAAAAGACAAGCGAGATCGCGCAGTTCGACTGGCGCGACGGACTGACAAAGCCGCCGCCTGCACGCGGCAGCGCATCGCCACGCCAAACAAGCTATACCACCGGCAGTGGGCTTCACAATGCCAAAGGATGGTGGAGGATGTCAGCTCGCGGAGGCTGTTTGACACCCTGCGGCGCATCACCGAACCACAGGCAAACCGTCAATCGCTGGCCGCCCTCGCAATCTCCAGCGGGCTCAGCTTTGAAGAGTTGACAAAGCGGTTTTCCGACCGGTTCGCGCCGCAAACCCAGTTAGCATAGCTGCTCCTGAGAGCCCCAGAAGCAGCGCCAGTCCCTCGCCAGTATCCTCGGAAGGTTCATGTGATGCGCCGTTTACCGCGGCGGAACTGATCAATGCGCTGCAGCACTGCCGCCGCCGCTCGGCGCCCGGACCGGACGGCGTGACATACCAGATGCTGCGAAACCTGGATGCGCATCAACGACAGATCCTCCTGCAGCAGCTATCGCCTGGTGTGGGAAAGTGGGGAGCTACCGGAGGATTGGCGAACCGCAATCGTTTGTCTCATCCGAAAGGCAGGGTGCCCACCTACGGCGCTGAGCGGATACTGGCCAGTGGCATTAACATCGCCGGCTGGCAAACTCTTGGAGCATATGGCGTTGCAGCATCTGAACGAGCGGGCTGCGGAGGCTGATTTGTTTGACGAGCGGCAGACAGGTTTCCGGGGGATGCGGTGCACGGCTGATTCTATATCGGACGTTGTTACAGCGCTGAAGCATGCCAGGGCGGCAGGCCAGGGTGCACTGCTGCTACTATTGGACGTCTCGGGCGCTTTTGACAACGTTCACCGCGCACCAATCCTCGCTGTGCTTGAGGTGGCCGGTGTGAGCGGGCGCCTTTTGCGATACGTTCACGGCTTCCTGAGCAGGCGCACCATGCGCGTACGTGTAGGTGGTAAGCTCTCGAAGTCTCGCCCGGTGGACAGGGGCGTGCCGCAGGGCTCTGTCTTATCATCATTTCTGTTTAATGTGGCCATGTCGGTGGTGTCGGCCTCCCTCCCCACGAGCGGCCGACACCATGCGTACATGCCCCTATATGCAGACGACATAGCTCTGTGGTGCCGGGAACCACCGGGCGAGGCGCTCCGCGTACGGGGGTGGCTTCAGGGATCCTTGACCAAATCGATGCCAGCTTGCGCGGCCTTGGTTTGTCGCTGAGCGCGGACAAATCGGTGGCCATGGTCTGCGTTTCGCGCTCGCGCGTGAACCTTGCGCCACTGTCACTGGACGGGACTCCGACTTCTTGGCGTAAATCGGTGCGGTACCTTGGCCTGGACATCACCTGGTGCCTTTCCTTCCGCCCCGCCGCGACCAAGGATCACCGCCGCCGTCAACAAGCTCACCGCTCGAAGCCAGAGCATCTCCCAGCAAGCGATGCTGTGGTTATTCAATGCCGCAGCTTTAGGGGCGGTGCTCCATGCGCTGCCGCTCGTCACGGTGCGACGAGAAACTCGAGCTCCAGCTCCGCAAATCCCTGCGCGTGTGCCTAGGCCTGCCCAAAAACTCGCAGTGTGCTGCAACGTTGGCCGAAGCAGCAGTGTGGCCACGTGAGCTCCAAGCAGCGCGCTGGACACTGAATCACATCGACTGGCTTCAACACGCACCGGACGGCGGCTCGCTGCTGCAGCGTATGCGCTCGCACGCGCGCTCACGAATGGGCGCGGCGCTGCTCGAGTATGAGCAATTGACCCAAGGCCCACCCCCCTACGGCTCCTGCGCGCCCTGGCCTGCTGCCTCGGAGGTACAGCGAGAGATCGTCTGCAACGCCGGAAAGCGGAGCACACCCCTCTGTGCTGTGCAGCAGCTGGCCAGAGCCGTCATACACTAGGAGCTCCAGGACCATCTCCTCGTGTACACCGACGGCTCAGTGGCCCGCGACCACTGCTCCCTTGCAGCGGCGGCTACCATCCCCGCCCTGCGACTGCACAGCCAGCAACACGCCACTTTTTTGGGCTCCTCCACCATGCCGGAGTTGATTGGGATCCGGCTCTGGCTGCACCTGCTGCTCACACTCGGCCCACCGCCGCCCAGGAGTGCTCTGCTGTGCGACTCCCGCGCCGCCCTCAGCCGCCTGCAATGTAACAGCCGCGGTACCCAACAAGGGCGGGAAATTCGCTCGCCTATCGCGCGCCTCGCGCAGAGAGGATGTGCCGTGCGTGCACAGTGGGTGAACGCCCACTGCGGCATTACCGGCAACGAGGAAGCGGACGACCTCGCGACCGCTGCACATCAACCACATGCCAGCGATCTGCCCCTTGCGCTGGAGGACGTGCGTGCGGCCATCCACGACCATCTCCGAAAGCAGCACCGCGACCGACGCATCGCAGGAGGTGAGCGCATCGACAGCATCACCGGCTGTCGCGCCTTACACTGTCGCAACGTGTAATGATCCTCCGCGCGCGCATTGGCTGCGTGTTTACCGGGGAACGACGGGAGCGTCACGGAATCGCGACGAGTGATGTGTGTGACGGATGCGGTGCAGTGAAAAAAACTAGAACACCTCTTCCTTCACTGTGCCGCGTTCGCCGACGCTCGTCGCAATATCCTTGCGGCCTATAGGGCGCTGGGCATACTACCAGACTCCCTCGAGACGCTATTGTGGCCGCAGGGCAGTGCGCGCACTCGTGAGCGAACTTTGGTGAGCCTCTGTGCATTCCTCGAACACGCGGGCTTGACGTCCCGTCTGTTCTCCGTCAGCGACCGAACGCTCCGCGAGTTCTACCTTGAACGAATTATAACTGGACGCCCCACTCCAGTTGTATTCAACTCAGTGCTGTGCGCGTATTGATTCCTCAAACATGAACTAATCACGCGCACAACCTGGACACTTTCTTATTGTGTAAATAGTTTTTATGTATTACTTCTCCCTCTATCTTCTCTTCCTGTCCCCTCAGCTCTTTCACTTCATTTCTCCATTCTGCCTGCTATCCTTTATTTCCGCTGCCCCAGCTCTGGTGCTTCAGTATCGATGGCAGCTGTCGGGGCTAACAAAAATATTTTCTTTCCTTTTTGCTATTATTTTAATAGAAACCATTACCACTACCAACTAATCACGCGCACAACTTGGACACTTCTCTTATTGTGTAAATGGTTTGTATATAATAGTTCTCCCCTATCCTCTCTTCCTGTCTCCTGACTTCTTTTATCTCATTTCTCCATTCTGCCTGCTATCCTTTTTTTCCGCTGTCCCAGTTCAGGTGGTTTATAATCAATGGCAGATTCCGGGGCTAGCAAATATCTTTTCCTTCCTTTTTGCTATTATTTCCATTTAAAAAAACACCACCACAACCCGTTCGGCGCGAAGCCTTGTCCACTTGACAATTAAAGGAAACGAAATGACGCCTGTCTCATATATTTCGGTTAGCATCCGAACCGCGCCGTAAGGAATAAGATAGGAATGCTTTTAATATCCAACAGAAACAGGGAAGCTACCCGCCTAGATGTCTACCGAAATGTATTCTCTCTCGGCGGCGGCTTCGGGCAGTCGGACTACTTGTAGCCGAGTCGCCGGATTGGAGCTCTGTAGTATTATTGAGATTCTCCTACAAGCAGGCCCAACACGTAGACCCTCTCGTGATGCTACCATCACGAAGTGGGACACGTTCCGCACCTCCCGAGCAGCCCGCACTCTACACACCATCTCAGACGTAGCCACTTGGTGCGACCAACTCCAGCGTGACGTCCGCGCCGTGAGTCCCCACTCCCAGAGGCAGTCGCCCTGAAGACGCGATGGATTCCCATCTCCTGCACCCATGGGACGCCAAGGCGGGTCTCGAACGGAAGTGGCGACGGCAGCGCTGAAATAGAACACTCAAACGCCGACTAGCCAGGCTGAACAAGAAGATTGAGACGCATGCTGCAACTCTGTCTCGCCATAATTGGGAATCTCTCTGTAACAAGCTGGACGGCAACATGAGCCTGCCCCAGACCTGGAACCTATTCCGCCATCTCATTGCTTGGACTCAGTCCATGACACACCAGAAGCACAACCTTATAAAGCTCATACACACATCCGAGGCCTCCCCGCAGGAACTTCTCGAGGAGCTTCGTGAACTCTACTTCCCGGCATATCCCTCCGCAGACCACCCTGACTACACAGGCTCCCCCAACGACCTTCTCGACCAACCGATCACCGAGTCGAAAGTGAGGCCAGAACTTCAGCGCCTCAACGCGTCCTCAGCTCCTGGCCCCGACGGAGTGCACAACAAGGCACTCCGAAACCTCGATTGCCCCTCCGTCAAAACCCTAACCAACTACTTCATCGAATGATGGCTGCGCGGCGCCCTCCCACCTCAGTGGAAAGACGCCAAAGTAGTCTTTATTCCAAAATCCGGCAAACCACTTCTCCCCGCTAAACTCCATCCCATCTCTGTTACGTCATGTGTGGGCAAGCCCATGGAGCGCGTTCTCCAGACCCGGCTCAGCCGGTATTTGGACAACAACCTTATGCCCTCGTGCATGTTTGGCTTCTGCCCTGGCCTGTCCATTCAGGACGTCTTTCTACATTTCAAGAACCACATCCTTGGCTCCCCCGCGTGCGACACCAAGGCTATCCTCGGCGTCTACGTAACAAAAGCTTTCGATAACGTTACCCACGCAGCCATCCTAGAGGGCCTCCACGCCCTAGGCGTAGGCCCGCGGATTTACAATTACGTCTGCGATTTCCTCTCCGAACGAATCGCCACACTCACCATGGGCGACCACCGGCTGTCCGGTGTCTCACTGGGAGCACGAAGAACCCCTCAGGGTACTGTACTGTCTCCTATCCTCTTTAATATAGCCCTTCTCCAACTCCCCCACCAACTCGCCCTAATACCCGACATACATTTCAGCCTCTATGCTGACGACATCACTATCTGGACTAATCGAGGCTGTGATGCGGACATGGAACACAACTTACAGTCGGCCCTCAACATCACCGACTCATACGCTCACGCGCCCGGCCTAGCCTGCTCCCCTTCTAAATAAGAACTCTTCTTCTACCGCCCCAGGCCACACGACCCCTCCAACCCTCCCATCTCACTCACTCTAGGAAGCCACCCCTTTCCCCTGGTCTCCAAGATTGGCATCCTGGGCCTCGTCCTTCACTCCCACGGCGCGCATGGCAACGCCATCCAAACTCTCCAGACCCAAGCCCAGCAAGCCACCCGTTTAATTCGGCGCGTGGCGAACCGGCGCGCGGGTCTGCGAGAGCGGAACACTCTCCGCCTCACCAAAGCTTACATCGCGAGCTGCACAGCGTACTCATTCCCCTACCTCCCCCTAATGCAGAAGGAGCGGGACCGCATCAACGCGCTCCTCAGGAGCTGCACGAAGGTTGCCCTCCGCCTACCCCCAGCACCTCTACTACCCGGCTGCTCAACCTCGGTACCCACAACACGTTTGAGGAGCTTGCAGAAGCCACCCTAAAAGCACAGCTGACTCGCCTGTCGAGTACCGCTGCAGGCCGCACTCTACTCTGTCAGCTAGGCATCTCCCCGATCACCCATCCTACCGAGGGGACTCCCCTACCTCCAGACCTTCGCTCCCATCTCATTATCCTTCCAATCCCTCAGAACATGCACCCCGAGCACGACGGAGAACGCAGGACAGCCCACGCCAAAGCCCTGCACAAGCTCTACGGCTACTGTCCCGAGGTAGCCTACGTGGACGCGGCAGCGTACTCGTCGCGCTCCCGCATGGTTCTCGCCGTCGCTAATTCTCAGGTCTGACTAATCGCACCAGGATCCGTCACCATAGACTCGTCGGAAATTGCGGAGGAAGCGACCATTGCACTCGCTCTTGCCTCCACCTCTGCCACGAAAATTATCTCCGACTCAAATTCCGCCCTATCCAATTTCGCCAAAGGCCTAATATCCCGTACTGCGGCTCGGCTTCTACGCTTCTGGCACCCCACCCACCCCGTAACCCTTATCTGGACCCCCGCACACGCAGACCTTCCGGGTAACGAGGAGATGCACTCCCTCGCCCGAGGTCTCACTTTCCGGGCCGGAGTTGGACCTCCTCCGCCTTCTCTGGAGCGTCTGCTTACGTTCAAGGATATTCTTGCCTACTACCGAGATACCCGGCGCGTTTACGCACCGCCGGCTCCCTCCCTAGCCTTAATACAAGCCTCCCACTGGCGCCGACTCCAGACCCGAACGGCTCCCTAACCTATTATCCTTCATGCCCGCTACCCCGATCAATTCCTTTCTTCTTGTAAGCTCTGCGGGAAACCGGGAGACTTCCTTCATGTCCTCCTCACATGTCCTGCCTTCCCACACCTTCCATCCCCCATCACGGCGGAGTCATACTGGGAGACTCTCCTGGCCAGCTCCGCTGCTGCTGACCAGCACCGGATAATTACCGACGCCCTGAAGCGGATAGCCCTCCAAGGGCTGTCCTTTGCCCTGTAAGGAAAGCCCCCTAAGGGTTGCCTTGTGCCATGTTAGGGGGTATGCCCCACCCCCCTCGGTATTTGGCAATAAATGTTTCCACCACCACCACCTCAGCGTGTGGTCCAAGATAGCCCCGAGTTTCGTACAGGAAAAAATATGGCCGACGCGCGGCAGGCGACAGGTACTACTACGAAGACATCGGGTTTTCTTTCGACCGGACGAGCTGTATGCACAGTCGAATGAAAAGAAGAGAGTCTTGTAATGTTCTTCCATCGATTCAATGATCTCTCGATGATACGCCATGCTTTAAATACGGAGGTAACGAATTTTCAAAGAGAATGGGGCCGAAATGACCCCGGCCACCTGGAAGTCTTGTTTCTAACTTGCCTAAATGCACCAGGGAAATGTTCATTTACTATACTCAGATGGTTCAAATAGTTCGGTGCATCGGCGCGCAGAATGTATCGGTCATATATTGTTCCCCAGAGCGCGCACAGCTGTTATGTTCAGGAACATTATATGCCCGGAAAATAAGTAGTATAAAAAAATTCAGTTAAGAAAACCCCAAAGGAGGCTAGAACTGTGTATCCGGGTGTTACACGAGAAGGTAAGGACGAAGCCACCACCGTCTGGAAGACGTTAAAGTAACGAATAATAATAATAATTGGTTTTGGGGGAAAGGAAATGGTGCAGTACCTGTCTCCGTTGGACACCTGAATTGCGCTAACGGAAGGGATAAAGGTGGGAGCGATAGAAGAAACGAAGAAAGAGGTGCCGTAGTGGAGGGCTCTGGAATAATTTCGACCACCTGGGGATCTTTAACATGCACTGACATCGCACAGCACACGGACGGATTAGCGTTTTGCCTCCATAAAAACGCAGCCGCCGCGGTCGGCTTCGAACCCGCGAACTCCGGATCAGTAGCCGAGCGCCCTGACCACTGAGCCACCGCGGCGGGTTAAAGTAACGAGCGTTAGCTGTTTCGTAGCGTAATATGTCGTCCAAGCTATGTATTACCAAGTGATTAAGCTAGTCATGGCCGTGATGTTAAGCCCAACCATAAATGAATATTAACCTAATTAGGCAATATTGGTGTCAAACATGTTCTCGCTGAGGCTGCTACGAATATAGCATTAGTTAGGTCATGATGTTATCAGGTTTTTAATAGGAGTTAATGAATTTAACCCTAACCATAACTCTATATTAAGTTCAGTAGTTAATATTGGTGCCTAATGCGTTCTCATCTAGAGCATTCCAAATATCTCGTTCGTTTTATAGTGACCTGTTTATTTATTGAGCTATAAGCGAATAAACATAGTGGCGTTACTAGTTAATTAGAATTTCACAAAATCAGTGACCTCATCAATCAATCATCACTTCGATATACTAATGACATTACCAATCAGTCAGCAAATTGGGTAGCTAGGTCAATTTAATATGGGGACCGCCATCTTCAGTTCCTAGTGCTTAGAGAAGTTCAAGCCGAAGGGAGGTGGTAGCATACCCCAAGAAATCGAGAAACGTGAAGAATGAGAGCTAACGCTATTAAAACGTTTACACTCGGTTGTCAACGGAGGAGCAATAAACTTTTCTAGGCTTTTCTGTCGTACTTAGCCCAATTTCTCCCCTGGTGGCCTCCATGAAGAGGTTACCACGAGGATCAAATCTGCGATGTTGGCCTGTACTTGTGTTCACTGCGTCTGATCTTTTCCCAGCTGTCAGCTGAGGGATATGGCCGGAGCTTTCTGGTGGTGGACTTACCTCGAATCCCTAGAGAATATGGTCATTGTAGAGCCACTGAGCTCAAGACCGCCACGCAGCAGGCCGAAATATGCGCTCCCACCGGCCTTCGGGCTGTTGACACAGTCGACACGGTAGCGCCGACAAGTGCCCGCACTGGGGAGCTGACGGGCACACGTTGCGTGAGTTATAGCGCGCCGGCATGTCTCGTCTCGGTCCCATTGGAGGATTCCTGCCTCGGGAAACCTTAAACGGCCATTTCACCCGCAGCGCTTTCCGAGGAAACGCTCCCTTTTCTTCTCTTTGCGCGGGTGTGTGCCGGCTCGGCGTATTCACCGTGGGGTAAACGGCGCCGCTTCTAGGCGACGCGCGGGAAGCCGGGAACACGGATTGTGCCTGGTCAGTGTCAGTAGCACGCTTTCCGAACGCTGGCCTTAAGGCTTCTTTTTCTTAAAGTCAATGGGCGGCTTCAGCGGCGGCATGCTATAGTTCCAGAGGCGCGGAAAGATGAACACCCGCAACGGCGGCGCCGAGACGATTCTTCTTTTGGCCATGTGTTGTTGTTTCTACTGGCTGACACCATTTCGAGGAATAGCGGGCAAATGACGGTTCTGTTCGTAAGCGTGTGTGTGTGTGTTCGTGCCTCGATTCGTCAGCGCAGTCCTACTTGCTGATTGGAAGATGCTGTGTTCTGATGTGTTGCGCTTTTCTTGTTTTGTGGATTATCTCAGTCAAGTGGGTCTCGGTGGAAGCACTGTGGGCCCGCCCAAATATCCGGCCACAGACGACTGCTACGTCACGAGGGGGCCGGTTCTATCGAGACCGTTGGCGGGTTCCGGAAGTACCCTCCTCCAGAAGCGTAGATTGTTTCTGATATCCACGTAAGAAATTAGCGGGATATGATAATCCGCGGCACAAACGGGGGATTGAGTGAAGCCCTTGGGATGAACGCTCGGGCCTCGTTCCTCTGAAAACCCTGGTGACCGGTCAGCCATAATATGTTTTTTTTTTGCTAATCGCTGAATCTGAGTTGCTCTCAAGTGCCGATAGTACTCCGCGGGCGAGTGGCGCTACCCTACCCGAAACATAATTTAGGCAGGCCTGCTGCTAGTCCGGCATTATGTACGCTGCGTCGGAGTGGGTGGCAGCCAATGCAATCGCCACTTCCTCCAACATAGCGCGTCGCGTTTTCATCTAAAGAGCATTCACCTGCTTTCCCTCGTGCACCACCACAAATGTGCAGATGCCTTCCTCGGTAGGACCCCCTGCATCCAAACAGTTTGTCGGTCCTATTGCCGTAATGGTTTGAAATAATTTTTCCCTGGCTTCGCGCGTCACCTGATTATAATCTCAATTCATAATTCGGGGGAGCAGCTTAACTGTCAAATCATTTTTCCATGCATCCTTGATGTCAACTCTGCGTTCCGTGGTGGGGAGCGTCGAGAGACATAGGTGCCTCAGGACTTGTTTGCCGGCGCTGGCCACCGAAAGGCTGGCGATTTGGCTTGTGTTTCGGGCCTCAAGCAAGTTCTCTATCGAGTCCTAGCTCCTTTTTAACGCCCGCCCTAATCATCGCGGCGAGGTTACGCGGTGTATCTTTTCTCAGGTGGAGATCAGGCGCAGCATACACCACCCGACTGACCATGAACGCCTGAACCAAACAAACGAACGCTTTCTTTACAGTAATTGCCAGATATTCTGCAAAAATCCAAAGAATTTAATCGCAGGTGGACTTTATGTTTTAAACCAGCGGCATTGTTATTGATTTATAGTCCACGGTTATTGATTTGTGGTCCGAATAACTGAAGAGTCTCCAGCACTGTTATGTGGGTGACGTTAACGTTATTTTGCTGTCGTTGCCTAGCTTTCCTTCCATTCTAAAGAGTAAGAGAGATGATTTCTTCGGAGCGCATTCCAGACCGCACTCCCGAGCTTAATCGTGCACTACCGAGGCAGCCTCTTGTAGGGCCCCCTCCATCTGCCCCATGTCGCCCCGTGATGACCAGATAGTAATGTCATGTGCGTGAATGGCATGGAGTAGGCCATCCGCGGCGTTGAGCCTCTCGGGAAGATCATTGAGAGCAGAGATAAAAGCAGCGGACAGATAACTACTCCTTTAGGTGTGCCTCGGCAGCCCATCTTAATGGGCCCAAATTTTGATTATCTAATCTTATGTAAGCGTATCTATTTCTTAAAACGTTTTTATATATCTGTAAGTTTTTTCGCCGCAATCAGTGGCGCTCTATGTTTCCAGAATGTTGCTGTATTTAACATTGTCAAAAACCCCCTTCAGGCCCAAGGCAAAAGTAGCCCTGTCTGCCGGATTTCTGTTGGGGGAGGGGTGAGGTAGATGACAATTCTCTACTGATTTGGAGCAGCGCGTGCTGCACCAATAAATGAGGCAGGAATAGAGTCTCCAGAGACACGTGCCCGAACCTATCACTAGTCCGAAACGCTACAAATTACGAAAGGCACAATCCAGAAGAAACTCTCGGCAGTAACCATTCAATTCTACAAATCACATTATAATAAAATAAAATGCGGATAACGAGGGGAGAAGCTTGTCTGAACAATTGAACAATGTTGAGGGAAGGAGGAGCCCCGGTATAAAGTGTCGACGCAGAAAACTAGCAGGATAGGGCCAAAATGCTAATTGAAAGCAAAAATCGATTCATGCGCACATTTCAGACCACCGACGGCATCGCAACAGTAGACAAATACCTCTTACACTTGTCAGAAGCCAGGAGATCTCTAAGAGGTTGAAAATTAAAAACACAACGTTAAGCTTAAAATCAAGATTACCCAGCTAACCAAGCAGGCGGAAGCGTACGTGTGGTTTCTAGAGAAAATCAACTGGATAGCTAAATGCGATTTTCTAGAGATTACCGTCAGCACAAAGGGTACATGGGGCTTCCTCAGGTGTCTCATCGAGCCTAATAAAACGAAAGGCGAACAGAGCAGAAATGCAAGGGGGGCACTCCACGACATTAAGGTTGCAGACGAACAACTCGCTGATAAACTCAAATCAAGATGTACAACTGTAGACCATAATGAGCAGATTACAGCATGCACTAGAGAAGAAAATTCAAAGTTGGACGCAAAATTCACCGTCGAGGAATTCAAGGCCGCTCTGATGAGAATGAGGCGAGGTACGGCACCGGGAGACGCCAAGATAACGGTTGGCATTCTGGCCAACCTCGACGATTCAGCTCTAGAAGATTTTATGCACTACAGCAGCGAATGCTTTGACTCGGGGAAGTTACTGAACGAGTGGAAAACATCCATAGTGACGTTAATTCCCAAGCCCCGGTAAAAAGACAGTCACAGAGAAGTATTGCAAAAAGGTTATTAGTCTGGGCTACTCGGTACATTTCGCAGGAAAAGGTACAGCGCAAAAAGACAGGACTAAAGAAGCGGACAGACACTGGCGCTTACTTACGACTGAGGATTTTATTGTTGTGTTAGTGCAATAAATATGAGAACCTAAGGGCAATCACCGTGTACCTCAACAAAACAGAAAGAAAGGAGGAAAGATGTAAAACCAGCACTAGTCACCCAGCTGCTAAGATAATCAATTTCTTTTAGAGTGAGTGCAAGAGATTACTTGCTCACGCATTTTTCTTGCTTTTCATGAGGTTGAGGTTGAGGTGTTGAATGCTACAGGTGGGGTTAGCCTTGCTTTATCTGCCGGCAATAGCTCCACCGCAGCGTCCCTTCGATATTAACAATGCCGCGTCTACCCCGCGAAGCGCACAGTCTCTTATAATAGCACACATTCTCTCCCGCAGTCACCATCTATGCACACAATCAATACACACAGTTCACATCACAGTCCACTCCAGAAGTCACCATCTATGCACATATTCAGTCATAGTAGAACATAGGCCATTGTAGTGCCACACTCCATACACACATTCACGCACAGCATAAAGTAGTCCACTCCGGAAGACACCATCTACGCACACATTCACAGTAGGCCATAGTCCGTTCCTGCTGTCACTATTTAAAAACAAGATCCGTGTTCTGCAGAAATGTGAAAAGAAGGCGTGCAGCCTCCCTTCTGCATGTCTGGTTTCCACTCGGGTAGACAATATCCTGCACTGTGCTGTGACGGGTTCCTGTCTTCTTGAAGGAAGCGAACATCACATGCCTTTCCGCGTTGTACACTAGGCAGTACATAATATAATTTTCAATATCCCCGCACACACCACATAAAGAGCAGAGCGGAGACGATGATGTGCCGGTCTTATACATCCATGCAGGAGGGCGAGCAGAGGCCGTGCGAATTCGATGTAGAAGGGTCGCCTGATATCTTCTCAGTCCCTTGGTCACACATGGCTTGTGGGACGCACTCCACAGGGTACTGAAGTGATCGAGCACCGTTTTCCTGCAGAGACTTTTCCCATCTTGAGGTACTTTTTTTGATGGAATCCTTGAGAGAGCTTTATGGGCGAGACTGTCTGCCACCTCATTACCGTTGACTCCTATGTGAGAGGGCACCCACTGGAAATGTAGAGTAAAGCCTCTGCTGTGTATATTCTGCACCAAGCGCAGAGAGCTTAGAGACAAGGCTTTTCATGAATCAGGAACTCAACTATTTCTCTTGTGCGCTCGTCTCTATGCCTGTACAAAATTGTTGTCGTACTGAAAGCTGGGGTGCATTTGCACTCAAGGCAATTTAAGGCAACATTAGTTTTGGGGGGGTGGTGCCAAGGAGCGGTCATTTTCTCTAAACTGTTCATTCAGGCGTCTCCTAGTTTGTCCGATGTGGCAAAGTCCACAAGAGAACTCGATGTTGTACACTACATTTTTTCGGCACTGCACATAACGGAATTCATGGTTCATCTCACAATCAGCAGGTGGCGGTCTTTCACGGTTGACTTTCTTGCAAAGACGCTGCAATTTTTTAGGAGCGGAAAACGACTCGCACACCGGTTTTCCTTTTTAAGTTGTGCGATACCTTATGTATATAAGGTATTACAGCAAAAATACGGCCGTGCACTTCTTTACGGGAGGCACTTTTTGTTCTGGGTTGGAAGTCGGCAACCATCTTTTTCGGCACTCCTCGCATGAAGTGTACCGGAAAACAAGCAATTCCTAGCCTCATTATCTGGGTTTTGAAGCTGGCTTGCATTTGATGGCAGCATGATCTAGATATAGCATTTTCAAGGCGGCTGTCACGATGCCTCGTTTAACTAGCATGGAGGGCGAGGATGAGTAGGGTAAAAATCCTTTTTGCGACCGGGGTGCGTAACGCCAGCACAGCTCTTCGTTGCTCGCTAGTATCTGAAGATCCAGAAAATGAATCCCGTCTTGATCAGGAACTTCTATCGTTAGTCGAAACGGGTCCAAACCGGACTTGAACAGGGAGAAATTATCGTTGGCTTGATTTGTATCGCTGTAGTCATCCTTATTAAAAATCCCCAAAATCACCAGGAAATCACCAGAATCGGTTGAGTGCAAATGCACCCCAGCGTTCAGTACTACAACAATTTTGTACAGGTATAGAGAACAGCGCACGAGAGAAATAGTTGAAGAGTTACTAATTCATGAAAAGCAAGAATTGTGCCTGAGCAAGCCATCTCTTTCCCTCACTAAAAAAGTAATTGATTATCTTATCGGCTGACGGACTAGTGCTGATGTTATCTCTTTCCTTCTTTCCTTCTATTTTGTTGAGGTACACGTTGATTATGCTTAGGTTCTCATATTTATTGCCCTATCACAGCAATAAATTAATCAGTCGTAAGCCAGCGCTTGTGTCTGTACGATTCTTTAGTGCGAAATCACAGAAAATTTGAGATCAATATCCCTCACGTCATGCGCCTGTTAGCCCATGGAGGCGCAATGCGGGGAATGCTCTCCAATTATTTTGAACAGCAAAAGCTACCGCTGCCCTCCGTTTTCGGCTTCGGGATGCCGAAAGATTATTTCCACTACCAGGGTTCCTGCAGCGTGCACAGTGCACAGGCTTCGGGCAGCTACGAGTTGTAGTTTGCATTTTTCTGCGCTGACAACGCGGCCCCGCTTGAACAACTTAGGACCCACTATGAGAGAAATAATGAAATGAAAGATGGAAGAGGAAAAAGGGGGAGAGTTTTTCAAAGCTTTCTTATGCACCATTTTTGATGCTTTTTAACGCAGGCTTTCTAATGGGCCATGTATTTAACCGCTTAAACTTCACCTCTCTTGTCCGGACCATTTTTTTTGTCTATCTGTCTTTCCACACGACTGCCGAAATAGACTGCCCCAAGCAGCACAGGTCATTAGCCCAATATTGCAAAAGGATGGTCCCATCCTGGTCCTTTGTAGGGCCAGCTTTGCCAATACAGTTCCAATGTTGGGCCAATTACTTGTGCTGCTTGGGTAGATGACAATAGGTTGAAGTGACGTTCGAATCTGATGCTCCTAACTAAAAAGGCTGAGGTAGGGTTACTACTCGGCCACTGTCATAAGGTTGACGTTGATGTTTCCATATAGTATTTCTTTCTACAAGAAATTTGGTGACAGCATATATTACACAATAGGCCTATTTTCATAATTCAAGGATGAAGAGGGCAGAAAAGAAAAATAAAAACAAAGAGGGTGGCAGGTCTCTATATCAATATTAGCAGTAGAATTTGTGCTATGTCTATATTACCCCACCGCAAGAATGCATGCATGCTGTTCGTGTTTCATGTCATGCATGCGAAAACGGCAGCCCAAGAACTACTGGGACTAAAAGAAACGCTGAAACACTAGTTTCTTTACGTGATCTGGAGGCGCCTAGTGGTGATATGATGTATGCGATACGTCTGCTTGAAAACATTGGCGGTCTTCGGCGTCTGGGGGAAGCATCTGACGATAAATAACATTTTCTTTATACACGCGACGAGGCAACAAGACGCAAAAATTTTACACTAACAGAAAGAGGCAGAAACTACAAGCACTTGCGACCATTGCAAAGAGCACATGTGAGCAAAACACGAAGCGTGAGAAATTATGGAACAAAGAACTCATAAGAATGAACGACATTAAGTGTGTTAGAAAAGCACAAAAAGCTACAGCTTGAGCACACAGTCCTCTCCTTGTTTAGGTAGTGAGGATAGTATGCATGCAGAACAGGTGAAATTTCTCTCGCGCAGCGTCTTTTATGCAAAACTCTGCATTCTTCTTGTGCTTTACTGCGGAAGTATTCACCCCAGATTTTTTCTCCACTCCTAGAGTGCATTACCCTAGAAATGAGTAGCGACCCTGAAATTCTAGCAGCGACCCTGCTGTTTCAGGTATCAGGCCTATACCCCGTTTCAAACATGAAGTTCAACTCTGTTAAGGCCAATGAAGTAGTCCGCAAGAAACATAATAAAGAGAGGTGTATCATTCCGCGCTGTTCTGTGGCCGTGTTCTCTAACACGTCGCTGCAGAGAATCGATACGATACTGGGGGCGCATGGGTTCAAATCCCGCGTGGTGAAACTTTTTTCCGCACATGTTTCTTTCATCGCAAGTTGCAATTTCACGTGACATGGAATGAGGAATCTCGTTTTGTTCAGAATCGCTTGAATATTATGCCGCGTTCTGAAATGAACTGCATGTATCTAATCCGTTGTCAGTAACTTCGCACCGGCTTTTGGTCAGCAGTGGCGGTTTTCTTCAGATTCTGCAGCATTGTGACTATAATTTTTGGATGCAAGAGAGAGATTTGTGTGAAAAGATGGCGTTCTGTAGTCGGGCTTAATTAACTAGCACAGTGGTGAGTGCTCCGCCGTGGCCGGATTAAAAAGTGACCGTCTGGAACTTTCGATTTCGCCGTTGCCGAGGAACCCACTCCTTTGTGGGCCTCTCTTAAGGTACCTGGAATGCTATGAATTGTTCCGTGCAACCGGTTAGCGGCGGATCCAGTCTTCCCCAAAAGAGATTGGGACCGACTTTGGCACTGTGCTTTAGAGTAGTAGCCCAAAGGACTTGGCGAGAGCAAATATTTTTTACTGATTGTAAAGTTCAGACGGATGATGTTTGTTTATTTAGAAAGCTGCTTTATCATACAGGAGCGCAGAAAAAATATTTTAAACTTCTTAATAGCCTATTTTTCTTACCGTATATATGCAACATTCTTGTCCATATCTGCAATTCTTTTGTCTATGTTAAGATATTTTTCGTTCCTAAGCACAGCGTGTTTTTCTTTGTCATTGAAAAGAGAGCTCTTTATCTTGGGTAATATATGTGGCAGAAAAGCAGCATATTTAAACTGATGGGTCAAATTAATTATACACACACTACCCCAAATGGACTGTTTTCGCGTGTTAAACTTAGAACAAAGTCTTGATTCACACAGTGAGAGAAATAGTACTGCCTCAAGATTTAAAGATTTGTTGTCGTGCACAAATGTATATGAAGGCAATACAGAGGCAAGTCAGCTTGTCTCGATTTCCCTGCTCTCCTAGAGAGCAGAGGCTGCTCACGCAGGATTTTCATACAGCCAGGCAAAAAGAGTTCGAGCTTTGGGAGCGCAGAGTAAGAATGCAGTAAAAGTTGCTCAACGCTATGAGGAAATATTTCGAAAGAGCAAACAATAAATGATAGAAGACAATAAAGAATGTTGACCACCACAGTGTTTGCGAGAAATGGTTTATTCTGGAAACAGCCAGTGTCATGCATCACAGTGCATACAAATAAAAGACACGTGCAGTGGAGGTGCACCAACACACAATCAGTCAAGTGCTCCAAAATTGAAAAAAAAAGTGCAGGCCATAGAAAAACATTATTTCATACAACGAGAACCTGACCAATGTCTGGACTGGGTTCAAAAAGCAGTGCATTTTCAGCAACAAAATAAAATTCCTGGGACATGCAAAAGTCCACATCACCCTGTGAAGAGCGGTCGAGCAGTGCGTACCTGGTAACAAAAAGTGAAATTACAGAGCAGCCCTGATTTCTCGGCAAAGTGGTCGTATCTACTTTGTTTGCGGTTATATCTGGCACTACTTCAGCTGCTGCGACAATACCTAGCTGCTGCGACAATATCTGGGTTTATTTGAACCGTAGTGCACCGCCCGAGCGCTCTACACAAGGGTGACGCAAACTGTACTAAAAAAGACATGACTCGAAAAAGCAAATTCACTCTGAACCAAGCAAGAGCCAGCTTGAAATAATTCACACCCCAAAAATAACATACAGTACTGGCTACCTCAACACTGCACTGCAGCATTGCATAACGTGTCAAAACGACCAGATATTGACAATAACGCAAGAGAGCACCAAACCAGGACTCTCATTTCAGGACATGAAAAACAGACACCCATTCATACCATTCCCAACCCTCGCGCACAAAATGAGGCCCATTCTAAGGCTGTGTGAATGTCTGAAATTGTCGGACAGCAAACTGAATAAATTCCTGTTCAATTAGTGGAACGAATCAAACCGTACATGTTCAAAATTAATTCAAACAAACCGAATTTGCTCTGATATTTTCAGCTACTTTTCGAATAATTGACACAACCCTTCATTTTTTTCATTCTTCATTTTATTTGTTCTTAGATTTCTGCGTACAGAAAGCTAAAGGTTCAGGGACAAAAGGTACTGTGTACTTGACTAGGTCCCTAAACCCTTCGTTTGTTCGGAAAGAGTGCAATTTTTTAGAAGAAAAAACACAAACACCGAGCCCAGGAAATTCAAATGCAGCAACTACAAATACAGCACTACAATTTGAAGAGCCATGTTTCGCATTCAAAAGAGACAAACACAGGAAAAAGCCAAGAAGACGGAAATGTGACGGTTCCTGAGTGAAGGTGCCTTGTATATGCAGAATCACTGCAAAAAGAACAAGGGAATGAGAGAGGGGGGAGGGGGTACAGCCAGTCATCTTCTTATCAACAAACATGTGCGCAGAAAAATACTTCTCCTTCTTGTACAATTTGACAGAAGTGTCGCTTATACATTTATCGCCGTTTTCTTTTATGTGTTAGGCTTCCAAAAGCTCCCGCGCTGTTTTGATTTTACTTTTTCCTAGAATTTTTATCTTATTAAGCAGAGAGGCTCGCATCCACTCCAGGCAAGGTAATGAGCGGGCAGATTCGCTCCTTGTTTATTTCGAATTGATCGGGCATGTTCCCCTGCGCGTTCAATCACGCAACGGCCTGTTTGTCCCACGTAGGCACCTCCAAACTTGAGCGGGATTTCATAAACCACGCCCGTGGCACATTTCACAAAAGTTGCAGCATGTTTTATGCCGCATCCAGTGCCTCCAGCTGCTTGGTTACTAATTCTCGGGCACAAGCCTTTGAGTTTCTGTGGGGCAAAAAATACGACAGGACACCAATGCCTCTGGCCACTTTCTTTACATCGTGCGCCACTTTGTGCACATATGGCACCCACGACGATCTTCTTTTTTGGCAGCGGCTCATTTGCGCTACCTTGATCCCTTCTTTTTATCTTCCTAAGAAGATTCTCGGCCACAGCTGTTATGATGCCACAGAGGAAAGTCGGCTGAAAGCAGCCTTTCAATTTGGTTATTAAAGCTGATATGCATTGCTTGCGGGCATCGCTTAGTAAGAGAGCGGATTCCAGGCACGAGCTTGCAATTGCTCTCTTGACTATCTGCGAGTGCGCGGAATTATACAGCAGTAGCTCTTTCTTCGCTCATGGCGCGTAGTGCCAGCAGGCATGTTGTAAGCCAACGTTAAGGTTAATA
Source organism: Amblyomma americanum (assembly GCF_052857255.1). NCBI lineage: Eukaryota > Metazoa > Arthropoda > Arachnida > Ixodida > Ixodidae > Amblyomma > Amblyomma americanum. The sequence goes on from NC_135505.1 coordinate 28,480,381, forward strand.
TCTAAAAACTGCAACGAACCCATTATAAGGAAGTTCATGTGAAAAGGTCAAGCCTCGCCCATTCTGTCTAAAGACAGTTAAAATTCTACTCACTGACTCAGTGTGGGCCAATGTTATTTGTTTGGATAAAACAATCAAAATATAGTCAACATATCTAAAACACTTCAGTACTCCCTGATTTTTTTATTTTTTTATTGGCTTTTGGGGAACGGAAATGGCACAGTATCTCTCTCATATATCATTGGACACCTTAACCGCGCCGTAACGGAAGGAATAAATGAGGAAGTGAAAGAATAAAGGAAGAAAGAGGTGCCGTAGTGGAGGGCTCCGGAATACTTTCGACCACCTGGGGAGCACTGACATCGCACAGCACACGGGCGCCTTAGCGTTTTTCCTCCATAAAAACGCAGCCGCCGCGAACTCGTCATTTAGGGAGCGGTCAATAGCGGCTAAAAATATGTTACTAAGAGCAGGGGTGACGCAAGAACCAATACAAATTCCTTGTAAAAGAAAACGGCGATAAATGTATAAGCGACACTTCTGTCAAATTGTCCAAGAAGGAGAAGTATTTTCTGCGCACATGTTGTTGATCAGGAGATGACGGGCTGTACCCCCCTCCCCCTCTCTCATTCCCCTTGTTCTTTTTGCTGTGATTCTGCATATATAAGGCACCTTCACTCAAATGAACTCAGTTGATAGTTTGCGCTCTTTCTGTCTACTTTGCTTTTCCCTGTGTTTGTCTCTCTTGAATGCGCAACGTGGTTCTTCAAAGCAATGCACCAAGTAGCCCAACAAGAAGCTCTTCTAAACAGCGCTACAAGAAGATTACATACAGAATTAATAAAGGTGCATTACAACAAACACATAACACTTCAATGAAAACAGTACTGGCACTAATAAACAAAGCAGACATAATTCAGCATGTACAACAACACAACAGGTCTTACACGAAAAGGGATCATGTATTAAGGAATTGAAAAGTGGAATTGGACAAAGGTCACAATTATAAGCAAGGAACGCCTCGTGCCTCCCCTGCCTTCGGAGTTCCTTGATCGGCCACAGGTACCTGCGACGCCAGGAAATGACATCACTTCGCTCGATCAGCGCAAGGTTCCGTTTTCTTTCTTCAGATGTGAATCCGACGTCCGTCACCCAACCGCTATAACGTCGTTTTCTTGAAGTTCGACTGGTCGTCGTCCTCATTGACAGCCTTTAGCATACTGTCCAGTGTTGGGACTTCGCTTTCGCGTACCTAGTGTGCACTTTCAGACGGATTGCATGGACTGTGAAGCTGTCATTTTTGCTGTTGGCGATCATGAAATCATCACGCTGCGAGGTCTTTTCTTCGCAGACACCAAAGGCCCACACAAACGCTCTGCCTTTATTTTGGTAACTGTACGCGCAGATACTCCGGTATCCTAGCTCGCAGCACTAAATGCTTCCCTAACAGACTTCTCCGGAAAACGGGACGTGGTACAGGAGTACACATTTGCAATTACTTGCTTGGCGTGCCTTGACAGCTTGGATGTACGAACTTTCCAGAAAATGCGTACAGGAGTGGTGATCGCGTCCGCTGTGCTGGACGTCATTTTCTCAAAAGTGGAAGGGAGCTGGAAAAGTAAACACGTCGGCCAGGGCTGCGGAGACAGCGAAAACGTGAAATGGAAAAAGACGACCAACGCAAAGTACAAAATCACAGATTTCGATCGATTCGCTGATGACAAATGTGTTATCAACAATGCCTGCCGGCAAAGCATTTGTTATCTTTCGCTCACCAGAAGCAAGGCACTATTTTGTGTCGCGGATGCAGGCAGCGCAAAAAAGAGCGCTAGCTTTGGCAGCGTTGCACATGATGTTTGAAACGGAGTATAGTATGCACTGCCAATGAGAATAGATGATGACGAAAAGTTTAATATACCGTTGAGGACCAGGAATGAAACGCAGGAAAATAAAAACTGTGTAATAAACGAGCTTTCGTTCTTAAATAAATTCGTTATATTCGCCTCAGTACAATTTTCTAGGCGCAACCGGTGTAATAAAGCAGCGCTAACCGCCCCTCTCCTGCACATCTCAAATTCGTTCCGTGACCTCACTAGCCTTTTGTCTGTGTTGACAAGATTAAGAAACAGCGTTTTGCTTTTCGCGTCATCTTTACAGCGCCACACCAAGTATTCTCAACACCTACGCGCAAAACAAGTTTCTATCGCATGTAGGTGCTGCAGGCACACATAAGACAGAAGGGGAGGTAGCCGGTCTGTTCGGTCAGTTACGTCGAGTTTATTCGAGAGTGCATTGTCTACTCCCGTACCCAGCGCACACTGGCCCAGCCTGTGCCTCCATTGTCCAGGCGACGAATCCATGGCAAATTGCTCGCTTCACCTGCGCCCGTGGCTCAGTGCTTAGAGCGGTCGGCTACTGATCCGGAGCACACGGGTTTATATTTGGCCATGGCGGCCATCATTCGATGGAGGCGAAACGCGGAAAAGGCGCCCGCGTGCTGTGCGATGTCAGCACAATTTGAAGATCCCCAGGTGGTCGAAATTTTCTGGAGCCTCCACTACGGCACCTCGTTCTCCCATTCTCCTTTCACTTCCTCGTTTATCCCTTTCCTTACGATGCGGTTCGGGTGTCACCCAGATACATGAGACAATTACTGCACTATTTGCTTTCCTAAATTTTTTTTCGCGCAAAACGCCATTTGACGGATAACCTTAAAACAAAGTGTCTCAAATTCTCTTAGGCGATAGCGTTAATTGAGTGAGGTATTGATGCTAGCAACTAATCTGCATTCACGGTCGTATCCGGGTCAACGTGAACTGTAAAAAATGACAGCAGTAGCTATTAGCGCTAGTATTTCATCGCAAACAACATAGCGGCAACGCCTGGAGAGCTTGCCAATCAAAGGTGAATGCATTCCTACGGCAGTTTAGGTAAACCAGCAAAAGCAAATACGGTTTAGCTTGACACAAGCTGTTGATGTTTGGGCCTGCTGATTTTCAGCAATCTCTATACACTGCGTTAATGAAAATAGACTGTCCTCGAACCTCTTTTATTTCCTGAACCCATTTTTTAGCTCTCCTAGCACCCAGTCGTTCTCCAACCAAGCCTCCAGTCTGTCCTTTAAAATGTGAATCACCACACTGTACACCACAGATGTATAGGATGGTAGTTATTACGTCAGCTTTGTCAACCTATCCCTTATATATCATGTTCTTTCTACATAATCGCCATTGATTGGGGGCTTTGCCATCTACTATTATTTTATTCACTACCTCTATTAATGTTTGTTGGAATTTTGGTCGTAGCTTCTTTATTAACATAATCGGAATACCATCTGGTAGTGTCGACGTGCCACTAGGAACCTTCTTCTCTGCCCTTCCCCACTCTCTTTGCCCAAGTGAAGCAATTGCAGTAACCGGTCTATCCTCTTCCAATAGATTATGTGTAACATTTCGTTCTTAAAATTTTTTTGTCATCCTTGTTCCTATGTGTTTCATTGCTTCATCCCCTCTAGCAAAATACCCTGATCGATAACAATGAACCTTTGTTCTACCCTAGTCTTAGTACTCATTGTATTTAGACGTTTCCAGAAATTCTTAGCTGCTTTTCTATCCTTTTTATTTAATTTTGGCATCCATGGGGCACTTTCTTCTAATTTTCTCATTAATAAAATATTATGCTTCCCTTCTACACTTTATGAAGGTATCCTACTTTCTGTCTACTACATCTTCTGGTTCTCCCTCTTTTTGAATATCTGTGTTCCCTGGACGCTTCTTGACGTTTCTCTATCAACTTCTTGACCTCCTCATCCCCCCAACTCTTGAGTTTGCGTCTTTTCACTTTTGGCTGGGCTCGCACCTTAGCTAGCTCTAGCTCAAGCAATTGAGTTAATTTGGTATAAGTCCATTCTGTTTCTTTATTCGCAAAAATTACTTTTTCAATTTTTGGCTACTGCTTCCACTTGCTTTTCTGAGTTAAAATTTCTCTCTGATTGCTCATATCGCTTCTGTCCTACATGAGTTTCTCTTCTGAAACTCAACTTGATACGTTTGTGGTCACTACCTGAACTTATGGAACCATGTTCATCTAAGCTCATAACCCCTAATCTATTAAACCTCCTTTGTTACATTAGTGCATAATCTATCGTCGAGTGCAGACTCCCTGCCTCCCATGTTATAAGCCCTTCACAGTTCTCGGTACTGTTGCATACAACTAAATCATGCCTGCCACATATATCCAGCAGAATGCTTCCTGTCGAATCTGTGTACCCATCCAGGTCTTCTATTTGTGCATTCATGTCAACTAATATAATTATCTCGCCCTGTTCTCTTAGATCACAAAATGTCGCTTGCAAAACATTCTTACATTTTCCTGTTTTCCTCTTTGGTATTAGCTCATGTCCTTACGTATACAAAGCCAAGGAGTGTCTGCTTCCCTGCTACTTTTCCTTTTAGCCATAAATGTTCCTTGCATCCCAGTTTAGCCCGGTGAAAATCCATACCTTTATGAATGAATGCCCCAATTCCACCCCCTCTTTTTGCTTCCCTCTATTCTATTGCAATATTCCCATGCGTGGTCTGGGTCACAGGGTGGTTGCTTTATGTCTCCACCCCGAGATCAAAGCGCCATCTGTGGCTGCAACTAGAAAACAGCGCACCTCGCATTGATACTTGTAGCGCCATCTACTATAGCATTGTAAAAACAACCATCTGCCGCGTGCCAGAGATGACGTGACGTCACGGTCCAATATGGTGGATAGCTGTGGAACTTTGTGAATATGACGTGAGGGGAGAATCTGGCGGCATAGTTTCGGCCCCGCCGCGGTGGCTCAGTGGTTAGGGCGCTCGACTACTGATCCGGAGTTCCCGGGTTCGAACCCGACCGCGGCGGCTGCGTTTTTATGGAGGAAAAACGCTAAGGCGCCCCTGTGCTGTGCGATGTCAGTGCACGTTAAAGATCCCCAGGTGGTCGAAATTATTCCGGAGCCCTCCACTACGGCACCTATTCTTCCTTTCTTCTTTCACTCCCTCCTTTATCCCTTCCCTTACGGCGCGGTTCAGGTGTCCAAAGATATATGAGACAGATACTGCGCCATTTCCTTTCCCCAGAAAACCAATTATTATTATTATTATTATTATTATTATTATTATTATTATTATTATTATTATTATTATTATTATTATTATTATTATTATTATTATTTCGATTTCTTGAATCCAAGGTGGCGGTTATTAAAATTGGTTGTGTCCTCTCATCTCTTTCTTCCCCCCTCAGGAAAAAATATCCTGAAACAGGTAGGAAAACTATCCAGTTACCGACCGCTATATATGTATACATTCCCTGCTCCTGCTGCTACTGCGAATAGAAAGGAAGAAAAGGAAAGAGCACGGGCCTGCCTACTGGCTCAGGCTGAACCACGCTCGCTACCGAGTGCTGAAAGTAGGAGAGTTAAAGGATAGGAGAGCAAAGATAGAGAAAAAAGCGCGCGCTAATACGCCCCGGGCCGATCCCGGAGGCAGTGCAATACCGGGCCGACCTGTGCCAGAGTGCTTCAAGCCAAGCACTCCGCCTTATTCCAAAAATAATTTTGATAGCTTGGGTCCAAGTAATCGCAGCAGGTATCAAATCGGGTATCAGATACTTACACATTCTTCTTCTGCTGTTGTTGCCAGGAAAAATAAAAAGGAAAGTGCGCACGCCAGCCCACTGGTTCAAGCTGAGCCACAATCGCTACCACGTGCAAAAAGTAGGAGAGTTTAAAGATAGGATAGAAAGATAGGTTAAAAGAACGTCTTCTTGGGCGAGTTGGTCACAATTCATCTTTGGCACTAGCCGCGAACACACACAGAACACAAGGAAGGGAACGGGACAAAGCGCCACTTACAACTGCTTTATTCGGAGGCACATCACACACACTTTCTTAAACGCAAGGAACACAATCAAATCAGGATCGATAAGCACGTGCACTGTTTAAAAATTTCGTTTCCGCCTTATATAAAGATACGGATGGATCACTGACACACATGTTTCCTTTCTCTCCGATAAAAAAAAGCTTCAATTAATTCCCGCGCTTTGGTATCTTTACTGGAAGCTAGAATCCTCGCCCCTGAAAAATATGCCTCACAGGAGCGTGACGGGCAGGACCTAATATGCTTGGGTATGTTTGGCCATTCTTTATTTTGCTCTAGATTTCTCTCATGTTCCCTAATGCGGTCATAGACGCAGCGCCGGGTTTGCCCTACGTATGAGTGACCGCATGAGAGGGGAATTTCATACACCACCCCTACGGCGCACTTCAAAAATGTTCGGCCAAGCTTACTGCCGCATCCTTTTTCATCTTCACGTACTCTTTCGATACGCGAGCACAGGTTTCCGAGCTTTTTGGGTGCTGAGAACACAAGCGGCACCCCATGCCTGCTTGCGACCTTCTTTAAATTGTGGGCCATCTTATGTGCAAAGGGCACCACTACCGGTCTCACCACCTCTTCTCGAGGGGGACCTTCCCCAGCTCTAACCGCCACAGTCTTCATTTTTTGCAGTAGGCTTTCCGCGACTGCCATCACAACCGAATCAGGGAATCTGGCTGAAGACAGCCTGGCCAATTGGTTCTGAAAAATAACCTGCATGCTGTTAGGACATGATTTCCTGAGGGCGGATTTAAGGCAAAGTGAAGCAATTCCTCTTTTTATCAACTTCGAATGGGTAGAGTCATACGGCCGGAGCCCTTTTCTTGCACCAGGAGCATATCCCCAACAAAGCTGATCCTCACAAAACTGAATATTTATATCTAGAAACTGCAGGCAGTTACCCTCAGGCACTTCACAAGTGAATTGCAAGCCATTTTCATGTTGTTAGAATAAGGTTAAAATATCATGCACACTCTCTTCGAATTTCAATCTTCCGTCCTTAGAAAAAATATGAAAAAATCGTCCACGTATCTGAACACTTTAAAAACATGCCTAGACGGTAAAACCTGATGTAAAACTTAATCCATTTTTGAAAGAAAAATATTACACAATACCGGCGCCACACAGGATCCTATACATATGCCGGCTTTCTGCAGAAAACACTGCTGGTCAAATATTATGAAAGTCGATTGCAAGTTAAACTCTAAATTGGTTAAAAAATTGTCAATAAAAACTCCCACAGTATTCTGAAAGGAAATGGGGTCGTTTTTTTCTATACACTCTCGGACTGCAGCAAATAGGGCCTTGTGAGGAGCAGAGTAAAATAAATCCACCACATCCACGGAAAAGGCGCGCCCCACATCACATTGCGATTTCAGGAAGTCACAAACTTCGTCACAATTCTTTGTAAGAAATGGGTTGCCTATTTCAAGTGTACTTAAATGCTTCAACAAGAACTGGCTTAGCTCCTTCTGCCACGACCATTTTTCTGTGACAATTGTTCTAAAAGGCATACCTTGCTTATGGATTTTTACTGAAAAGAAAGCCTTCAAAGCATTATACTTACATTTTGCTATCTGTTTGCCAAGACGGTCCATATCAAACTGCTCACATAGTGCAACAGCTCTGTTCTTAACTCTAGTTGCTTTTACTTTAACAGACATAAAATTCTTTTCTAGTGCCTGCGCGGCTTCTTCAGAGAATATATCTGCCGACAACACAACAAAACCGCCCTCCTTATCGGCTTGTAAGAGTTTAAGGTTGTTACTTCTGAGTTGTAAGTGGCGCTTTGGCCCGTTCCCTTTCTTGTGCTCTGTGTTCGCGCCTAGTACCAAAGATAGAAAGATAGGATAGAAAAGACGTCTCTCTGTATGTATGTCTGTCTGTTGCTGCCAGGAAGAAAGAAAAGGAAAGTGCTCTGGCTTGCTCACTGGCTCAAGCCGAGCCACAATCGCTACCACGTGCAGGTAGTAGGAGAGTTGAAAGATGGGATAGAAAGACAAGGCCGATCCCGGAGGTAGTGCAATACCGGGCCAACCGATGGCGTTGCGCTGTATATGCTACTAGAATAACGGGCACCCACCCGGGGACGGTTGTATACCGAATTCGCTGGGCAAATAAAACATCATGGGTTGTGGTATTGAAACGAAACCACAGTTAAATAATAGGTGAGCATCGTATACATGCAATTACTAATTGAGACGTTACCATATCGCGCCGAAAGTAGAATTCTATGCCAACCTTAAGCCCCCAAACGAAGGAAATTTTGTTTGGGACTTATTTTGAGGGGGTGGCACTCAACAATGGCTAGACGTGCATCGTAATTTTTTCTGGTAGATGGCGCTAGTAGGCGTGCGTGCACGCGTAGCCTAGCATGGTGGCAATCCAACCAGTTACAAAGGCTATTACATCCCGTTTCTCGTACCGGCGGTGCGTTCTTCTTCACTTTCTTCGTCTAGTAAACCAAACAGCTAACGCTGGTTACTTCAACGTCTTCCAGGTGGTGGCGGCCTTCTTTTTTGTTTTAGGTTGATGCCATCACAGTTCCTTTTTAAAGCAAAAGCATTATATGGTTACGTTGCTCAACAGAAAGTATCCGCAAATTTTCTCCTGATTATGTCGATCTGAGGAGATAAATGTGCAAAATTTGATTGTGTTATGTATTGCATGAGTTCGTCTTTTAATGGAAAAAGTTTGGTTCATGTATCCTAATCATTTAATCGATTAAGTTGGATTATTGTAAAAATGAAATAAACACATTAAAAATAGGGAATGAAACAAAAAATAGCGAAATTGCCAACAACAAAAATAAAAACAAAATAAAATTGAAATATGAAGACCGAACGAAAGAAAAATAAAAGGCTGTCGAGTTTCTGCTCCTAAGCAGATTTAAGTGCAATCCTGCAAGTTATTTTCCAGCCGCCATCGCGACTTAGTGATTGTTGTGCTCCGCTACTAAACCGAAAGACGCGTGGCTGATCCCTGTCGCAGCGGTTGCATTTCGATGGCGGTGAAATGGTAGAAGCGATGTCAGTGCGCGTCAAAAAACCCCAGGTTGTAGATAAAATCCGGAGCCCACCACTGTCGCTATCCTTATATCAGAGTCGCTTTGAGATGTTAAACCACAGAAAACAGAACTGAACAATTATATTTTCTGCTGAGATTTTTAGGTGGTGTGGCACATGCCTTACTAACCTCACGACTTCCCCGTGAATATGTCTGGATGCGTTTGGTCAGTGTTTTCACGGTCCCAGCGCACTCCAGGTACTTTGTCTCAACCGTACACTTGGCCCCTAAAGGTCCCTTTATATAGATATAAACAGTACCAGCGTCCTCGGTCACAGCAGCATTTTTTTGGGGGGGGGGGGGTAATTGCGCGATTGCACCGCATCTGAGATTTCAATGAGTTCAGTAGGCTTTGCCTCCAGTACGAGCAACTCGAGGCGTCATTGGTAATGCCGCGTGAGTATTACTCAAGCCGACTGTGCAGTCACGGTAAGTGTTAGATTACCAAAAAAAAAGAACCTAACAACGGCTATACGAAACGTCATAACAACGACTCCGCATGAAATCTAGCGGTTACCCTTTCAGTGGCTCTCCATTTCATCACTCAAAATGCAAAATTCATCTGTGGTGCTGTGTATTTGTGCTTCTTTGATGCTTCGCGAAGTGCGTCTAATTGGTCTAGCTAGAAGTACACCTGAGCGTGATACACAATGCATGCATCAACACAAAGAATAAGGGCCTAATCACCCTTGGTAATATACAAACTTTTATTGCCGTGACTATAGCTGCTCTTGGCTGTCCATTTGCCTCGCTTCGTCAAACTTCACGAACATTCCTTAAATCTCGATTGCTCTAGTTGAGCCTGGCGGGAATATGTAGACCATGAATATATTTTGCGGGAATTGGGATAGCCTGCCGCGCTGCAAGTGGCCTTTGAGATATTTGTGCCCGGTTGCGAAGCTCTCTACTGCGGATATATGCACTAGCAACAGCCGAAGATGCAGCGTATTGGCCAAAAATAAAAAAAAAACTAGCGGAGAGCTCCGCAGTGTCCAGTCCTGTTTGGGGTGCCATACCAAACGCACACACACTCATCGCGATAAACGACGCCATGGCATCATCACATTCCGACAGTCGCCAATTAATGGGAACAAGACGATGAATACGACTGCATCGAAAGCGTAGCGCAAGAGAATGGCACCTTTACACACGTAAACGCAGAAAATTATTGAGCGCGACGACTTCCAGATCACAGCTCCAGTGACTGGCTGTTCAACACGTGGAATAGATGGCTTTTTATGTGAATAGACAATAGTTTCACGGAAATAAATATCATCTTGAAAGATTACAGCAATAGCATAGCAGTATGGAGAACCAGCCAGCGGAAGGTATTTGTCCCTCCGGGGTGGGCTGTAACCTCGCTCACGGCTGTGAAGTTTTTTTTTTATGATTGTCAAAGAATTTGATGTTTCGTCGGCGATGCCACCAGCGTCCAGAAAAAGTGCAGCCCAAAAACTCGGTGACCCGGCAAAGAAAAATTCAATTTCTTCCGAAGGTGCGGGAAACTGATCCGAGGACTTTCAGACTGCCAGGCGAGCACATACCAAATATTCCATAAAACTGCGTCGCTTCCCAGCTAACAAGTCTGAAGATAAGATATGCGTTGCCTCACCACTGTTAGCTAATGAGTACGTGTGTCATTAGAAAGGAAGAGAAAAGCTGAAAATAAAGCATTGAAAAAGTAAAAAAACAATGTTTTGGCATTCAAAGCCCGTAAGTAGTCGTAAGTGCCCTCCGTAAATTTTTTTGTCTCCGCTCTGCCATCCCAGCCTCAAGGCCAGACAGTCCGACGAGATTCTTGTGTCATCGATTAAGACAGCTAGGCACAGCAACATCCGAAACATCGCAGCGAGCGAAATCAGGCACCAACTAGGAGCTGACGTCAACAGGGAAGATGCACTGCGTTGCCAGCACCCGCGGGAGTTGTTGCCAGACTGGAGGCAAGATAAAAAAAGCAACAAACTCTGCTGCCGCTTTCATAGTACCGGGTACCACTAGTGACCAGTACCCAGTAGTGCTTCCTCAGAAACAACGAATCATAAAAGAAATTGAAACTATATCAGGAAGGGCAGAAGGTCAGGAGGAGAACACTAATGAAGAAAAGAATTTGGTTGATGAAAAGATTGATGAGTTGAAGAGATCGGAGTTCCTCCTCACGCTCCCGCCGGCTCATCTGCATGGAATCCGATTTTTCGTGCCAGTTCTTCATCCCGGTGATGTTTGATAACACTCTGCACAAGTTCTATTTGATGTGCTTCTTTAGTCTTCTGGAACATACTGATAAAAGTACCGCATATGTACAGGTGCAAGAACTGAGAGAGTGCGTCATGAACGTCAAAAATTCAGCAATTTACCCACGGCACGTAATTCTTCTTTTCCAATACCTAAGCCATTACGGGCAATGTCCCAGTACGAAGCGTATGAAAAAATGTGATCGTGTTTCTCGAGATATATTTTGCGAACACGAATATGTACTTGCGTTTCAAACTGGCCAATCTGATATAGATCTACATTGACGAATAAGCGTATAAAAATGGCCTCTGTATGCCACTTTTCCTTGTTTCATAAAAAAACCAGAAAAAGTATAATATGTAGGAACCGAACAAACAGCGTGGCTCATTCTTTAGCCCACAGAAACATTAATTATCAAAGTAATAAAGAAGAGATAATGAGAGACAGGTATACATCATCTAATTTTATCTAGAAGAACGTACGGACAGTATGGGATGCATTATTTCTGAAGCTCAAATAATGTGATCCCTCTCGGATATGACAATTTCGGGATCAATAACTGGGCTGAACTACCGCACCAGCGCTGACGTGCATGAATAGCTAATCACTTTATAATTGATAAAGAGGCTAACCTCTCTCAAAAATCGCAAACGCAGTGTCAAAGGGCTGAATGCACATTGATTGATTTAAAGAATAGAAGAATTTTTTGGTTTTTGAACAGTCTTGCGGTATGCTAAAGTTTGGGTATAGACTGCTTCTATCACTATGCGATTACATTCTGTAAAGTATCCTCCTAGTCTAGGCACTTTACCAGAATGGCAGAGCGAATTGACGCTAGGCACTGTCAAAAAAAGATAAAGGACATTCAGCATGATTTCTTCAATTCAAACCATAACTTTATTTCTTAGAAGAATTTATTCCTATATCACAGCATCAACCATAATATGGTAGAAAGAGTTTGGTCAGATGGTTCTTGATAATCACAAAGCGAACGAGGAAGGGAACACCTCAGGGTGCTTGCTACCGTTTCGACAAGATGACTTGTCTTCGTCTGCGCAAAGCGTTTATCATTGCTGGGGTTATAATAGGGTCATCCCTCTGAGGAGGAACATCTTGTTAGGGGAAGGAGTGTGTGAAGTGGGAATGGTGATAGGGTGGGGAAAGTGAACCTTCCCCAGGTACGATGGCTGGTAAAGTTAATTAGCGGGCTGACCTGTAAAACTATGAAAAGAAAATGGCCATCTCAGCAGAATGGAATCCGAGGGTGCCAAAGGTTGTGTCCATCTGCGACAGGTGCCTTTGTATGACAGTCCGCTTTGAACTAAAATAACTCAGATGAGTTCCGAGTCAGAGGTCTGAGGTCTGGTTGCCCGCGCAGCACCACGCTACCCTGCTGTAGACTCACACCTGTCTTTCCGTGGCCAGGCGGGCTACCGACAAGCACCAGCCTTCTGACGTCAGCCTCCCGGTAGCCAAGTCACCTGCCGACAAGCACTTGCCTGCTGATTCCATCCTCCCGGTAACCCCAGGCGGCCTACCGACGCACTCTTGCCTGCTGGTACCAGCTTACGGGTATCCAGGACATCACCGCGAACCGGTTTCCTGTGGATACCTTACCCTATGACGGCGCTGTACCCGCCCTATCGTGTGCTATCGACGACTGTCGGCAGTCGCCCACCTGTAGCACGCGGTGGCAGGACGACGGAGCAGCGCGCACAGGAACCCTCAGTAGGACGCTGGTGTTCCTCTTTTCGAACCCCTCTACGTTGTAAGTGCCCAGCAGTGTATGTGTGGGTGTTAGCATGATGTCGGGTGAGTTATGACGAATTGTATCCTCGTCGCTCAAGAAAACAGTGTCGTGATGCTGAAGGCAGCCTGTTTGTTGCCCAGAGCTCCTGAACGGACCTGGGACCACTAATTACATCACACTGACCATGACATCGGCAAAGCTAAATGCAGGATCTTTTCCTCGCACCTACACGATGGCGCCTCGGCGCATGCGTCCACCACCGGTATTCTCAAACTTAAGGTATTGCCACCCGCACGAGCGAAACTTGGCAGGAAACGCAATGGCTAGTGCCGCTTCTATAGCATGGCAACGGAACTGCAGGCGATTCAGAGCCAAGCGGAAGGCTCTGAAATGTTTGGAGTTTTGGCAGAAAGAAACAGACCGGTAATCATAGCCCTATCAAGAGACTAATGCAAAAAAGCTCTTGCGAAACGCAGCATACAATAAAAAAGTGACGACTGTGCTTCGCCTGATCACAGCTACACTTGTACACCGCAATCTCACAGCAAATCTTCTAGATCTGGACATGTCGGAGGTCTCTCAAACCTTCATAGAATTCTTACCGAACACGGGCACACAATCACCCCTCTACATTTTCAATGAATACAGTCCATCTAAACACCTATCGACAACAGCACGAAAGTAGCTTCCTTCCTCCGCAAGGAGCGTGCAGCCGCGCGAGATGCAATGTTGCTCACTGTCGGAGACTAACGCGCCCCATGCAGAATGGGGCTACTGAGCAGTAGAAAGGAACTAAACTCTGGGAGACTGGTCAGGCGCTAGGGCACGCCTTACTTATATCGACCCTGACAAGCCTACGCACATTGGTAACAGTGTAACCAGGGATACGTGCACAGACCTTACCACAGGAAGCGATCATTGTGCTGTGTACCACTTTCAGAGCCACGCATTGCAGAATGCGTCGCTAGCAAGTCAAGGCCACGAGCTGGGCCGCCTTCAGATATGTCCGCTCGCAAAGACCGACAGAGCGCATTGTAGATTTACGACAGTGGACGGAGCGTTAACTTCAATACACCAACAACACCTCGAAAACTGTAACGCAGGAGGAATGCGGTCCCAGTCCGAACGCTAAGCTATTACACATGATTGAAGCACAACGAAGCATAGAGGCTCGATGGCGTAAAAATAAGCATAACGGGCGCTTAAAAATTCGACTAACACGACTTGAAAAGGATATCGAGGAATACACGTGGTAGCTTAACCGAGAGCAGTGGCATCAGATTTGCGACCACCTTAATGGACAATTGGGTAAAAAGCACACATGGTTTCTACTCAAGCGTTTACTTGGTCCTACAAAAACTAAGACCGAATCTCACAAGACCCTACAGAGGATTGCGCAAGCCTCCATGGTGTGTGACGAGGTGCTCATGACCACTTTAATGAATCAGTACGTAAACACCTCGCAGGATATATCCATGCCAGATGGGTATTCAAGATCGGATCATTCTCACATGGATAAGGTCTTTAAAGTAGCGGGGTCAGTGCTGCTGTTGATAACATTAACACTACCTCAGCAGCCGGGTACGATCGCATCACCAATAAGATGTTGCGCAACATAGAGGACAAATCAGTCCAGGCCCTTACGGACCTCTTCAACAGATGCTGGACAGAAGGCAGCATCCCCGACGAATGGAAGCACGCTAAAATCATTTTCATTCCTAAACCAGGAAAAAGACGGAATTGGGAGCCTCCGCCCAATTTCGCTAACGTCAGGTCGAGGAAAGGTAATGGAGCGCGTTGTCTTAATTAGGCTGCAAATGCACACCGACGCGGAAGACACGTTTCCCCGGTCCATGACTGGGTTTCGGACAGGTCTCTACACTCAGGACATCATGTGGCACATACAGCAAGACATTCTAGATCTAAATCGCATACAAGCCACGCGTACCATCTTGAAACTTGATGTGAGTAAGGCCCTTCACAATATCCGCATATTTCCTATATATCTGTATATCTCACCTGCCGCTGGTGAACGTAGGCATATGGATATACGACAACATAGCCATCGTTCTTAACCAGCGTACGGCTACGGTGCGTTTCGGAGACAAAAGTAGCGACAAAATTACTCTCGGCACCGGAGGAACCCCGCAAGGCGCTGTACCTTGACCTTTTCTCTTCAACATGAGTATGATTGGCCTCCCGCATCTGCTAGCTGCTTTCCCACATATAAATCATTCTATATATGCCATCAACATCCCCACATGGACGAACTCAGGATCCGATGGAGAGATTGTAGAGTTATTACAACGAGCTACCGACACAGTACACTCTTCCGTGCAGCAGAACGGCCTTGCGTGTTCACCAGCGAAATATGAACTCTAATTTTCCGGGAACAAACAAGCCTCACAGGCAACACCCGACCCTTTGTAAGCCCTCGCATTGCACATTGACAACCATCCAATTCCCCCGGTAGCCACGATCACGGTTCTGGCGATGTTTATTCGGTATAACACTCAAAACACACAAGCGATCCCCCGCCTACGCGTCGCGGTGCATCAGATAGACCAGGCTGGTGAGGCTCATTGCCTCCCGCTGCAGGGACATGAGAGAAGCTGATCTACGCACAATCATGTAATAATTCATGATAGGTCGAATCGCGTAAGGCCTGCCCGTACTATCATCTGCGTCGCGGGGACGAAGAGGCAATTAATAGCATCAATAAAAGAGCATACAAGGCGGCCGTTGCCTTGCCGGCATAAGTCAACTCAGATCGACTGCTGCAGTTGGGAATTTTTAACACTCTCAGTGAGCTAACCGAAGCCCTAAGACGGCACAAGTGACCCGCTTGTCGCGCACTGTTGCGGGACGCGTCATTCTCGGCAAACTCCACATCCACCCCATTGAGGAGGTATGTCCAACATCACATTAATCAGTCGACATTACTACTAGGCTAGTTCTTAAGCCAATAGCAATGAACATGATGCCAGGCAGACAGCAGGACCGCAGGAAAGCAAGGGCGCATGCACTTGAGAAACAGTACGAGAACGAACCACGAGCGGTGTACGTGAATGCAGCTCAACACATCAAAGGCAGAACATACATGGCATGTATGGACAGTCCAAAGTCAGCACTCGTTAAAGCCACAACCTTTCACGCTAGGTATATACGCGAGGCAGAGGATGTAGCTATCGCACTGGTCATCGCGGATCCCCGCACCAAAACTATTCTAAGCGACTCTGAGAGCGTCACTCAAAGTTTCGCCAAAAACTCGGTAAGCGAGCTCGCAATGCTAATTATGAGCAACCGAAATCTCGATCACAACATCAATCTCGCATGGGTTCCGGCTCACGCGGGTAATTCCGGAAAGGAGGGAGTCGACCGTCTAGCCCGAGGTTTAACCAACCGGGCGACGAGAGACCTCACGGGAATGGACACCCCCGCCGAGGCGCTTTGCTTGTACGCTGATAACAAACTTTTATCGCGAGCTAAGATGCACGTGTCCCGCCCCTCACCCCGACATGGAGAGGGCGCAAGCCCCCACACTGAGACGCCTACAAACAAAGACAATTATTGGCCCTCTTGAAGACGGGGATCGGCGTCGCTGGTCGACGCAACCTCAGTCAAGACGACGCCCGCTCCGACCGAGTGGAGTAAAGGAGTTCGTTAGTGGAGAAAGAATACTTGGCTTCAAATACATATTTACGAGCATGTGAGTTCAGAAGTGAGCTGCTTAAACTGCGCCCGTCGTCCAGTTTTATAAACCTCTTCCTAAGTTCCCCAGTTTGGGGACGCCCTCGCCGTGGCGACGGTGGGGTATGGGACTCCTGAAAGGGAATTTTCTCAGAATCCTGCACTCCGTTTGGTTCCACGCCACGACTGGGAGAAGCGCGCTAATGGTATACGCTGACACCTGACGAGAGTTGCTGTCTCGGTGATAAATCTCGAGACCTTCTGGCGCCAGTCCTAATAGCCCCTACCGACTATGCTTAATCACAAACGATGAATATGATGGACGCACGCCACCCAAGACCACATTTTATGCGAATGCGCTAGAAAACCACCTCCGACGGCACTCTTGCCAGCTCCCTCGGCTCTTGGCCAGTTCAAGAAAAACAACGCAACTGGCGCTCATTAGGCGATTTCAAGAGGTCGCCCCCGACTGGAGGCCACCCTGCACTCGCCCCAACTCAACTAATCCCTTCCATTATGGCGCAACAAATTTGTAACCACCACAACCACCCATAGTGTACATGTATCAAAAGAGGGCGGTTTGATTTGGCCCGGGTGTGTGCGGATTGCCGAAGCGCTCGCTGTCAGTGTTGTGAACTGTGTTTTGTTAACTATTTCAAAGTTTTTGAAAAACGCACAATCGCCTGCGAACGCATTGAATGAAGCAGCTGCATTAAAAACATTTATAGATAAAACAATAGGACTAACACACGTAATTGACTAATAGATATAACAATTTGAGATAAAGAGCCGCCGCGGTGGCTGTGTGATTAAGGCGCTGCGCTGCCGGCTCGAAAGACGCGGGTTCGATCCCGGCCGCGGCTGTCGAATTTCGATGGAGGCAAAATTCTAGAGGCCCGTGTACTGTGTGATGTCAGTGCACGTTAAAGAACCCCAGGTGGTCGAAATTTCCGGAGCCCTTCACTGCGGCGTCTCTCATAGTCTTGTCGCTTTGGGACGTTAAACCCCCATAAACAATAAACCAATCTGAGATAAAGCAGAAATAAAGGCTAAACTTTTCAGTCGGCAATGAAGAGATAAGGCTACAGATTTTATTGGTGACTTCTATATGGCACCACCTTTTGTAAGCACCAGCATGGCACTCTCTTGACTAAGCCGGATGCGGTGCATCGAAAGGTGCTATTTTTCAATTTATGGTGCTACTGTATATTTTAATGCGGGTTCACCAACGCTCTTTTCAAGTAACGAATAATTCACATATTGAGCTGAATGTGGATTTTTAGACTTGATGGAAGCTATGGCGAGGTAGTCACCATGATTTGCGTTTGAAAATGTGACTTTCTTTTTATTGATAAATAGTAATCGGGGCTAGATATGGCGCAGTATTTTTGTAATTTCCAGTTGGAAATGGAGCCTTGAGTTGTAACCTTTTATTGCATCCAGTTCATGCACAGTGCTGCTTCACAAACTGTGTGCAAGGACCAAGCATACTTTAATCACCATATCAGTTGTGCAATTATAGCTCTTCAGCACACGTACGCAAATATGATTCCTCGGCAGCACTGATTGTGCAGCAAAGATGATTCCCTTGAGCGCATTTTTTTCTCCGATACTAAGCAACAATTCCTGTGGTTGCCATGTGATTCAAATGTCACGACAAAAACAAGTGTTAATGGTTCGTGTCCATATATATCTTTCGAATACGTACTTTGCATTGTACTTCCTTAGGTACAGTGACCCACCGTAATTTCTTTAACCTCTACTTTGCTTTCAGTTGTGGCGTTGCAGCACTAGAAGCAAGTAACAAGTGAATGAGATTGAGCAGCTGTTGTCTTCATGCAGAACTGCAATTAGTTGTTACAATGAATAGGAGTGACACTTGAAGGCACAGCAAAGTACTTATAGCAGTGCTAAATAGGGGCTACTTGTGGTTGAATTGTGACAGGTGGAAGAGAAATATATGCTTGGAGCAGCATGCCCATCATTCGCGATTTTTTATGTGTATTAGGGAGTTCTAGCTAGGTGTCTGTTTGCTTCCCAAGTGGCGTCATGCATTACGTTTGGCACTATGCACGGCACAGTGCCTTTTTGTGTTTTGCAGTATGTTATTAAAGAGTCAGATTTTTTTATGCATGTAAACAATTTTTCGCCTCTTTTTTTTAGGCAAACATCCAAGCCAGAGGTATGAAGTATCATCATAAAGAGTGAAGAATTTTGTACTCCGTTTTTGTTCTACAGTCTTGAAAAGCACAATGCATGGTTTTTCTCTAGTCTTTCTGTCTTAACTTAGCTGTTTTACCTGTAACAATATTCAAGTCCCAGCAGCTGCTCACAGTGTTTACAGCAGTCCAACGAAACGCCTACCATACAAAACACGGTGGGTAGCGCGCAATTCTATACGCATAAACAACCTGTAACAAGAGCATTATTAGAACCTCCTAGCTCTTGTTAAAAAGGTACAGGTAATTCAGAGTAGCGATGGAAAAAACAAAAAATACAAATGTTTCACTGCACGAATTCATTGTTTATTGAGTGTACTGCTAAAGCGACTGTGATGGACAGAACAATTGGGCACCATATAGGATATATTTACGTGAAACTAGGCACAATCACTTATGCCCGAGTACTTTTTTACGGGTATTTTGTTAGTGCCTTTTGTAAGCGGAATTAAAAAAGCACTTGATGTGTATCTACCAGAATGAAAATTTGCTTGCTGCCACAAGAACAACAAAGGTAGCTTCATTTAAACTAGGAGCAGGGAAGAAAGAGCCGTTTCTTAAAAATGTTTATGTTGAAATTACAGTTCTGATAATAATAACCAAATGTGCTAGAGGTGTTCTACTCATTAATTTATAGTGAAGCTTTACTGTGGACTCAGGGCCGGTGGTCGCAGTATACACATGCACACCAGTGAACGAAAGTTGTACTTTTACAACGAGAGAAGGAAGTAAATGAAAAGAAAAGAAAAATATGCAGCACATATTTAGGTAAATAACTTCTTCAAATTGCGCTGATCATTCATTGCATGATTGTTTATGCTTTCGAGGCTTTTACACACCTTCCTGCCTTTTGCTGGTACTAAAGGCAAATAAATAGCCTCTTAAGATGAATTTTACCGCCAGATTCTGTGTTCCTTACATATAACCTGCAGCCCATTAACCACATTCAAAAGAGATGGCTGTCATCTTTATTAAAAATTTCAGAAAAGTAACATCGATGTGGAATTTAAAATCATGCGCTTTTCATTCAGCTTCCAGATAATCTGCAGATCAATCGGCAGTATGTCATGTACCGACTAGAAACCAGCTAAGTAAGCTCACGCACAACATCTACATTTATGAATGTTAATATAGCCACTGCACTATTGTATTCTCACCCTGGATTGTTTAGTTTCTTCCCATTTGCTTTTCGAGACCGGCTTCGATTATATATATTTTGCCTCCCAAAACCCTGTGTACTGGCAGACGGCGCTCAGTAAAGAACTTCAGCAAACGAGCGCCTGTTCTTGATAATTGTGCAGTTTCATTAGTTCTCTGCTATAATCAAGTGACTGTAAATTGTCATTTGTATCCATTGAAGACATTCATGTTATCGTCATCTTGCGATAGCACAGATTGAAAGCACAAGAGTATCATACCAAAATTCTTACAGGATGGATGGAGACTATTTGGAACTAAGATGATGTTTCGTTGGCTTGCAGTTACAATGTTAGAAGGCAGAGGGGAAGTATTTTGAAAGCCAAGCTTATTACTAGTCTGTGGAATTAAGAGAATATTTATATTTATGGTAGTGTTTTAAAAGGAACTAATTTGAGCTTTTGTGTACAGCCTTCTCACAACTGCATGAAATATAATTTTTGATAAAAGTGCGTGACTGTGTGTGCTGACTAAAAGGTAATACGCCTCTTGGAGAATGTTGCTTATACCTTCATGTGAAACTTTAGTGCAGGTGGAAGTAGAGCAACGACGATATTCTATGTTCTTTGTGCACCTCGACGATTTAGTGAATAAAGGAAGGAGAGGAAGCGAAACTACTGTTACGCACAAAAAAATTGTTTATTTTGTACAGTTCTGTATAAGTTGCGCTTTGCCAGTGTGCTTTAGAACCACATTTCTATCATTTCCCTTTAAAAGCACTGTTTAATCTACTTTGCAGGTATTCTTCCCAGCGCCTGTACTGGGTTGCTTCCTGTAGCCAGCCAGCCACGCCATTTTAACAGTACTGGGCACTGGTCTGGCTTGGTAAGCACTCTCTCTTGTAATTGTTCTTTCTAGTCATCTCAGTGATGCGTTGCTGCTGCGATATTGTGCAGTGGCATTTGAAATCTAGGTGCTACAAAAATAGGGGCAATGTTTTCGTACTTTAAAAAACTTACAGCCAGCTTTATGCTCACTGCAATTAATAACTAGTGAATACAAATACAATAAGCAAGTCAATAATAAATGTATCTGTCTGTCAAGTCTTCAAACTCCTTGTTTTAGCCTGCTTTCTCAAACAGCAGAAGTGTTGCACAACACAGGAGCATAGGTAATGGTGGCATTAGCCATCATGTAGTTGCCATTTTCCTTTACATTTGCCTTTACTGCGGTTCATTGGTTTCACTATTTGCCAAGATATTTGCCTTTCAGTATAATGCAATAGCTGCCTTGAGAACATTAATCCGGAGACTAAACTCGTGCTGCTGGGAACATGGTGCATTGTATGTTATTGTGTGCCATCACTGTCAATCTTGCACCTGGTAGAACACAAGCGTGCGAACTTTTAAGACGCAGAAAGCACTGCTACATTCCTACGATTCCTATTATGCTTCTGAGGTGCTTAGAAAAAAAAGTATTCCACACATTTGTTTCTGGAATGGGTTGCACTGGACAGACAAGCAAGTACATTTAATGACTGATGTTTAGTGTGCCATTTAAATGCGAAAGTCCAGGTGGCACGAGGGTGCTTGACTGACCAGAGCCACTGTTGCCTAGACACAGCAGTATTAGCAGTGTGTGTCCTCTTCCATTGCAAGCTCAATACTTGAGAGAAATATTTGAAGGGTTTCCAATCTTAGGAGACAATTTATGAACATGTTCTATGGAGGCAGCTGTGTAAATAGCCCAAGGATTAGCTTCCAAGCCTTGCAGTAAGACTTTTGTAGAATCAATAGATGAGCACGTTTCAGAGGGGTTATAATAATACGCCATTGTCCTAGCGAAGTTAGGACAGGTGACACATGTATATTGTTAAAGCACTGGCATGTATTCTGCTAACATGGCTTACGAAAGGATCTAGAACTAAGCATAGGATTTTAAATGTACGAAACAGGCCATATCAAATAGTTTTTCGCAATCAAAATGCCAGTGATAGTGTTCGTATTGAAATTTAGTAAGAGATAAACGTTCAAGGCTGCTAATATCTATGCCCCGGCATAGAGTCATAACGAGTTTAATAAAAAAGTTCTGTGAACACACAGAAGCAGCAGTTAAAGTAAATATGCAGCTATAGTAGGATAAAACTTAAAAAACACACTTCGTAGCACAGGGGCGCGATCCGCTGCATCTTGTATTAATACGATGGCCAATCGCAGCACTTAACAGCATGAGCTTTTTTAATGTTTGGCTGTATCAAACAATTCACACAACAAAATTCTAAAGCTCATAATTTTTTCTCTTGATGAGGTTCTTGTTTATGTAACGAGAAACTTTAAAGCAGCGGAGTGCTTTTTTCGTCCCGGAGGAATTCTGTGTTTGGCGGCTGAAAGTGGGCGGAGCTTCACTGCATACTTAAGTTGTATGCGACTTTAGTACACATTGCTGATAGGCGACTTTATTCTAAAAGCAGAAGTGAAACATTGAGCAGGAGATTATCGCACAAATTCGGAATAACGAGAGAGCTATTATTGCAATTCGAAAAAAAATGGCTGTGGCTTAGCTCTGCTATGTCTGGATATACGTAGCGAAAGCTAAGGCATAGGTTCTCCTAAGATAAGGAGCGGCTTCTCCTCGGACGTCACGCCATTGGGCGAGGAGGTGGCGCCATGGCTGGTGACGTGGTTCGTCAAGTGGTTGGTCACGTGGTGCAGTGCGACCATGGTGGGACTGCGAGCACCGCGAAACAGCGAGTTTGTGGAGAGTGTAGCTTTCGCTACAAAAAGTAATCTACTCGTATGAGGGGTATTTGAGAGCAATATTCCCTCGCTCACAACATCTATATAGGCATGCAGCTTCTTGTATATTGACGCCTTCTTCAAACTGCGCACGTTGTTCTAAGATGAAAGTGTAGAAGTTGACGCAGGAAATCAAGCACCATGCAGGTAACGTAGCCCTGGCCGCACTCCATAGCGACTTCGAAAGTGTCATCTTTCTGAAAGAACTTATCTCTTCTGACAGTGACATAGCGTCTCTGGAGAAAAGAAGACATTGTCAGCTGTCAGATCTCGCCAGAATGCGTGATTTTTTTCCAGAGACTGCAAGTAATCTTCAATGATGACCCAAGAAAGTGTCGCTCAGGGCCATTCCCAGGAGCCCCAAGTCGCAGTGTAGACTGTGAGGCTCGCTGTGCACAAACACTTTAGTTACCATTCCTACGTCAGAAAGAGGGACATTTTATATCCGATTAAAGTATACTCCAAGCGCTTGTGAAGCATCCTGAGGAATCCTGAGGAGCGTGGAATGTTGTGAGGTTTTTAATATAAGAAGACTGACAAAGACTTAAATTGCTGACCTCCGTAATTACAGGTAGCTTTGTGCAAGCACAGACGAGGTGCCTACATGCCACCGTCCGAGCGCATCAGACCTTTCTGTAGCTTGTAGACGAAATGTTTCACAGAGCTCTAATTGGTGGCAATTTCGAAGTCACTGTGGAGTGCGGCCAGGATGGTGAGGACTGCGGGGCATTTCGTTTCCAGCATCAACATGTAGGCCTCCATCTTGGAAGTAACAGCACAGAATTAATGATAAGGTGTCAATATGTAAGAAGCTTCATGCATAGAGATGTGTGGTGAGACTTCTAGTGTTTGAAGCGATAGGAAATAATGTTCCCAAATGCCTCGCGTGTCTGGTAAGATTCGCAAATCCCATCTCCAACAAACCAAGAAAAGCTTGAGTTTTTGATACGCTAACAAAGTCAACTCAGAAAATGAACTTGGCTAATGCATGTGATGTAAATATCAGATACTCGATGGCCCATAGGTGAGGCGATACCTCAACAGACCGTAAATGTCAGAAGGGAGTGTAAGAATGTCGTATGCGGGGATGATATTAGGCAATTTGTTGTGCATGCGCCAGTGTGCATGAATGAATGAATGAGCTGTTCGTTTAGAAAAGGACGCTCAAGGCCTTTTGTTGGAGAATTTGGTTGTTGAGGAAGAAAAAATGTATATCCCCAGGTGGTTTAAATGATTCTCGACCCCTATACTACAGCACCCCTTCCTCCCCATCTACGTTCCCTCCTACCCTCCTCCCTTCACTCACGGCCCGATTGAGGTGTCCGCCTAGAGTGAGACAGTGTGGCATTTACAATCCTCTAAACGTACTAAATAGTTTCAAGTTATCAAGAGATCTCACCGCAAGCTATTGCATTCAGTTCACAAGGCTGTTTTCAACCCGGCATCACATTTTTGTACACCCAGTTCGATGGCCTTTGCCCGTGCGTGGAGTAAAAGGGAATGCGCAGAGTTGTCTTGAGCCTTATATAAGACGGTGTCAGCCTTTTTCGTTCTGTGAATGTGACAGTGTGATAGGATAATTTGTATGCGAGGTGACCGAGGACTAGTGCGTCCATCATGCGAAGGATCTCTCGCTATCCCAGGTAGTAGCTGCTATTGGCCATACGTCTAACCCAATTGGCCATTTCTAATTTCTCTTTGTCCAGGAGGTGTATGGAGTACTTAGCGTCCGCATTCGCCTCTATGCGGAGGCGGAGCAACCTGACCCTGCATGGAGGGGACGCGTTGACCATTGACAGTGACTTCGGCTTAGTTTATGGAAGTTTAACGTCACAAATCGTCTCAGGCAATGAGAGACACCGTAGTGAAGGGCTTCTGAAATGTTTACCACCTGGCGTTCTTTAACGTGCACCGACATCGCACAGTACACGGGCCTCTAGCATTTTGCCTCCATCGAAATGCGTCTACCGCGTCTTTCGGGTCAGCAGCCGAGCGCCATAAACATTGAACCACCGCGGAGATGGCTGCGATGAGAGGATCATGAGGTGCAAGCAAATCATGTGGATTTGGGATTTTTTTCATGAGCAAGCTATACCCATTTCACCTGTGGCCATCTCGATCCTGTGCACCACGATTCGAAGGGGCGTCCGGCGCCGCGCCATTCGACCATATTGTGATGCAGAGGGCGATATCATCCACGTTGAGTGCATACTTCCCGTTGGGAAACTCAGTCATAGCCCACGGGAGTGAGACCATGCCTACAATAAAGAGCAAAGAGGCGAATACAGTTTATTGCAGGGTACCATGGTTTGGAAGGAAAAACTTAGGGTGAAAACAGCTCAGACGATAAATTGCGCCATGCGATCTCTCAGAAAAGCTTTCTCATAATTTCAGATTAAAGTTCCACATCCGGTGTTGGCGAGTTGGAGAAACGTGTCGTGCCCAGCGTTGTCAAAGTGCTTGCGCACGCCAGGGCTAGTTTGATGCTGGTTACCAAGGGCAATGTGCCTTAGAAGACTGCCCCCTCGAAACTTGCAAAAATATTGTTGCGTAACGTTCCTTCACCGACGAACTCAGGAAATCAAGCCCTCATTTTATGAGCAGATGCATCGAGATGCTTTATTCGCGCCTAAAGGGAGTGAGCTAACCTTTATCATTTAATAAAAGAATAGGAGGGGGTGTCGGTCCTGAAGGAAAAGATGAGCTAAAGGCCAAGAAAGAGAAGCTGAAGAATACAAACGAAATAGTGATACCGTTAATAAATAGTGCTTATAGGAACCTAAATAGGATCTGCCCACGCGCGAACCACTGAGAAGTTCGTTTGGCTCCTGTCATGCTGTGACGTGCATGAGTTGCCTGCCCTTTCAGGAAGGCCATATGAAACTGCACGATAGGTCACGTGATCAAGTTATTAGCATGCCTGACGGTATCTGCAACGTTCTCATAACGTGTGATGCCCGCTACATAGGCCAGAGTGACAAGTGCATCAAAGAACGCATGAAAGAACGTCGAAGGAACTTGGACCAAGAAAGTTAGGCCACCTTGCCTCAAATTGAAGTAGAGTATGTTACTCGGTAGATCCTCCCTGCGTTTATAAGCACAAGAATATGCTCACATGGGGATGCGCTATTGTAAGCAAATAGTGCAGGTAGCAGACAAATGCGTTAACGCGGCAAAAATATGTCTAACGAAAAATAATTAGGTTTCTTACCCAAAGAAGAGTACTCTCTGGGAAGCATGCGAACACGGGATGGCTTTTGCCTCCAGAGCGAAAGTCCGGGGCTGGTTTCTTCGAGTTACGTTTAGTTCCTCCTCGTTATCTTTTAAAATATTTAATGATTTCTTTACAACTATTAATATTTGCCTTCTTAGGCGGCTTTTAGTTTCTACCATGTGCTCCTGGCGTTTTCTAATTTTCTATTCCTAGTTTGCTTTTTAGTGGTTTCATATATTTAAGTGTTTGCCACAGCATTTTATGATGTGTTTTGTTTAGCTTGACTTTTGATCACGTGTTTTCTTCGTTGTTTTTCTTCGTTCTTTTTTGGTTTGTCGCCTCTTGCTTTTTACTACCAACAGGTCATCGCAGTGTGATGGCACGAGCACCCAAAAAAAAAACACAAAACACAACCCGCAGTGCGCCACTCCTTTGCTGTGTTTTTATCACTGCCTTATTCCTTCGGGCTGAATTAACAGGTTCATAGCAATGAACACACTTGCTTAGGTCAGCAACCCCATTGTTTTTTACACCTTTCTTGCCACAATGTTTGCACTTGATGCACATTTCGTCCCATGTGTAAATCTTGAATACAGGCCTCACCAAGCATGCGTCTATTAAACTCCCAAACGTTCGCCCTTCACCGTTTCTTGTAACTGTTATAACTCGTGTATTCAAAGGCACCTAAAATCATCTTTATTAGGAAAGAACCATCGTCACGTCCGTGCAAACAATCAGCAGATGGCACTACCGGTAAAGTTGACAAATTTGAACTGAGGGCCCTTTTCTTTCTCCTCGATCACCGATGAAGCTCTACGGGAACTCCTCCGTCTCGTCGGTGCTCCACAAGGGAACAGCTTGTTCCTCTGAGTGCTCGCTCTGCAAGTGCCGCTCAAGCTCCTGGCCCGAATTGAAGCCTTGGCCGCATGTCTCACAGGCAACAAACCTACGGTCAGTTGCATCCGCTGCAAGTGCGTGGAGAATGAAAGAATCTAGCGTCAACTGGAAATGTCCCAAACAGGAAATTGTTACATGAAATTTATCTCGGCTTTACAAGGGTTCGAACAAGGTAGCAATCGCAGATGTGCCCCAACTCAGGGCTCATGTAATATACGAATGGCATGGACGTCGAATGAACGAGTTACCACCTATGTGCAAGTGTATTGTACAGCCTGTACAAAACGGGAAATTCGCCGTCAAGAAGAAGAAGAACAGAGGGAACCTACTCCTGGCGGGATGAAAATTTTCCTTCAGCTGTTGCCTTGCTCTGGTAGATGCAAACAAAATGGGAGTTTTCAGCTCCATGTAGCGCTTATACGCAGCCGCGACGCGGTACGCAGCTGATGTAGGATACACCCGAAAGAGTTAAAGGCAAATCGACAGTGTCCTCCTTCTTTAATTACGCGAGTGAATTTGGCAATTTTCAGCCGTATGTCTTTAGAACGAACATTATAAGAAAATTCTATACAAAATACACTCTACCCATTCGACTGCCTTCATGCCTTCATTCTGCGTGTGCACGCTTACTAGATTGACTAAGGGGGTTATTATTTGGCTTATTGTTTGGTTCATTATGTGCAAAAAGTGTTACCCATTTACTGTGTCCCTGCGATTCAAATAACTACGCTTCAAAACTGCTTTAAGAATTTCCTATTGTTATTTGCTTAAAGCCAGGGACAACACATAGGAAGTGTTGACACACTAATGAGGGTTTAAAATATAGGACGAGAGAGGGTCAGGTTGCCAACAACTGGCAAGCATAAAATGAAACTGGTGTATTAGGCACGTCTCAAGAATTTTTAGCTGTCACTAATTAGTTCTGAGAACAAGAGGCTGTGGAATAGTCTCACGTCCGGTGAACTAACTTTCGGTGACAACTGCGGGCAGCTCAGGCACGCACTTCGACACCGTATACCGTTGGACCAGTCAATTTCATTGCGCAGGTACGTGCCTTGCACATTTTTGTAAACGTGCCTGGGCTGCCCTGCGTGATGTGTCTGCATTGAAATGGGAGAAAAGCAACCATCAACTACTAAATAAGTCCAAAGATGCTATCACAACTTTCCGTAAAGTTGGCAATCACAAAACTGACCTTGTAACAGAATTGCATAACACTAGGCTGCCGCTGTCATTCATAAAGGAGAAGCTTGAGAATTTTAAGACCGCCGTTGAAGACATGAAGCAGGAACAGCAAGCACTCGAAAAAAAAAGCGGTGACCTCAGAACAGCTCTAGAAAGTGCAAAAACTGAGGTAGTGGAATTAGAACAGTATTCAAGACAACAGAACATTGGAATCAAAGGACTCCCCCTCAAGACTGATGAAAACCGTGCTGATGCACTCACGCAATTTGGAGAAAAGCGCGGTGTTCAAATATCGAGTACTCACATCGATGTCGTTTATCGCGTGCTCGGAAAGCGCAAGAAAATTATGCAGCCCACATCCCGCTCTGTCCACAACAGAATACTGCTTGCGGATAAAAGAACTGAGCTTGTCTCCGGAGGACTTCCGCTACGATGGAATCAACACTATCAACATTAATGAGCATATTTGTCCCGAATACAAGATCCTACTTGGAAAAGCTATTGCATGAAAGCGTGAGAAAGACTGGAAGTACACCTGGGTCCCCACCGTGAAAATTCTTGCTAGGAAGGCGGAAAACTCGAACGTGATTCAGATTCATTCCAAGCGCGGCCTAACTCTCATATGTTAAGTCTAATCTGAGAACATGCCATGAACAGTGTGCAGTTAGCAGTTCAATTTGCAAAAAAAAATGCATGTGCATCTCTGCTTCGTTGTAATGATTGCAGTCTGAATAAGAAAATTGACAACGTCTGCAGTCGTATTGACGAACATTCGTTTACGTTTGAATATAAGCCCGTTTCAGAAAGTTGGCTACAACCAGGTAAAGTCCTCAACATTAAAAGCTGCGATTTCTTTTTCCTGTAATAGAAACCCTGCTACTGGAGGTGGAGGAGTTGGCTAATATATGTAAAATCTTCGTTGTCGTACTCTCTGCTTTCGAAGTTAAAAATTCAATTTGGGCTGATTTTAATATCTTCGTTGCTCAGGGTCTGAATATTACATTTGCTGTAGTATATCGGGCACCAAACAGTACAATACCGTCGTTTCTGAACCACTTTCAATCGTTACTAATGAACTTGTCTACCTTAAATATGAAGTTGTTTAAACATTGTCTATTTAAATGAAATTAGCGTGATATATTCTAATCTGTTAGAATCATGGTTTTATTAAGGTGGTTACCGGCCCTACACGAGTGATTGCTTTTTCATCAAAATCACTGCATCTTACACACTGCAGTTTTGACCCATCATCTAGTGTGTGTTACGTATATCAAGCAGCCATTACTGACCATTATCCATTACCGATTTTATTCTCTCTGAATCTAGATGCCTGAAACAAATCTTATATCCAAAGCAACATTGATGTCATTGAGTTGAAGCAATTACTATAATCGGCAGAATTTAACTTCAGCACCTCGCTTGGTTTTAATGGTCGTTATCATTCATTTAAACAGACTGAACAAGGAGACTTCGTCGTCTTCTAAGGAACGCAAGAAAAAATACCACAGTACTCCAAACTTTTCGAGGATGACACAGGCAATTTTGATGCTTGTAAAGGACAAAGGTCGATGGCATACTAATACGAACAAAATGGGGGTAATTCATGGGGGACAGCTCATGTGGGGACAAAGCTGTGGAATGTCCATTAAGATGACGTGAAGCAAAGCAGTAATTTTCCAGTCGTTAAAAAATATTATTAATCACAGTGATGAGAGTATACTCTCTTTGCAATTTGTTTTTCTTTGTATGCCAGATTGTTTGCAGACGTAATATTTGTATATATATATATATATATATATATATATATATATCTATATATATATATATATATATATATATATATATATATATATATATATATATATATATATGTGTGTGTGTGTGTGTTCTTTTTACACCTTCGTTAAGTAAATTTATATTTTCTATTTCAATGTAAAAGCCTTTATCATATGCAATGTGAATAGCTTGTGACTGCACTTAGTTTCACTAGATTTGACATGCATGGGTCCCAACAAGATCTTAGCTATGGATCCAGATGTTGTTTTAAACATGCTCTGTATAAATGTTGAGAAATAATATTCAATTCAAATAAACCGCACACTAAAGGAAAGGAAGAAGAAGGGAGAGGAAGTTATATGTGGCATAGATGCGCCGTGGTTGAGTGCTCGAACTCAGTTTCGGCCACGCGGTGTTTAGTGAACCCAGCTAGCGGATGACAAACATTTCAACTTAGGCAAATAGCCGCAACCTGTGCAGGTTCCCCCTTTCAAATGTATTAGAAAACTAGTAGGTAACTAAATGCGAATTGTAGCGCTACTAAATAATTGGTGGCTTGTGGTACGATAGCCGTCTGCTTCTTAAAATTATTGCTCTTATGTATCCATAAAATTTCCTATTACTAAAGTTACTAACAACTAAAGTTCCTATATCTAGAAAAGAGAGTGGGCAATTCAAACACAGGCAACTGCTAAAGCGATAACCTGCAGCTAAAAAACTCGTCCACCAAGCTTCAGCCTTTCCTGATGATCATACAAAAATTCAGGTTCATTTTCCTTAACGTTGCTGACGCATTTATTCTCCGGGGGCTATCATCGTCCTGAAGGTGTCAGGTATTCCATTTGTTATTTTCTCTCTTACTATTGTCATAATTTTTTTTAATGTCTGAATTAGCACCTCACACAGCTAGTGCTAGGTTTCTGAGATGTGTCATGCTTTGCATTATGTGCCAGAGTGTAGCCGAGGGTTCGTTCTGTCATTATCTACAGACCATCAGATTTTCAGCCTTTTTTGTGTGGAAAAAACTGTAATTTTTTTATCACATTAGCTGTGCGGTACGTAAAATAAGCAGTTCTTACTGTACTACGTAGTAGGCTCCAATTTGAACTACAATACAAATCGACATCATTGTAAACTTTTGCCATTATTTGCCATTCATTGGGGCTGGAATAGCCTTGCCTCATGTTAAAACCTTTACACGGTATACTTAGGTTCAAGTCCCCTCCTCCAGAATAAGCACTTTCAATTTTTCAAGGCAACATCGAGTCCTCAAAATCTGGAAGAGCTTGTTTCGTTATCAGTAGCTTCTCTAGCTAATCACGAAGCATTCGAACACTAGTTGAATAATAATAATAATAATTGGTTTTGGGGGGAAAGGAAATGGCGCAGTATCTGTCTCATATATCGTTGGACACCTGAACGGCGCCGTAAGGAAAGGGATAAAGGAGGGAGTGAAAGAAGAAAGGAAAAATGAGGTCCCGTAGTGGAGGGCTCCGGAATAATTTCGACCACCTGGGGATCTTTAACGTGCACTGACATCGCACAGCACACGGGCGCCTTAGCGTTTTTCCTCCATAAAAACGCAGCCGCCGCGGTCGGGTTCGAACCCGGGAACTCCGGATCAGTAGTCGAGCGCCCTAACCACTGAGCCACCGCGGCGGGGGACACTAGTTGGCTCAAAATTTAATCGTTCTGTACTCGGACAACTGAATTTCATTGTTGTAGCCTTAGCAACATTACGGTAGCATTTCGAGCCTTCAATGTGGAGGCACCATGGTCACCGTGGCGGCGCCGTGGCTGGTCACGTGGTTGCTCACGTGGTGCGTTGTTGATCACGTGGTTGGTCACGTGATGCGGAGAAGCTGCCGGTGGCGCAGCGCGCCGGCGAAACCGAGGGAGGAGAGAGTAAAACCACGTCCCGGGACGAAAATGAAGAATTAACGCCCAGCGAAATGGAGCGCCGAACGACTGACTGTCTTTGCGATTCGACTGAGCGAGTTCCACTCGTCCAGCTGTAGCTTCACTCCAGGGTTAGCCAGAGCTAAACTACAGCCTTTTTTTTTTACCTTTCCTCCTTTGTCTTTGTTTGGCAGTTATTCTCGCAGTATCTATTGCTTCCAGGAATGCATAATAGTTGTTGCTGTAGCTATTTGAAGTTGAAATTCTTCTTTATCGTCTTTTCTTCTGAAGTGACCGCCATTATTCAGTGCGCTATTAGGTCATGTAAACTCTATATATAAAAAAAAGAAAAGCGGAACCAAACGTCTTGCAATCCGCACCGAAACAGCTGTTGTATTGCTTTCATTTTCGGTCGGAAGATTGCTTTGCACTATAACAGTTTTCACTAGCATGGTAGCGGGTTATCAGACTATACCAGTTTCAGAATTGCACTACTGTGCTGTGTGCAAGAGAAAATCGAACAAAGACTGTCATTACTGAAGAGGGGAACCAGGAGCCTTCTCTACAAAGCCTAGAATCTGGCAACGAAGGTAGCTGATTGTTTTCATTACCGCTGCACAGGGAAGGACGGCAAGGGACATCCGCCTGTCATGCCTTTCCGCGAGCATAACAAAGGCTTCCACTATCGCACGCTCTTTCTGGGAGTGCCTAAGTTACAGAAATTGCACGTGTCTTCTCTGATTGAGGTAGGCATGCAGTCATAGAAGAGTAGAAATATAATAGATTGTGCTCCCTTTATAAGAAGGCACATTTTATTACGTTAATGCGGATTAGAAAGTTTTTGTTGTGTTGTGTTTCATGGCGCATAAGAAACTAAGGTTATCGTGCGCCAAGCTCAAGGGATTAGAAAGTGGGAAGGGTGCTTGAAAGACAGGAGTGGTAAAGGAAGCTAAGTGCTTATCTTTCTAAAACGGAAGTGAACTTCTTAAATCGGAAAGCACTTTATCGCATGGTGTTTAGGAGCTGATACTTCTCAGGCACGTGTACGTTGCCCACATGGATGCGTGGTTATCTGCGAATGATGTCAGCTGATGCCTAGTATTTGTGCTGTCAACTCTCCCTTAGCCCCTAACGTTTAGCGCTAAAGGTAAGTCCTACCTGCGCATGTCTTGATATTGTATGCTGCAGAGCTATATATTTTGAACACTGCCCACGCCTATCTAGGCTCCTGTTTTCACATAGTGGTTGCTCGTAAAGAGCCCCTACACCTTATTTTTCACACAGTGTTTTACCGTCAAGCATAGACTACAAATCGCCTAACAGCAAATGGAGCTCTACGACACACTGAGTCTGAGCCTCAAGAAATTTCACATGCAAGGCGCAATGTACTGTAATATTTCCGTCACAATTAATAAAACAAAAATACGTATATGTAATTCTCAAACACCGTTCACATTCAAAAGAGATGTTCCGTTTCGCAAGATCCTGGTATTTGCAAAAACGGTTGCAAAAGATATCAGATTATTTCCGATA
Organism: Amblyomma americanum; assembly: GCF_052857255.1. Taxonomy (NCBI): domain Eukaryota; kingdom Metazoa; phylum Arthropoda; class Arachnida; order Ixodida; family Ixodidae; genus Amblyomma; species Amblyomma americanum. Next base: position 28,513,680 of record NC_135505.1, read on the forward strand.
GCGTCCAGGTTTCCTGCACTTTTGTAATTTCCAACCTTAAGGGAGCATAATCACCTGCGTTCCGATGTGTTCGGGTATTCAACACCAGATGTGGTCTTGTCTCCGTTCATTGCGCTTCATCGGTAATAATCTCTTTTCGTGCAGTATAAACTATGCGATAATAACTGCCCTCGTTAATGTGCCTGATGGCAGTGACTAATACGACGCCCTAGAACTTCAGGCCTTGATTTCGAACATTGAAGGATAATGAACTGAAGTAGAATCGACATTTGAGCTAGTTGGTATTGCATCATGGAAAAGATATAAAGCGCACCGAGGACAACCGACAATGCAGGCCAAACAACACAAGCGCTTACTTGCGATGGGGCGTTTATTCAAAAAACGCACGAAAAGAGAGAAAAAACCAGAAGCAATACAACAAACCTCTGTTGCCGACCCCATGGTGGTTCTGCATGAAAAGGAGTTTCCTTATCTTGACTCGCCTGCATGAACAATTATCCTGATGCGTCTGCGTGAAGGCTTTTGTTTTGTCTCTGGTTCGTCTCTCTTTTTGTACGTTTTTTTAAAAAATGCCCAGTGGCGAGTGCCTGCGTGTTTTCTTTGGTCTTCCTTGTTCGTTGTCCTTGGTGCGCTTTAAATTTTTTCCACTTTGGGGTTATCTTTCTTGAAGAAGATCTCGGTGAATTATGCTGTCGGCTCGTTTTGTGATTGCCATTGTTGGATTGAGCTTGTTATAAGAGGCCACCTTAGGCAAGAAAGAACGTTCCACCCGGATTAAAAAAGGTGTTTTACCAATGTGTTATTTGTAGCCAATGAAAGGAAACTGGAAACGTGGAGATTTTATTTCAGAAATTTTTAACTTTGAAGAGACTACCAATTAATAATATTCCTCCTACCGGGGCGTTTCGAACCCCTTTCAAACGAGTCATTCGACTCGACGGCAGAACTTAGGCTGCTTCACGTAATTTTTCGGCAGCATTCAGTTGAGGTAATATTCCAATCGACGGAGCTCCGCCTAGACATTCGAAATTTCCGAGTACCGCACCGGCCAATAGCCGTCGCATTTGCTTTTCTCCGCCGACAGCCGCTCCGCGTGACTGCTCGCTTTTCCCTGCCATTAGATTAGCGAATTGGCTATGTACTAGTTCAGTGATTACTTGAAGAGAACAGTACACAAGTGCACATTTAATCGCGTGAGCGTTAAAGTTTCCCAGAAGTGCGCCGATGAGGATCACTGCAATCCTACGCGCGTTAACATCACTGCGTATCACATTGCATAAAAAGTAAATCTGCGCTAGTTATAAAAATCCTTTGAAAGCACTTAGATATCTCTTAACTGCGGGAATGCGAAAGCCGTTTGCGACTCTTTGGACTGGTTTGAATTTCCCGCGCTTAAATTGATTTCACGACAGAGAGGAAGAGCCGCTGATGCCAGCGTGGAAGAGAGATCACGTGATATCGCAAGGTCACGGGACCTAACATGTAACGGACGGACGCGAGTATGAGCCATTAAATGCTCTCGCCTTAATACTGGTCCGCTTTTCTACCGGTTGGACCGATTCTTGTTTGGGGGTGCGACAATCTGGGAAGCGTGGATGCGATCGCCTGACTGAGAAACACTTCATAACCGGGTGGTTGTCATCCCGTAGGGCCGCCCCCGCTCGCTAATTGTCCCTGCTTTCTTCGACGTGAGCAATAGATGACGTTAAATTACATTATCCAGAAGTATATTCGGCGAGCATTCGCATTAATTAAAACGAAAATTTTTAGGCCACAAGCAACAGCGACGGGTGCTGCAGTCCGCATAAAGCATTGCTGGGCGGTCTAGGTCACATCGACGCTTGCAGATCATTGTATGCGCGTTATGCAACGTCAGCAAAAATCGATTTCAGGTCACTGTTGTCAAAACTTGGCTCGATGGGGTGGCTCAGTGGTTAATTCGCTCGTCAACTGAGCCGTATTATTCGGGTTTGAAGCCGGCCGCGGCGGCCGCGTTTCGGTGGAGGTGAAACGATAAAGGCACCCGTAGGCTGTGCGATGTTCGGTTTGGTTTATTGGGGTTTAACGTCCCAAATGACTCAGGCTATGAGGGACGCCGTAGTGAAGGGCTTCGGAAATTTCGACCACCTGGGGTTCCTTTACGTGCACTGACATCACACAGTACACGGGCCGCTAGAATTTCGCCTTCATAAAAATTCCGCCACCGCGGCCGGGATCGAACCCGCGTCTTTCGGGTCAGCAACTGAGCCACCGCGGCGGGTCGGCTGTGCGATGTGAGTGCACGTTAAAGATCCCCAGTTGGTCGAAATTATTTCCGAGCCGTCCACTACGGCACGTCTTTCTTGCTTTGTTCTTTCCGTACGGTGCGGTTCAGATTTCCGCCCATATGTGAGACAGATGCTGCGCATTTCCTTCACCCCAAAAAAACAATTTCATTTTCATTTTTCAACTACGCTCGATGGTCAATTTCAACATCTAAAACTTGTAAATTGGTCCGTGAGAACCACCAAAATCACACACTGAAACCTGCGGTCTCGCTAGGCCTAGTCGTCGCGAGGGGAGTCATCGTCGATTGAAATTTAATTGTTTGGGACGCGTCTATTGCTGGTCAGTGCGGAAGTGTGCGGATATGAAATGTAGCCCCTCGTTTTGCTTGTTTTGAATACGGATAAGGTAGAAAGAAGAGCGAATATATTCACACCGATGCCTAGCACGTGTGATGTTTTCGCCCAGCCACCGACCTTCCGAGGACATGAAGGTCGGTGCAGTTGTACTGAAAAACATGACACACTGCACTTAAATGCTTCTCTTGATCGTTACGGTCTCGCTGTAATTCTAGCGTCACCACGGTGAGGGCAGACTTCTTCGTTGCACAACAGCGTGAACAAGCTGAACATTCGAATGCGCTTTGAAGGTGTCGTGTAGCACCTTGGGAGTCTGTCGAGTCCGAGTGCCATTCCAAGTATTGAGCTCATTTCGACTCAGATGCATTCGTACGTGCTGTCGGCTGCGAAAGTTTTTGGAGTCTGTGATGGGTTCGATGTTCCCGACACGCCTGGTGCGGCAGTACCGTGAGTGATCCTTGAAAGTCGGTTCTGCGACGACAGATGGCGCAGCAAAGCGGAAAGAAGTAACCAAGCGAAGCTTACCTGATTTAAAAGGCAAAGGCGGGCTAGTTGGTCCCTATGCCTTCCCGCGCTCCTCGATTGGGTTAAAAGTCGAAAAAAGAAAAATCCGATGCCAGATAAAGTTACCCACATTGGTGCCTGTGTTGTTCCTACGTATGTTGATTTGGTGTGGTCCTCCGCGTTGTGTCTTGCGCATTCTTCTCTTCGTCCCTCGTCGTTTTGCGCGCTTGCAATATGTGAAGCTTATCTGATTGGTGGCTAAAATCAAGACAAGTGTAAAGTTTTACCAGTCATGGCTAAGTGGCTTGAGCCACTGCCCGATTTAAAAGGTTCAGCCTCATCCATCCATCGCTCAGCCACGCATCGCAGACCCCGCGAAGTTTTACTGCCGTCAGGGCACATATAACACAGTTTAGCTTGCTTTGGTTTACGGCGTTTAAAATCCGAAAACGACTTAAATTATGAGGAATGCTGTAGTGAAGGGCTTCGCAAAATTCGACCACTTGGGGCTCTGTAAAATGCACTGACATCGCTCAGTGCACAGGCTTCTAGAATTTCGCCTCCATCGAAAGTCCACCGCCGCGGCCGGGATCAAACCCGCGTCTCTTGTGTCAGCGGCCGAGTGCCATAACTACTGCGCAAGCGCGGCGGCTCCTACGTAGCATGGGTATAAGAATTTTGAAATTATACATATGCTCAGAATGCATGAAGAACGTTGGCAGCGAACATGAAAAGGGATGCTTAAAATTATTTAATAAAATAAATCTGCTGAAAGCATGTCGCTTATGCGCGACAAAGTCCTGCTCATTCTTGTTATCTTGTAGGTCGATTTCTTCGAAAAATCCCGACAGTTTATATATATATATATATATATATATATATATATATATATATATATATATATATATATATATATATATATATATATATATATATATATATATATATATATATATATATATATATATAGGCTGATGCGAAAAGCAAAATTGGAGGACAAAGTAGCGTAGTAGATTAGGCTTTCCGCTGTGATCAGTTTGACACCTTTGAACTCATTTCTTATTTTTCATTTGTTTTAATAAACAGTTGATCAATTACACACTGTAAATGTTCTTAATGAGCGTCATCAAGCATTGGCCTTACATTCTGAGCATCTTGACACCTTCGAACCTGATTTTTCGATTTGTCATTTTCATGTTTCAAATAATCATTTTGCAATTAATTAGTGATTTCATTAACTCATTGTCTATCACGCACCAATAAATCATCAATCACTAGAGCCACAAGTTACCATGATACAATTTTTTACGCAGCCTCCGGTTATTGCCGAGACGCCGTGCCGACAATTACTATTCCGACGACTTTCCGCCGAACTAGCTGTATACGCTATAGCGTAAAAATTTCATTTCACTTCTTACAAGAAGATAGATAAATGGTAATACGTAGTTACCACGTATATTCTAGAAGCCCATAAGTTATTTCAGGAGAATCAGGTCTGAGTAACAGTCGTGTGTATACTTGCCGTCTATCGAAGAAGAAAGCGCAGAACTCCCATCCTGGATATGCGTGGAAGAATTTCGGCGTCGTTGGAAGTCCGACTCCCGTTCTCGCTGTGCTAGCGACTCGTACAGGACACGGTCAGCGACTAGGTAGGTCACGTCGAAGTTGTCTTGCATCCTAGGGAGCTGAAAAGGGTTGTAACCAAATGCCACACGCAGCGCGATCCGCACTCGCTGCTGCATTTCGATCTCTACACAGTGCACAGCTAGGACACGTTGTCCCGGCCACAGGACCACGTGCACTCCACTATGCTGTGGTAAGTGGATGCCGGCGGTGAGTGCAGTACCGTGAGCTCTCCAAAACAGTCTCGCTTCTTGCACGCCATGCCGCAGCGCGTCCATCAACCTTCTCAGCAGCATGAGACACCCTTCCCAATCAGGCTCCAGCCTGAGGCTAAAGATCTGCCAAAATTCACACCGCTGCTGTCCCGATATCCAGCCGTGCAGCCAAGCTATGCGCCGGAGGCACAATCGTTGTCGCTCAGCCGCTTGCACAGCTGCAGTGACAGCGTCGTGCACATCGCGCAGCGGAATTTCCCCCAGCCTTGGTAGCCACGGCAAATTCTCGTCGTCCAGGCGGCGCAATTCGATTGGACTAAAATGTACCAACAAAGAATGCAGGATAGCCACTTGTCTTGACAGCCATGTAGATTCCATGGGAAGCCGAATTGAGGGGTCTGGGCGACCGTCCGCAGGCAGCTTAGTTGGCGTGCAGAAGTGAACTGCCCTTACGCAAATATCACGAGTGTAGGCAGTTGGCTGGCACCGCTGGTTTCATTTCAGGCAGCTGGACGGGAGATTGCAAGGGCTTCTTTGCGACGAGAGCTTGCGAACGTTGATGCTGAGCCATCTTATTTCGTCTGTGCCGTAATTAGTGGTAGACTTTCTAATGGCACGGCAAAACAACTTCTCGGGGCCTAGTGTCCAGACGAGTTCATGCAATCCTGCAAACGTACTGTTTGTCGTGTGGTTGTTCAGTTATTCTTTTAGAGATACCAAGGGACTTATCTAAACAGAAGCACTCGCAACAATAAAAAGAAAGCAGAAAATAAAGCGCAGTGCATAGGAAACTTGCGCCAAAGTTTTGCCGTGTCGATGGCAGCGCCGGAGCACTCAACCTATGGAGTGGAGCAAGCAGCTTCTAGTGCTCGCGTAATGCTTTTCCACATCGCCTTCTTGCGCTTATTAGATTGAGATGCTGCGCATTGTCGAAGCCACGCGTGCCGTACGTAAGCTGTCCGGGCTGCGCCGAGAAAAGCTCGGCAGTGAATGCTATCCACCACCGCGGTCATCTAATCGTTCAGGTTGTTTTTTCACCTTCTGCCAGGCCCAAGGCGTTTGACGGCAGCAGTTTTTAGTTGCAGAATAGATCAACTGCAGCGCAGGTTCCCTATATCTATGAGGCTTGAACGTATGGTTCTTAGATTCGTCGCAGGCTTATCAAAACTAAACAGTGCCTGTTACACTAATTTTCCCATGTTGTGAGTATAACTCTTCATGCCCATCTGTACGCATGTATTTGTTAGCGCTGCCACTGTATCACACTTGGTGGGCTGCCTAAAAGACAATATAATCTAGCGGTTTTCTTTAACAGCCGCCATCGCAATTATACGTAGTGCAATATGCAATGCGCGTAAGGTGGATCGTTGCAAGTGTGAGTGCTATGCTTATAAGTAGGCGCCTAAATGGCTGCAATAAACGACGCGAATGTTCCAGTTTCTTACTGCAGTCAATAACGGAAACTGCACTCTGTAAGGCAAGGACGCGCGCCTAGCCAACGATTCACGTTATATTTACAAGAGCGAAAGCAATAGAAAAAATATTCAAAAATTGTTTCATGCGGATTTGGTGTAAGAGTAACCTTTTGTAGCCCGCCGTATGGCGCAAAATTTTAGAGCAGTCATGATCACAAATTACCATTATAGCCCACCATTGCTCTGCGCTTTGAAACGCGAGAGCGGTATTGATGTTTTTTTTTCTTGGTCTGGTATGGTTTATGGGTAAAACGTTCCAAAGCAACTCAGGCTATGAGGAACGCCGTAGTGGAGGGCTCAGGAAATTTCGACCACCTGCAATTCTCTCACGTGGACTCACATCGCACAGTACATGGGCCTCTAACAGTTCGCTTTGACCGAAATGCGACCGCCGCGGCAGGGATCGAATCCACGTCCTTGGGGTCAGCCGCAGAGCATCAAAAGCAATGCGGCACCCTGACGTCACAGTTTCTTGCGGTTCTCCTAACATCAGCTTCTCTGTCTCGATATATTATGTCGAAATTTCTTCGTGTATTCCTGCAGGTATGTAGAATACCTTTCTTCACCAACCCCACTGATGCGTACCAGTTCGGCTGCCACCTCTCCACAGCCAAGGACTTCTGTAATCCGTGAAGCATGTGCCAATTTTGACAACTGACGGAAACAAAGATCCTCGCCATTAAAGACTCAGTCTAAGCGGATTGCTACTAACATAGTCTCACAAAGTTACTTTTTTTTTCGCAGGCTGTTCGCCGGTGTTACCAAAACTGTGCCGACAAACCCCATCATTTTCCCATAGCAAGGTATAAAACAAGGCTTTGTCCCATAGTATATAACAAAAAATAGTGTCTGTTGAAGCCGGACGATCTGTCTAACGTGGTAATGCATGAGGCAAACAATCTGGCCGAGGAATGTGGGCTTTAGTGTTTTAAATGCTCTCCCACGATGTACCTCATTGAACAGAGTAAATTGCTGGACTAGTTGGTTCATGATGCGTAAATGGTGGAACCAGCAAAACAGACGCAGTTCAAGAACAACGACGCACACACAAAACACCGCTGGACTTAACTGGTTTATTCTGATAATTGAGCAACATATATACATCATTCCCGCGCAAGCGCGCTCTTTGAACAAGGTTTTAACCTCATTTCGTACAACGATTTGCAAGACGCACTCTGAAGTCAAGCTTTTTGTAATTTTTGTCGGGAATCACTACTCACTTAAAACTAACCATTTTGTCACATTTAGCTGTCTGGTTGGGTTTGATGACTTATGATAAACTTTGACACATCTCTACCCAGAAGCGAATTTTAAAACTCTACCTTTCGTAGCCGGCTCGGCTCCTTCTTCTGGGGTGACAGGGGAAGTATCTAGCACCTTTAAGTATGCATGGAGAGGAGCCGGAGGCAGAAAAAAGAAAAGCGGTGATGCGAAAATCGCGGGGAAGGGAATAAGGAGGGGTTAAGGCTGTGAGTCACGCTGTCGGACTGTGCGAAGACGGCCAACAGCGACTTGCCTTATTCGAGCTGCAAAGCGAAGTTCATGAACAGGTATTGCGAGCGCGTTTTCTTCTGTGCGTTAATGTTGTTCGGGTGAGTTTGAAAGTGCCAGGATTCGAGTAATAGCCTTCTTGGGTCATGTGTGTCGCTTCCGAGGATGCTGCTTCGTCGAAGTCAATTCTGTGGTTTGAGTCATCGGAATGTGCAGGTGAAGTATTGCGTTCTCTTGCGAATTTGCGGGCGTCGTTTTGTAGCGATAGCTAAACTACGCCAGCCACTTCGTGAGGTCAGCGTGGCTGCGCGCTGAGCCGTGGCAAAACCGCTCCGCCAGCTGTGCGCATGCGCGGAGTGACGTCATATCCCGCAGCTGGTGTGCGCGCCGCGCTCCTCGCCACTGTGCCGACGGCGGAGCAGGCGCCGCCCGCCTCGTCAGTTGCGCGCATGCGCGGAGTGACGTCAGATCATGCAGCTGGCGTGCGCGGTGCGCCTACATTACGATAGAATTTCGAGCCTTAAACGTGGTGGCACCGTGGCCACCGTGGCAGCGAAACCGAGTGGGGTACAGTGGAGAGGGGAGAGAGAGAGTGAAGCCAGGTGAATCGCGCCACTCCAGTATTATCCTGAGCTTAACCACAGCCATTTTTTATGTTGCCGAATTCTTTCGTTAAGATTTTTTGGCTTCGCCTATGGGGCTTGCGTCGCTGGTGGCGCAAAGAAATTTGTAGTAAAGCATTGGCCTGTTTCGCTTCGTGGCTGGTCTTTGGAAACAGGTGGGCACAGCGCAACAGTGCTTGTTTGCTTGTGCGCAATATGGAGACCGCCTTTCTCATCAACGCTTTCCATCTTTCGACTGCCTGCTCCCCTTGATGCGTACTTAAAAACGCTAGCAACTGCCCCTACTCACCCTGAAGGAGCCGAGCCAGGTGTGGTACGATGAGTTTTAAAATAATTTTTATGTTGGTTTCAAGATGTGTCAAAGTTTATCAGCAATCATCATTCCGGAAGCATTAAAAGTTGGATGGAATTTAAGTTTGTGCACTTATGAGCGATAGCCGTTAAGATTACGAATCTTACGCATGCTCGTTGACTGAATCCTTTTTCTTAATATGTCCGATTTTGCACAATAACATTCCATTGATAACTGCGCTTCTTCCAGTCCTGTATCGTGATGTGATTGTAAAACTCAGCGCATTTGTACTACAGCGATGTTATACCAACTAGCCCCATTTGTCGCCTAATTAGCTAAAATTAAACACCGCTCACAACCGTTGCAGATGGTTTCAATTTTAAATATTTGTGAAACGCATTATATTGGTCCAGTGCACTTCCGGGAAATTGTTCCCGCATTTTCCTTTAGAAACTATGCTCTCACTGGATTTTTACAAGCGCATCTCGCGCATCTCTTGACTGTGAGTGAATATATTATTTCCAAGCGCCCACGTGGGTCTGGGGGATAAACCAATAGAAGGTGCTCCGCACCATCGGATCCTAGACAGTCATTGTTGACGGCCAGGTCCTGTTCTATTGTATGCACACTGCACTCCTCAAGAGCTCCCGGACCGTAATGCAGCTGAAAGGGTTGAGGTCTGATTAAAGAACGCCTGCAAGTCGTCATAATGTGCTCTTCTTTAGCTGCTGTTTTGCATTGCAATGTGCACAATGCTCTGCTTTTCGGGTTCACTGCGTCGTCCTGCGTAAACATTTCGCGCGGCACCTTCGAAGAAAAAAAATCAAGCGACAAGTGATCGAAGCCCTAGACGCGTGACAAAAAGAAATCTATTGCTTTCTGGGCTCGTTCGTCTCGCTCTACCTGCGACGCCATTGGCTTGTAGGCATCGCAATCGCAGCACCAAGCCATCGGTGCCTGCCTGAGGGGACGCAAATGTTCTTGCGCGGCACGGGCGCTGAAAGTCTCACGCATGCTTACACAGAGCAGGTCGACAGCGGAGTCCTCATCGCCGTCGCATACTACACACCAATCGCCAATACTCCCAAAGTGATGTCGTTCCTCATTCACGCGCTTGCTGCCCTCAGACCCTTCCGAATTTTATAAGTCGTAAGCATCAACATCAACAAGGCATTGAGGCCTATGTATTTCTTTATCATTCTTCTTCGAAGCACACATTCATTTGACGTCGGCGCGCAGCGTAAGCTACTTGATAAATTTGTACGGGTAACATAGGAGAACAACCAGAATTCACTGTGTTTATTAAGCTTCAACAGCACAAATACGTGCACTAAAAAAAAAGAAAGCAAGACACTTCGTTTTCAACAATCAATGCTGTCTGAGCGCTTGGTACTCAGCTACAGAAGGGTACTCAGTACTTAACGGCATGCCACAAGCCTGGGCCCAGCCTCTGTGTCGTAGGAATCCTAACGGAGAACCGAAATTACACGTGGTACATTTCTGGCCCTTCTTCGGGAGAATTTTTCGCTCGAAGTATCTGGCACTTTTTCTGTGGTCTTTCCATAGCATGTTGTCGGGACGTTCTCGGTATCTACTTTGTTGCATATTCGTAACGCCAGATTTGTAATCAGAAAAGCCTCGAAGATCTTCCAAAATTTCTATTGGGCTGCCTTGCGCACACAAAAAATGAGCATTGCCTGCTGCGAGAGTAGTATAAGTGCTCCGTATAAGTCGGAGAACGGAATGCGTAATGCTGTCACGCTCAATTTACAAGTGGCAAGGAGCTTTCCAGATACGGGCTGAAAGTCAGCGCAACAGTATGAAACAATGGGAAGCAGATTCGCTTGGCAGCGATCATTCGAGTCAAATCTGACTGCAACCGAGAGCCGGAAGCTTTGAGCACAAACAACCGAACAGCATAAAGCTTTGTGTCGCTACTACCCTATCAAAGAAACATCGATCCAAAGCTTTAAAAAAAAAGAATGCTCTCCGAAAAGAAAACACGCAAAGTACAGAAAAATGACTGTGGTTTAGCTCTGGTTAAACCTGCAGTGACGCGGCAGCTGCAGCTAGCCGAGTAGAACTCGCTCAGTAGAAATGCAACAAGTCTTCCGCCGCTGCGTTTCGCTGGGCGTTCCTTCGGCTTCGCCCCTGGACGTGGATTCACTCTCCCCCTCTCCACTCTTTGCGCCAGTCGGCTTCGCCGGCGCGGCGCGCCGCCGGCAGCTGCCACGGAGGCCACGGCGCCGCCGCGCTGAAGGCTCGAAATACTAGCGTAATGTAGGCGCGGGGCGCGCACACCAGCTTCGTGCTCTGAGGTCACTCCGCCAATGCGTCCAGCTGCCACGGAGGCCACGGCGCCGCCGCGCTGAAGGCTCGAAATACTAGCGTAATGTAGGCGCGGGGCGCGCACACCAGCTTCGTGCTCTGAGGTCACTCCGCGCATGCGTCCAGCTGGCGGAGCAGCGGTGCCACTGCTCAGCTCGCAGCCACGCTGACTTCGCGAATTGGCTGGAGTAGAGCAGCTATCGCTACAAATAATAAACATTGAGAATGGAAACAGAAAGCGCCATTCAGCAGACATGATAAGCCTTTAAGCGAGCGTGTTTGGCGTTGCTTGGACGCGCTCATTCCGTCAGCGACGACTTCATAGTGAAGTTCATCTAATCAACGATGATTCTTGTGCACACAGCATCTGCGTTGGAAAACTGCTTCCCTGAATCCGCGGTGGCTATTGTGCGTCCAAGCCTGACTGTCTCCGGGATTGTATTCCGTGTTGCGCCTTCGCAAGTTGCATCGTCTAGCATCGGTCGACTGCTGGTCTTTGATCCGTAGTGGGCCAAGTAATCGGGCTTTTTCAGAACGCTGAAAGTGGGGCTGACATCGACGTTCTCTTCTGCGGTAATGTTTGGAAGCATGGTTTCTAGTGTGGGCATTGCTTGTGTGCCGTTAACAAGCCTAAAGGCGCCATCTTGGCGCTTCCCTGTACCGCGGTGTTGCTGAAGATCACATAGAGGAAACCGGTGTCCCAGGTCTTGTGTTCAGCGTACACATACGTGGAGAGTATGTCTGCGATCGTTTTCATTAGATGTTTCATTAGCTCATCTTTTTGTGTATGATACGCACATGACTTTCCGTGGCTCGTTCGCTGTAGCGCAAGATGGCTTGGGTGAGCTCAGGAGTAAACGCAGCTTCCTTCTCCCAAAATTTTGGAGGCACCGAGGCGACGGAGGATGTTTCAACGGAGAATTCGGCAACTTCTTCAGCGCTATGACTGGGTAACGCTTTCGCGTCAGCGTACAGAGTTAAGTAATCAGTGCAAGTAGCAACTGCTCGCCACATTTAACAAGATGCCGAAGTGGAAAAGTGAAAAACAAAAATTGGTTTTTGAGGAAAGCAAATGGCACAGTAAGTGTCTTGCATATCTCGGTGGACTCCTAACCACACCGTAAGGGAAGGGAAGAAGGTGGGAGCGAAAGGGCCAAGAAAGTACTATTGGGGATAAAAGTTTATGGGACGCGAGTTCTAGGAAGAACGTTTATCGTAGCTCCACCCCGTTACACAGTCGCCTGATACTAGGTGAACGCATTAAAGGCCAAAATGCTCCTCCCTCCTTTAACATAATCAGGTGACTGGGTAGTGTGTTGGAGCTACAATATATGTTTTTCCTGTAACTGGCGTCGCGGAAACTTTTGTACCCAGGGAAACATGCCGATTTGCTGGAACGGGCTTGTTGGCCATCTACTTCGCTGTAGAAAATCTACAGGTCTCATGGTGGTATTCGACGCTTGTAGTTGCAACTTTTAACGCGGTAGCGCTAGAATCCCGTGCTGTAGAAAATACAGCTTCGTCGGCGTCGGTGTTGTGAGCTATATGTCACCGGAGAACCACACTTGGTTGGTCACGTAGGGGACGTGACCTTCTAGCACGATCACAACCTGCCCTCCTGATTGTGAGCAAACTGCCTAGCGTGGCAGGTGTAAGCTAAATTGATGACTGGACGTGAGAGGTTGCTCAGGAAGTGCAAACTTGTTCGAGCAAGCTCGACCGGTGGCAGCACCTGCCATCGCAGGGCAGCGGTGCATTTCTTAACCGCTGTATTACTCGGTGGAAAATAGTATGAGCGTGTTAAGTGGAAGTCCACAGGGCCGATGGGACACCTCCCGCACCTGTTACCAGGAGCGGCGATCATGCCCGGGGAAATCGAGGAATGTACGTCGAGGCGTGACGCCCGCGCTTAGGGTGAGCTGCGGCACTAATACTTTCTGTTCCGACGGGTGGCAATCGGTGGATCGAATGCGCATGCAGCGAGCTGCGTACGCGGAGTCACGCGCCCAGCACGTTCCAAGAGAAGCGAGGTCCTCTGGGCTCGGACCGGCGAGCCCTGGGCTGCGCCCACTTGAACATACGGTGCCACTGCACTGCGGTTGGTTAAAATTGGGCGAGAGCTAGATTACTCAAGCTCCGCCCAATTATCGAAGGGGTTAAAACCCGTGGGAAACAACGTCTTGGGACGAGCGCGCCGAGTTTCAAGCTCGGCCGTTTTTAACAGCCTTTTTTATCAGCCTTTTTTTAAACTGCCATTTTTTAAACTGCCTTTTTGCTCACCTGCCTTTTTATGTCAGCGCCGTCTTTAATAAATAAGTTTTGTCGTAAGAAGTTGGAATTGCTGCCCCAACCGGCAACGTGTCGCCGGACGAAGACCTGAAGTGCTCTTCGTACTGCTAGCCGCCGTTCCCATCAGTAGGAGGGCAGGAAAGTTTAACTGAGCGTTACCAAGGATCTGTGAAAATCGAGAATGATCAATTCCGCACGTATGGTCATTAACTCATTTAGTCATTGCGTCATACTGTTAGGCCGGATCTTTAGTGCACTCTTCAGTTTTGGTGCACAGTGCGACGTCAGCTGGAAGACCGAGCCATTAATATTTGTCCAGAATTCCGGGGAAGGCGCGAGTAAAGCCGAGCTGCCGAGCTTTCGGTTCTTCAGAAAAAGCGTCGAAAATTTCTTCTCGAAGGCCGTTAGAAAAAGCGATAAGGTAACAGGCTTAGTTGTGCACGAAATTTTTGACGATTCCATTTTGCAGACAGGAGGATAGCGTACTCTGCAGTGCTGCAGGAGGCGAAGACGTCCTGCCTTCCCGGTGCTCGAAGTGGTCGTAAAGGTCATGGTCAGAGCTCTGCTCCTACGCGAATGTTATGCTGCAGATGAGTCCAAAGAAGGCCTTGTCATGGCCTCGTTTCAGAGGTACGTCGACAAGGGCTCATGGCAGCCATATGAGAACTGGAGTTCTTGCGCCCGGTCTTGAAGACTACGCTCGCCTAAAATTCTTGAGCCATAGGCGCCATTGAGCGAGGTGGCCAAAAGGGCATTTCGAACTAGCAAGCCAGCACAACGAATTCTGAGGGATTTAAAACCGTGCAAACTGTATTCGCTGCATTTGTAAAAATAACGCTCGTGTGTGACTTTCGTCCTCGTCGTTTCTTGCGTTCTTTTCCAACATGCAACAACGAGTGCTTATCGCTTACAACCGTGAAAGGCGTGCCATGCAAGTATGGCGAGAAGTTTTACGTGGCCCAGGCTACTGCAAGGCAGTCGTCTCTCGTAGGATAGTTAGCCTCTGGCTTCTGCAAATAGCATCTGGTCCACGCTTTGACTCTTTCTCAGCATTCTCTCTTTTGTCCAGGAAGGGCACCAAAGCCGACACTGCTTGCAAGCATAGGTATCTCGGTTTCAGATACTTCCTCAAAGTGTTCATGCACAGGCAATGGCAGTAAACAAACGGTGAAGTTCCGTAACCGTTTCACATCATGCAGATTCCCAACTGATTGCCGCATATAACTTCGCAGGCATCAGGAATGTAATGGCATTGCTGAAATCCTTAACGAACCGTCGGTAGCACGTGCAAAGCCCCGGGAATCTGCTGCCTGCTTCTTTGTCCGCCGGTTGCAGAAACTGCGCGTTAACATCAGTTCTCAGTAGATCTGGCTCAATGAAATCTTGCTGACGATGCGACTAAAAAAAGGCCCCTTATAAAATTGGTCTACAGACTATTCGTACACTCTTGATAGTGTCTATTGCAATCATTTAGACTTTTCTTTTTGTGTATAGACTACCTAAAGAATGAAGTCTACAACAGTCTCAATATTCAATTTGTCTAGAGACAATGTACAGGCTTTCTATAGAGTAGTGTATAACAGTTTTAATTTTTCTTCTCTTGGGAGAGTATCACGATAAAAATCTGGACCAAAGTTTAAAGAAATTTCTGTTTCCTTTTGTCTTTAGACAACCTATATACTTCTTTGAACTAAATTCTATAACAATTTCACCTTTATTTTGTCTATAGTTAATCTCTAGCGTTCTTTTAGACCAGAGTCTGCAACAGTTTCAGTTTCCGTTTGTCTATCACAGTCAATACGCTACGTTTGTGCCTCAGACAAAAACAAGTTTCTTTTCTTGTCTGTAGACTACCTATAGGCTCACTTTAGCCTAAAGTTCAGAGGAATTTAAATTTATTTTGTCTTTAGGCAATCTTCCGATGAATTTCTATAAAAATTTCAATTTTTTTCCCCTATTCGAGCCTTATAGATAGTACATACAGTACACTCAAGTTGGTAAGAGGCCCACTAGGCGGGACTGCCGTGGATGTCTTTTTTATATGCCTTAGGGATAATGGGTTAAAGCAGCATTGCGCGATCAGGACATTCACATCAGACAAATGTTTTTAATTCCTGGAACGATAGCTTTCACTGGCTTGTATGTGAACAGGAGGATTAGTGACTGGACCCATTGTAAAATCTTAGCATATATACCCTCGGCCAGTGGTTGAAGACATCCAAAAACGATTTGCTATCACATGTAATAAAAATTACGATAATTTAATCCACGTAATTAGCTTAGTCTTTTTGCTTGATGACACTTATCGAACTGTGTAGTCACAACAATTTAATCGCATGCGAAATCTGGGCAGTGTCTTTACATCCATTTTTCGGCGAAGATTGGAGGGCGTAGTGCCACTAGTGCCACCGTCTGTATCGCATCTGTGAGCGCGCTCGAGTCTTCCAATGGTCACAGCTTCAATAACATGAACCTTCAGCGCTGGGAGCAGAGAGGAAGTCTTCGGCAAGTGACCCCAAATATGGCTAGAGTCCTCCACCTCCTTCGCTATTTCGGGAATGAAAAAAAAAACATGGCTGGCAGCGGCGAAATGCCAAAAGGACGAAATGTCCTCATAACGCGCTGGAGAACGCTCGTGACCTTCGCCAGGGCCGTACGCTGCCGCCGCCGCTGCGCAGCTCGTGACCTTCGCCAGGGCCGTACGCTGCCGCCGCCGCTGCGCAGCTATCTCCCCTCCGGCAGCCCTTAATAAATGTGACCGCGGTCGCCTTCCTGGGCGAACTCCACATTGTGCTGACCCGTAGTGCCGCATCTTCTCCTTCAGCTGCGTTCCTGGATGGGGGGCTGGCAGGACCTAGCCTTCGACCCGTCGCTACCGACGTTCCGACCTCAAAGTGTCGGCTGGTGGTTCGCTCAGTTCGAGGCTGCCATGTAACTGAATGGCATCACCATCCAGCCGTTCAAACACGTAGCTCTCTGCGATATCCTTCCACCCGACCTGCTGCGCCGACTCGTCTGCCCTGCCTTAGGCTGCCGGCCATACGATGAGCTGCGCGCAGCCGTCTGGTCGGACTTCGGCGCCTGCTACATCCTACTGTCGCTCTACGACGGCGCAGACCCGCTTGCACCGCCACCAGCAGCTGGCCCAGCCTCGCTCTCGCCCACGCAGCTTTGTTACAACCCTGCCCGCCTCGGCAGCCCCTGACCGCATCTCCGCCACTCTACCCCAGACTCCGCGACCCAGCCGTCCCTCTTCACGACACAGCAGGTAGGCTCAACACCAGCGTTGCCGCACGTCCTGCTCCCACATCTGCCGTCTCCGCTTCTTTGGACGTGCCCCTTCGCACTTCTTCGTTTTTGCCCGCGACCAAGTCCGCCCTGTACCCATCACATCGCCCCTCTCTGACATTGGCGCCACCACGATCTGACGGCGCGGAACGCTCTGCAGAAGCATGCGTGCCGCCGTTTTCGGCATCCCCGTCAGCCTCGTCACGGCAGTCAACAGCTCAACAGGCCTCTGCTGCGACGTCGATGCCGCGGCCAGCTGATGCTAAAGAGCTCTTGGGAAAACCCAAGCCTGCTCGCCAACCCCCGCCTCTTCAAAGGTCCGGAATTCGGCCCGCCGTCTGGATACACCTTTAAGGTGTATTAAGACGGCGGGCCACGGACTGGCCTGCGGACCGGTCACGTGGGGTCGACCGAGCGTGGCCCGGCCGGGTCTGGCCGTCGACAGCATCCACACGACGGACCAAAAGAGCAGACGACAAGGCGGGCCAAGCCTCTGTGATCACCCTTCAGCAACGCTCGTCTCACGCTTCGACATTCGGCGGCGAGAACAAGCGGAATCCGCGGCCGCGGGGTGATTCGGCCTAAATACCCAGCGGAAAGCTCGATCGGTACGGCACAGATTTATGCCGCGGCGAGGAGGAGGTAGCATTCCCGCGGAGGCAAATATGGCGGCGCGCTTCCAAGCTGGACCACTCGCTTCGGACTGGATTCCTCGTTGTTACTGCCTTTTTTGTTGCGTTCACTGGCAATAAATGGCGCACCCATTTCTCGCTTGGTCTCACCTCGCCTATATGAAGACGTATGAGTAAAATATTTGCTTTATTTTTTATTTAGAGTGACGATTGTGCCCCTTCTAGGCTTAAGCGGAGCGTATGTTTGTTGACAGAAATAGTTACCCGTCCTAAAAACTAGATGGCGCCACAAGGCTGAGCGTATCATTCCGTGTGTGTTTGCATACGCTGAACTAAAAGTGGTAGATGTGAGAAGTGCTGTAGCGTGCCGGAAAATACCTGCGTTTAGCGTATATGATAGTGCATACGCTTATGGCACGTAGACCGCATCAATTTTTTTTTTCTAACCATATCTGTGTACGTCGCAAGCGCCGACGTTGCTACTAATTTCGCTCGCTGTCGCCGCCGAATGCCCGATTATGAACGAGCCATCAAGCTGTACTAAGGCTAAAAAGTGAAACGTAGCGTCGTCCGACCACGTTGACAGGTTAACAGTGGAAACAAAACTACTTTCGCTGGTGTCGCCTCGACTGCCGGGAGCACCGAGCCGGGAAAGACCAGTGTGGTGTGGTTGCCAGACTCGATGTGTGCGAATAGGCTTAAAAGTCCGTGGTCCACCGCCAGAAAAAATGCTCTCGCATTTCTCGCGCGATCCGGCCCGCGGACCATGCGCGGACCTCGCAGACCGGAAGCGAAACCCCACGTGATCGCTAGTCCGCGGGCCAAAACAGGTCCGTGGTCCGTCGTCTGGATACACCTTTAAAGGTCGCACGAAGCAGGATGAGAACGCCAAAGCGGCGGGAGCCGTACCAAGCACGGCGACTGTCACTCGCCCTACTTTGCCTAAAAGGGGCCCTGAACCGGTGCCAGCGCCCGTCCTCCAGCCAAACAAGGCCTCTGATGTGGGTTCTTGCTCCTCAGCGGTGTTATCTTCAAGGACGCCTCCAAACGCAATTTCGACGGGAGCGCACCGCACAGAACCTCTCGTTCACGGAAGATTCCGGTTATACCCACACTGCAGCTTCTTAAGCCGCCGTCTGACACGATGTCTAGGCTGACCAGGCCCGCAAAATTGTCCCGGTCGCTGTCACGGTACCGAGGCCGCGTTCGATTGCCGCTTCCTTGCCGTTGTCTTCCTTCACGGCTGAGTGCCAATGACAAGGGCGTCACTCTTGCAGCCGCCGGTCACTTTCAAGCCAATCGCTCCAGGGGCCGTATTCCTAATGCCTCAGAATGGACTAAAAGTAACATCTCCCCCCTCCTCCTCCTACGCCGGTAATCTTTCTCTCGGCTCCTACCGGGCGCCGATGGCGGCGGCACCTAGGCCGGGGATACTAGCAGACGCTCCCAACCACGGCCGCCTCGATCACGCGGCGGGGATCACGCTCCGGCCGTCCCATTCAGCGCGCACCCCATTGGAGAGGTGTAATCGGAGAAGTTCCCGCGCGCGCCGCGGAGCTGCGCTGTTCTTCCACTCGTGCTAGTGTTCCTGTATATGCTCCCGCAGGGAGCATAGTTGCGCGACTGTTTTCCTCGCGCCGCTCTTGACGCCATTCGCCAAGCGGCCGTCACGTGATCTGCAGACGACGTTTGTTCCATATTGAAGTGGAAGAGCCGACTTTCCAGGCGCAACGCCGGTTCCTCGTCAGCCCCAGTACCCTCTCGGCTGCCATCGTGATCGGACGCGTCCGGTGCGGTGTGTTCCCGTCTTTTCCGTGCGCTCCAGTTGTATATATTTTGATAGTGTGCAGTGACAGCAGCCTCCAACTATAACGGGGTGCAGTGCAGCAAACTGCAAGAACCGTACCGAAAGCGGCAAAGCTTTTTACGCAGTGCCGTCCGGACGGTCAGTCATACGTCAGCGATTGCGCTGGCTTTTGCGTATGGGACGCGGGAAAGCAGCTCCGAAAGGAAGTCGAATATGCGAGGTAAGAGAATGAGCAGCACAACTTTACCGTATTTGCATGACTCACTTAGCCACATAACCTCAATTGTCTCATACCTCCCTCCGGCGTTGCAACCATCATTTGGCTATGTGCCTAGTCTGATAAAAATTGCAGTTCAATATAAATTATAAATTGATCAGGCAGGCTTTCGTAAAGGATATTCCACAATAGATCATATTCACGCTATCAATCAGGTGATAGAGAAATGCGCAGAATATAACCAACCTCTATATATAGCTTTCATTGATTACGAGAAAGCATTCGACTCAGTGGAAACCTCAGCAGTCATACAGGCATTGCGTAATCAGGGGGTAGAAGAGCCTTATGTCAAAATACTGGAAGATATATATAGCAACTGCACAGCTACTATAGTCCTCCATAAAGTCAGCAATAAAATTCCAATAAGAAAGGGCGTCAGGCAAGGAGACACGATCTCGCCAATGCTGTTCACCGCATGTTTGCAGGAGGTATTTCGAGGCCTGAATTGGGAACAGTTGGGAATAAGAATAAATGGAGAATATCTAAATAATCTGCGATTTGCTGATGACATTGCCTTGCTGAGTCACTCAGGAGGTGAACTGCAAATCATGATCAACGAGTTAGACAGGCAGAGCAGATCGATGGGTTTAAAAATTAACATGCAGAAAACCAAGATAATGTTCAACAGCCTAGCAAGGGAACAACAGTTCACAATTGGCAGCGAGAGCCCAGAAATTGTGCCGGAATACGTCTACTTAGGGCAGGTAGTGACAGCTGATCCTGATCATGAGAGGGAGATAACTAGAAGGATAAGAATGGGGTGGAGCGCATATGGCAAATTCTCGCAGATCATGAGTGGCAGTTTACCAATTTCCCTCAAGAGGAAAGTGTACAACAGCATGATCTTACCGGTACTCACCTACGGGGCAGAAACGTGGAGGCTAACGAAAAGAGTTCAGCTTAAGTTAAGGACAACGCAGCGAGCCATGGAAAGAAAAATGATAGGTGTAACGTTAAGAGATCGGAAGCGGGCAGAGTGGGTGAGGGAACAAACACGGGTTAATGACATCCTAGTCGAAATCAAGAGAAAGAAATGGGCTTGGGCAGGGCATGTAATGCGAAGGCAGGATAACCGCTGGTCTTTAAGGGTAACGGAGTGGGTTTCAAGAGAAAGTAAGCGTAGCAGGGGGCGGCAGAACGTTAGGTGGGCGGATGAGATTAAGAAGTTTGCAGGCAAAGGGTGGATGCAGCTGGCAAAGGATAGGGTTAATTGGAGAGACATGGGAGAGGCCTTTGCCCTGCAGTGGGTGTAGTAAGGCTGATGATGATGATGATGATAAATTATAAATTGTTCAGCAGGCACGCTCAAACTCCATGCGGCGGCTCATGTTTGCCATCAACAAATTATCTTCATTTTTCCTGCAACGCTACAAGCTCCAAATGAAAATGTGAACAAAGGTTCTGTTCCTAACCTGGCTGCACGTGACAGAACATTTCTCATGTGCAGCCGCTGCCAGCCCGTCTGCTTATTCTGCTGCCACCTCCAACATTTTGCAGAAATGGTTTGTTTTGAGAAATAAAGAATGTTTGACAAACAAACTGTATGTGAAATTTTGTTCTAGTCCCAGTTTACTACACAGAAGTGGGAGGCCAGTCTCTCAGCATGAGAACAAGCTTTTCCTTGACTTTTTAACTATTTTATTTGTTAAGAATACCCCTAAGGTTCCACTGACAAGGATGTTAACACTAAAGGAGAGGGGAACAAAAATAGCATGAAATACTTGAAAAAGCAAAATTGGATATTCAGATAATTATTTTTCCTTGAGTAAAACCATAGAGCAGTCCAAAACAAAGACATTTCAGTGAAGGTACATATAATTCAAGTAGGTTAAGAGAAAACTCAATAGTGCTTAGGGAAAAACGAGCAATTAAATAATAGCACCAGAAATAGATATCACTTTTCGAGATCCTTGGAAACTCGTATACCACAATTCAGCTGCAGTGACTTAAGGCAGGCTTCTCTAACTTTTGGATATTAAAGAAGTATGGCACGTGATGTGTTTGGCTTGAAAAGATGACCATGGCATAGGAAAAATACAATGGAGGGCTCGAAGTCAGAGCTACAAATGATACGTATATTTTGTGAAGGATAAGCGCGCGAGTTTGCGATATCTGTGCCTTTGGTGGGTTAGATTTACTTGCGTGCAAAATGCATAGCTTTAGATTGCCCGCATTCACATCGCATGCAGCGTGGTTTCACAAGCTTCGTACCACATCGGCGGTCGCAACCCTACAGAATAATTTATTTCAATGTGGTTCTGCAGGGAGATGCATTACCGCACTTCTTTTCATCGCACAACTCAAACAGGTTTTTCATCTCCAAGCATTTCTGCGCCATTATTGTCCGTACTGCGAGCTATCGCTGTCATTCCGCGATCTTTCTGTCATGCTGTATGATATTTTCGGCAAATCAGATTATTTTTCGACGTTTTTTCAAGGAAGTACGATGGGCTTGGCATCGATCCCTGAGCACTGAGACAGTAAAAGGAAAAAAAGGGATGCCCGCAATCGAGCGCCGTTTGTAAGCTTTTCAAAAAAAAAAGCGGACTGCTCTACAACGCCAGCCCCGTCATAATCCCAGCGCCTCTGCGCTTACACTAACTCGTGCTAGTGTTCCTGTATATGCTCCCGCAGGGAGCAGAGTTGCGCGAAGGTCCGCCATTTTATTCCAAGCTCTGCGGGAAAGCTGCTTCTCGTGTGGCAGGAGCCTCACGAGACGGCCGCTTAAAAGCACACCTCCTCACCTCTATGGGGGCTTCACAATACCCCCTCAGTCGGATAACAATGCAGACTGCCCTCAAGATGGGGAACCTCCGGCCCTACCTCCTCCCAGTGGGGACTTCACAATACCCCCTTAGTCGGATAACAAAGGAGACTGTGCTCAAGTTGGGAGCGGCTGTCCCCCTCCCGCTCATGTGTTGGGCATGAGCAGACACGATTTGGAACAAAATATGTCAGCGTGAACACGTGATCGCCGCTCCGCGAATAGTGTAACGAGCGGGAAAAACAGTCGCGCAACTCTGCTCCCTGCGGGAGCATATATAGGAACACTAACTCGTACCAACGGTGGACCGGCATGGCACATGCTTGGAGAAGCGCATACATCGGAGGGTGCACATTTGCGATCTTCAGTCAGCTTCGCTCTAAAATGTGTTGACAGCCAGAGGAAACCGCAAGAAAATCAAGGTACGTCTCTGTATATCCTCAAATCAGGATTACACAGTGCACGTTGTTTTTGTAGCATAATACGATCGAGACGCAGCTAAGGCTGCGTTGATGCATGATTGATGTGCCGCATTGCACGTGTATTATAATATCTATTCTGGCGAGTGAGCGGCCGCTGTGCCTTAACGCTGCCCCTACAACACTCGTCTTCCTTTCTTTTTATCTCATTTCCCTTGAAAAAATAGCATTACTTTTTCCGAGCTTTCCTTTCATCGTGGCCTATGACTGTATTCTGGGTTTGTCTTTTGCGGTACTTTTCTCTAGCCTCGTGCTGGACAAATTATATACTCGGGTCCCTTCCAAGCATGACTTCTATTTTTTTACGTTGTGTAGCTTCAAGCGAACTTGAGTGATGTTGGGAGTAGGCTTCCCAGCCCTCAATTGTTGCTGCTGAAGGGGCAATGCTGCTATCACCCATGTGTTATGTATTATCGCGTTGTTCGAGTCACTTCGATTCAGACAAAGACCTCATGGATAATTTCCTGTATTTTCAGGAACATTCCACATTGCTGGGTGCCTTGCTGCAAATCCAGCACACAAAAAAAAGCTTGGCTTAAGCTTTCATGAATTCCCAGCTGATGAAACTCTCCGGCACGCATGGCTGAAAGCTATATCGTGGAAAGATTTTACTCCGAATGATAAGTCCGCCAGCAGTGTCGTCTGCTCCTTGCACTTCTTGAGCAATGACTTGCGTTCTCAATCCGCAAAGATCCGGGATCTGAAGCGGACTGCTGTACTCAGTATTTTTCCTGGATACCCGAGCTACATGCAGCCGCAGATAGCAAAAAAAAAAAAGCGGCGAAAGTTGGAGCGGGAGCAACCACCTTGCGCAGTTGCTAAAAAAAATGATCCTTTCAGTCCAAAGAGCTGCATTAGTGAGGAAAATTGGAAAACAACCGAGGGCCATGAAGAAAGCAGTCATCTGCTCTTACCTGCTGTAAACAAACAAACACTGAATTGTGTTCTTCAGGCTAATCCTCAATACTTTGAAAATCATCGCCCAGCTACTTCAATATTTGAATGTGCTACTCAAACAAGTGATGATATTGTCCCCCATAAACAATCAGATGTAAGAGAAATAAAGCGGATGAGGGTGCAGCTTTTCAGGAAAAATAAAGCAATTCGAAAACTTCGCACAGAAAACGAAAGGTTGAAGAAAAAACTAAGTGATTTTAAGTCTAATACAGTGCAATCTGCATTGAGGAAATCAGAAATCAAGAAGATCACGGAAACCAAGTAGATTTTACCGCATCTGGAGAGCTGCCTTATTTTTATATGCGGCGCAAGAGAAGACCATGCCTCGATCACATCCTCAATAGTGGCAAAGATATTCATAAAGCCCCTCCTATCATACATTCCTGCTGTTGTTACGGACAGAATGGCTTATCGCAAAAAATTAATCACCAAGCAGCTCAGTCGAAAGGTTTTGCGCGTTTAAGCAGCTTGAGCGCGCGCGAGCTTACTTTTTATTGTAAATAAATTCCTGCATACACTGACTTTCTGATGCTGGTAATTTTTACCACGAATACAGCCATGATATTCAGGTATACAGATTAATCAGAGCCACTGGACGTTCTTCTCCACGGCTGTCGACTCAGGTGAGCAGATTCTATCGTACAGGGGGAACCGTGACGAGCTTGCGTAATGGACAGAAAATTCGCAGCTCAACGTGCAACATCGCCTGCCCATTTTCATCGTAATACAATTGCCATTTTCCTTCTAGGCCGTTTTTTGAAATGTAAGCGCGTTCTGACCGAGCCAGTACGTCATGTACAAACGTTCATGAGTTTACAGGGGAAAAAAATTATTACTGCGTTGCCTCGTCAGTCGTGGCACTTCTTTTATAAAGAAGTAATGCCTTTCCATGCTTTCATTGGCCTGCTGCGCCCAAACCCGCAGATATGATTGATTTCCGGCGAGCACTCGTTCCGCCTAACATCATGAATGCCCGCTTCGGGCAACATGCGGCCGTAGCGTGTGGAGCTTAGTAAGAAAAATACCTAGCCGCAGGGAGGCATTGGTGTTCTTGTGTAAATTATCTTCATCGTGGTTTTCCACCACTCTACGTCACGCAATACGTCCAAGGCGCCGCAAATCGCCTCGTGCGAAGCCATAGCAGGGGAGGCGAGGAGTCGGGCACGCGCGCCGCGGTGCATACGTTGCAAGTGGCGCGCGCGAGTGAGTTAGCGGCAGTGTAGTGAATAGAGTTTTAGTTTCACGTACATAGAGGGTTCACGTACTCAAACGTGAGAAGTCCACGTAGCCTGCACGCAGGTCGTTTGAATCCCTTATAGTTACACGTATGCGACGCACGCCGCGCGTTACTCCTAGCGCCATCTACTAAGAAACACAGACACTAGTTGTAGCCTAAATCATCCAAGACAAGTCGTTAAGCCAAGCCATTCCGCCTGTCCTCGTGTTTGGCTATGGACCTCCTGCATGTTTGTAAACAAACGAGGTGGCGCTGCAGTCGCTAGCGAGCTCGTGGTAGGCAAAAGGTCGGGGAGTGGTGTCGCGGATAGGTGTTGTGCGCGGGTTTTCAAGGCTTGTAGGCGCGTTTCCAGTCTCTGCGAATCATAGCAATGGTCGATGCTTCCAACTTAGTAATTTCTCTAAGTACACGAGCTCGCGTTGTCCACGTGCGGCCTATAAAGAGAAATAGTTTGCCACTGTGTATTGTATATATGGTTAGTAGTAAACATGTAGAAAGCGTTCCTGCCGTTTATTTATGCGCTAGGCATTGAATAAAACAAGTTTTGACACTCTGCACTAGCCGGAATGATTTTACTTCAGGACAGCAGTGAGGGGAAGTGCTGGCGTTGTTTCGTCGGAGCAGACATGCGCTCATCGTCTGCTGACATCCGTACGTGTCGCGCTGCGCGAAATGTGGGGACAGCGTCGTGTCCCCGATCTCCTGTCTCGCTTAGCGCTGTTTTTAGCCGCATGACCACGCACCAGCCAGGCCGACTTGTCCTCTTGTTAAGCTGGTCAATTTGGTGAAAATTTTTGATTTCTAGAATTATTTTCTTTCCTAGCCCTGAAGTCTAGTTTCGTGACGAAAAATTATAGCAAAATATTGAGTACAAATTTATAAATTACGCTTTTTAGAAGTGTGGTCGTCAAAAATTGTGAGGTAATTTCTTTGATTTCAGTGCCGCATTTCTTTGACCAAAGCGAAAGCGAAGATGCCTACACGAGGGAGTAAACTTTAAGGTTCGTTTTCTGACCTCTCACATTTTCTGCGACTGGATCACTCACCTTCGTAATTCGCATGAAAATCAAATGATTCCATTTGTCGCAAACTATTCCTGAGACGTTGAGGAGCGTAATAAATCTCTCGATTTTTTTTCCCTACACGTGCAGTATTGTGTTAGTTATTTTTTGTAAGAAACGTTTTCATGTAACTATGCATGCATAAGTACTGATCATATAGAAAAAGAACTAATCGCGTCATCGTACAGAACAGGGCTTTATGCACATGCTGGCATGAAAAATCTGCGCACTATCTACTCAATTATTTGAGACCTTGGGGGACTTGACGACGTGGTAATTATAATTACCCAGAACTGCACCAGGTATAGCTATAAATAAAAGGAATGACTGAAACTAGCGTAGGAATTTCATATTTGCACCAAGTTTAGTTACATATCGCATGCATGAATAACGAAAACACTTTTCATGCCGCGTCCCCTCTCAATCTCGCCACGTGTCTGTTAGTAGCACGCCTGCGGCTGCTTATTTCCAAACAAGCTTCGCGACCATGTATTACCTCATGAAACATGACACATGCATGATGCAATGAAAAAGCATATGGCGTTTAGCACACTTAAAGTACGCTATTCTAAGCACACCAACGCGACCGCGCAAGATTGGCACAACTTACCAGACTTCTTTCTACTCGAATGAAATAATTACGTCGTCATATCAAGAAACAGCTTCAAGTAAATATTAAATGTCACAAAACGCGTCATTTAAACATGGTGTGCTATTAACAAAAAAACGCATTCCTTGGGGGCGAGTGAACCTGTCGGCGCCCCGTGCACTCCTGCTCAAGGTGATAAGTACGTGTGCAGCTACATATGTCTTTTTTTTCCTTGAGCAATTATCAGCCTACTACCCTGAAGTTCAGGTGAATGAACGCAGTAACTTGCATGCTATTAAGTGCATTGAGTGGCAGTGCCCATCGACTCCCAGACTTCGCGCTTTACTACCGTGGCCCAATGCCTGTTAGCCAGTTTCCGAATGCGGCATTTATGCGCGAGAAACCTATCGAGGCTAATTTAATATTTTTTATGCTACTACGCGGATCCAGCAGTGACGCAGCTGGTCAATATATGCTGCTTCTGCAGTGCACAGGCTTGAAGCAGCCGCCGGTAACTGCGGCAGCTGCGGTAGGCACGGGCAAGCGGAACCTGTTTTGCCTACCATGCGAAAGTCGCTGCTAACATCAGCGCCACCGCATCTTCGTGACGTCGCGGGGTGAAGGAGGTCCATAGTGCCTAGAAATATACAGGCTAGTGTGCGCAGCGCGCGCGTTTCTAACGGGAGGGCGAGGCCCCCGCCGCGATGACTGCGCGGAGAGGCCGCAAGGGGCGCTGCCGGTCGAGTGGGTGCGCCTGTCATCGGCTGTCGCGCCGATGCCGCAGCCTCGCGCGATTGCTTAGGGCGTGTGAAATCAATGTTTGACAGGCATCATTTCTTAGATTGTGAAGCTGGAAGACGCTAAACGTGAGCAAAAACGTCCTGAGGTGTTAAAGGCTAAGAGGTAATGAAAAGAGAGGACGTGTTTTGTTCCGTTCTGTCGAAGCGGTTATCGGTCTAACGAAGAAAAGGTGTCTGTTCACTGTACCGGCGGACCCAGCACGGCTTGCTGAATGGGAAAATAAGATCAAGAGGGCAGACAGAAGGCTGACACCGAAGGCTGTCGTGTGCGAAAAACATTTTGAGAACGAATGTATCGAAAGATCTTTTAAGATTACGGTGAACAGCGTCATGAGCGAACCCGCCCGAGAGAAGCCACGCCTGAAGCCCGATGCTGTCCCTACAGCATTTGAAGATTACCCAGCTCATCTTGTGTCTAAAAAGACGGTGAAAAGTAAGGTGCGAAACATTTGCGAACAAGGACCGGCACCTAAACAACGGAAGCGAAATGTCGAGCTGGTGGACCCCGAGTTGTGTTCTGCAGTCGACGGCGATGATACGTGGGTTAATTGGCTCTCATTGCGTGTCTCGTGGAGGCGCATCGGAGGAACTCCAGAAGCCTTCCGATTCCGAGCATACAGACATTGCTACAGGACCGGTGTGTGATAGCCAAGCGATACTGTAGATGAAAAATTCTTAGAAAATTTTTTACATTACCTAGACGCATGGCAGCGGCATGCAGAACCAGCTGGGGGCGGATTTCTTACTGAAAACACGGCTTGTGGACTAAGGGTTACGATAAGAAGTACATTCGACTTGCTATCTTACCTTAGCTCCACTGTATAGGGTACAACCACTTCTTCACATCACGTTTGAGTCAGGACAAACTGTAAAACGTTTTCGGCATTATAAGGCAGTAATCCGGTTGTAACGACCACCCTACCGTGTCAAAGTTTCTGGCGACTGTTAACTTAATGCCGTTTTATAACCTGGAAAAACCACTGAGAGGTACGAACTGCTCACCAGATGTTATCAAAGCACTCTTGAGTGAAGCACCTGTATCACAGTCTAGCACCAAGGCAGCGCCACTTTGAACATTATTGATGATTTATTTGACTATTGAAATGTGGATGAAGTCTAGCAGGCAATTGATAGTGTTCTGTTCAGAAACGACCATGCCGGGTACGTAGAAAGGAAAAGTAACGCTGCCTTGATCTACTATGCTGCTGGATATGTGGCGAGAAGACAATCGGGAAAAACGCATGCCCGCAGTGTGCATCTTGCCTTTGTGTGACACCAAATGACGCAAACATGGATGAGAGTTCTCACTTTACGGCTCATTTTGACAACGGTGGGCTTGTTTACACTAGTTCCGCCCTGTCCACTGCAGTCAAGCTAATCGAGGGCGAATTCACCGCCTTCTTCAGCAGAAATGTTCTGCATGAAGAGAGTTTGCTAGATTTCGCCAAGTGCTTACGTTCATTCTCAGTGTCGCAACTTGGCTGCTCTAGCCATGAGAAGGAAAATGTGTCCGAAGTGGTCAAGTTTTGTCTTGTTAGTGTTCAGATTTTTTGTTAAGGACCTGAACAAGGAAAGAGAAGGTGAAAGGCAGCGACAAAAACTCATTAGGTTGCGCACTGCCAGTAGCGTGAAGTATGAATAATTCAACTTTGTCGTCTTTATGTAGCCCTTGAATTGTTATATAATACTGTACACTGTTGTGTGAATAAATTACGTACCTTACGTTTCATGTGTGCAGTAAATGGAGGCGACCAGATTTTTTGTATTCATATTTTTATGTTTTCAGATATCCGTAGACCTCATGCGCGTAATTACCAGTGGCTCGACTCGAACCGACGGAGTACTTAAACAGTGGTATAAAATACAACTTTTTAGAAGCTTGTTTATTCTGGATGGAAATGAGAAACAGGTTAAATTGCTGGCATGCTTTGGGCATGTCAGTCTTTACGTGCGGCATCGAGCTTCCGTCCTCAACATCTCGCTATCTGGTAAGTGGGCTAGGTGAATTATAAGGAAGCTGTTGAGATCGGTGGAGTTATTATAAAGCGTGGTCGTAATATTCTGGGTTAGATTCTTCATGAGAAAGAAATAAGGAAATGGTTGTTTTTAATGTTCTGCATTGTGAAGCACAGCTGTTCGAAGATTTTTAACGGAAATATTATTACCATAACGCATGTCACTATAGTAGTTTTTTAAAGCAATGCAAGTTTTGTGCATTTCTTAAATGCTCTGATTGGGGAAGTTTATAATAAGTTTATTATTCGACCTCAACAATATCAGCCCTTTAAAGCCATTTCCAAATATCAGCGTGTATTTTAAATTATTCGAGGGTGGCGCTTTAAATTTCACTGCCAATGTTCTCGATTTCAACGTCTTAATTTCCAATGCAATGAACATATCGCACGTTCCTTCAGCTAGTGTGCAGTTTATTGCTTAACCTTATTGTCATTATTTTCGCTTCAGTATGGCCAAATGAAGGCTATGTGGTAAGGGGCTTAAGACTGTCTGAAATAATTTCGCACTCGAGAGCTTAGTAAATAAAAAAAAAACGGTTGCATGGTTAGTATCGTGTTTTTTGCGAGCGAAAGCAAACTGCTCGAATACGTCAACAAATTGATCTATATTTGGTGCTGCAAAATGTGCGCACTATGAACGATTTCGCGTAGTTCTTATATTACGAAACATTTTTTTAAAAGAGCGCTCTAAATACAAAAAAAAGTTTGCTTCGCGCTGCTCCGAGCGCGCGTATCACGGCGCGAATTCAACGCAGATGCACCCACCCGCACAACAGCGCACCAAGCGGGCGCCGCCGAAAATCATCGACATCGGGACCTTCGGCTAATCCGCGCTTGCCACACTAGCCAGTATATTTCTAGTCACTTTAGTTTGGCGGTTTGATTATGTTTGGATGGTTTGGGGCTCTTTCAGTTCGAGATCTCGCGAGACCGTTGTTATGACGACGACCAACGCTACTTCCTCAGGCTTAACAGCTTAAAAATCGCCCTTCTGTGTGGAGAACAAAAGCTATTTGTCGCTTGAAACCTTATGTTAGGGTTAGAATGGGGAAATCGAAGGCGAATACAACAGTTTAGAACACGATATCGCGTCGAGGGATCAGCGACGATGCTGTTATCCCTGTGAAGCGGTCGGGCAGGGCGCCGCCATGTTTGTAAACACTACGCACGCGAGCAACGCAAAGACCGCAACGTAAAAATCCGAATCTCACGTACGTACGTGAGACTCGCGCATACTCTTTGCGTTCTGCACATGCGCACTGGTCACCCGTAAGACCTCCACTTACGTGAAGCCTCTACGTACGTGAAACTAAAACTCTCTATTATACTCACTGCATTGTGTTACCAACGCTCGCGCTTTGGCGCGCAGTGGACCGCACGCCTGAATGCACTTTTTGTTGCATTTTCTTCCTCTGATTCGGCCGCATGGCATGGGAGATACAAAATATACTTACCCAAATAACTGCCCCGACCGACGTTGCACTGCTTTATCGGAACATTTCGTACTGCGATCGCTTTGATCGCTGAGCACACGGTGGAAGTTGCGGGAGCGAGCGAGCTCGCGGCACTGTAGTGAATGTCTCGAAGTCGTTGTTTTCAACCGGAGACTTTTTTCCAATCTTATTAAAACTTTCACTCCGCAAAGAGGAAGTGGACCGACATGCCGCCATTTTTTAGTTATTTTTTATTTATACAGGTACCTGCAGCACCACAATGGCAATATTGCAAGGGAGGAAAATGGAGGAAAATGAACATGTGGAAAAAACTTAAAACAGCTCATCACAGTTGGTAAAAGCACTGAAGTAATAAAATACGTAACATCAATAAGTCATCTCGACGGCAAGCGGCAAGCACAGAATTGGAATGGGTACACTATCGCATGAAGCGCAATGGCAGCCAAAAGATATGAAGTAAACGGGATGATATGGTCACGTCACCTGGCAATATTATTCTACGGCAGACTGCGTGACAATAAAGACAGAAACCCTGAACACGTTTTACAGGCACTAATGCTCTGTGGAAGCCTATTCCAGTGTGCGGAAGCATGAGGAAAAAATGAATTACGGTAGGCATTAGCACAACAGCGCATTTCTAAAACTTTCAACTCGTGATCAAATCGTTCAGAGGTAAAGTACACGTTCTTATTTATTCCTGTGAGATCAGAGTAAATTCGGAAGAAAGTTCTAATTTTGCAGGTAATAGGCGGTGTGCTAGTATTTTCCAGCCAAGGTTCTCTCTAACTAATGTAATACTGCTACGGAAGTTTTAATTTCCAGAAACAAATCTTGCAGCACGGTTTTGGACGTGTTCAAGCTTTTATATAAGATTAGAGCTTTGAGGGTCCCATACCGCGCAAGCATATTCGAGTACAGAACGAACATTTGTTATGTACAGCAGAGTATACTGAGGGGCCAGTTGGTCAGACATATTATAAACAAAAACGTAGCATATGGACGGGACGTAGAAGGGCGAAGACAGAACGGTTGCTGTTTATAATTATGTAAAGCAGTTCTTTTACTTTCTGGGGGCTTTATAACTATAGCTTATGACTACATGTGCGGCCTAGGCTTCATAAGAACGGATGGCGGTTTAATGCTAATATCATATATTCTCTCAAAGGCGCGTACGTTCGCTCGTGCAACGGGCTGTGCTCTTCATTGTGAAGGTCATTACTCGTCTCAATTTTAATTATGTTAGTGCAGGAAAGCTTGGAGATTATTTCGGAGTTAATATACCTCGGACACCTCGCAGGTTACCGTTATAAATATCCGACCGGCCGTAGCCACGTAACGTTTGTTTATAAATAGGCATATACGATGCCCTACAGTTGCGCATTGTTACACGGTTGTGATCAGAATTTTGATGTAGGGTTAATAATTTTGGTTGATTAACACCAACCACAAAAGACCTTTAAAGGCTGTTTCATGAACAGCTACAGCGCCGCATGAGTCATTCGAATGCTGCTTGTTTAGGTGATTATCATCTTGGATCAGCATATGCAATAATGGCTTGTAAGGCAACGTTGCCTTCCCTCTTGTAATCACCATGCCTAACGCGCAGTAGCCTGGACTGCCGCAGTTAATTAATCGTTTTCGGTCGAAGTAGCGTGCAAAAGAAAATACTCAAGTGCTGAAAAATCAAAACTCGAATTTACTCAGTTATCTCTGAAGCAAACACTGCATCTGGCCTTCATTTCTTTATACCGTAATTTCGAAGGACATGCCTCTCAAGCTGGTCTTTGATGAAGTGATCCTAAGACGAGTAAAGTAAGATTTTTTATGACGCAACCTTACGAGGAACAATAGAAAGCACGAAAAATATAGAGAGCGTGATATTTCATAACTTGAAAAACATGCACAAGTGTTAACACGTGAGCAGGCCCCACAAATGGCCGTAAAAGCTTTGCCAAAGTCGGACTTTTGAAGTCGTCAGGATCAGTGCGAGCACCCCTGCGTTGGTGATTCATTTGACACCACCTATCCCCGTTACAAAGTTCTACGGAGCGTGATTTTTGGACGAAGTCGCGGCAGCGACGACGGCCTTGAGCCTAAAAAGTTTGCAACTATTTTTAACGGAGCTCTTGACTTGCATTTTCAATTATTAGCCACGCAGATTTCGAGTATTCAAGTGATAGCTGCGTCACTGTGCCTAGGCACAGTAACACCCAATTTTGGTGTGAACACTGCCTGAAAAATACGTTCTGCAATGCGCGCAAATGCAAGCTAGACCTGAATCGCGAGCATCATGAACAGCGGGGGCTTCAACAGCGATAACCACACCTCAGAAGAGCAAGGTTCCGGGCTAGTTGGTAATGCATTTTAGGGGAGAAACAGCGCAATAAAACACGGACACACGGAGAACGGACACACACGAGCGCTGTACTCACAACTGAAATTTATTTTGAAGAAAGGATGCTTAAATAGGAGACATGCGAGGGTGCTTAACAGGGCTGCTGCAGCGATAACCGCCAATCAGTGTGGTCGCGTCACAAAATTTCAAAAACACCAACGAAAGAAGTAAGTGATAAAAAACGGTGTAAAGGGCCGCAAAAAGGTGGTCAGGTGACAGTAACAATAACAAGACCAATGGGGGGGGGGGCATTAAAACCATGAGGGACACAGATGTGAAAATACAGGTGAAACATAAAAATGAAAGACGTACAGGCTTTAAAAGCGTGCCCAAAAAGGGGAGGGGGAGATAAAAGCGGTAAAATCTTAAGACGCAGCGAAGGATAAAACAAGATAAAGGCACTACCAACAAGGGATCACAGAATCATTAGGCTATAGGTTGCACAAGAAAATTAAGTGTTCATCAGGCCACCCAGAAAATTTAGCTCTTTTTCCGACAAGGCGAGGGATGCAGTGCTCACGCATTGTTCACCAGCTTGATGAATTTGGAGGGCTTCTAGGGTTTCCCTCGTCAACCTATCTCGTCCTCGGCCGATAGTGGTGCAGCGATTAAAGTCGGGGGTGCAGATTCTTTCAGTGTCGTCTTCTGTGATTTTGCACTTCTTACAGTGCTTAGCCAGGCGCCCAGAAATTGCTATACTATTTACGTTGTTTTGATGTTCTTGTAGGCGGATATTGATGCACCTTCCCGTTTGACCGATGTACCTCTTCCCGCATGACACTGGGATGGAGTAAATTATTTCTAAATCACAGGGGACATATTGATCAGAGTGTGCCACCCTACACCCTCGGGTTTTCGGCGGGTTATTCACTTTGGAACAGAGGGCGGAAAGCTTGTTGGGAGCCGTGAAGAACACATCCACGCCGGCGCGCTGTGCGACTTTCTTTAGACGATGGCCGATGGTGTGGAGGTAGGGCATTGCCACAAAATTTCTGCGGTTATCGTTTGAAGCAGCAGGTCCGAGGTGTGGCCGGGGCTTCTTGATCATGGAGCCGGCTACTGATACAAGCAGATTCAAGGGGTAGCCTGCTGTTAAAAGACGATTGGTCTGGTTGTCGAAGCTGTCCAGGAATAAATGCTCACATGATTTTTGCAGCGCGTTTTGGAAACCCAGCTTTACTATGCCCCGCTTGACAAGTTTTGTGTGAGCTGACGTGAAGGGCAGGAGTGGCTTTTTGCCTCTAGGTTGGTAAGACCAGCAGGTGTGGTTATCGGACAATTGGAGATTAAGGTCAAGAAATCTGATCGACTGATCGTTGGGTGTTTCATGTGTCAAAGGGAGAGGCAAGCATCGGTCAAATAAGGAAAGGGCCTGCGACACCGCTGAAGTGAAAGATTCCTGGCTGCAGTTTAGCAGGACGAGATAGTCGTCCACACAGCGCTCGTGTGTGTCCGTTCTCCGTGTGTCCGTGTTTTTATTGCGCTGTTTCTCCCCTAAAATAACCACACCTTTGACTTCGAGTTCGTGAGCGACGGAGTCCAACTGCAACAAAACAAATACGTACAGCGATGCGGCCAACATAAAAGATAGACCTGCATCGCGAGCACCATGAACAACGTAGGATTAAGCAGCGAGAACCGCCCTTTTACTATCGCGTTCGTGAGCGAAGGAGTCCATCTGTAACGACACAAATACGGCAAACCAGTGCGCGCAACATAAAAGCCAGATCTAATCCAATCCAATCCAATCCAATTTATTCCAACATCAATATCAACAGACAATGATGTCGCGGACAATGGACAAAAAGCCTCAAAATAGGGCTTGACAGCGTCCACTGACCGTCTTCTTGGCAACGACCCAGCATTGAAAATATACATTAGATATGAACAAAACATGAATTCGAAGAACAAAAGATGTACAAAGAGTAGGTGAGGAACACTTTACATATAAGAAATAATAATTGAAAAGCAGCAATATAATTACACAAAAGGCAAATGTGAATAAACAGCCAATGAATATATGCAAAGAAGCACACTTACAGAGGCGAACGCTTTATAACATGCAAGAGAAACAAATATATGTGCGTCATCAGTTATTAAGTAATTTCGGCAGTTGAAATCGCAACATCTGATCACCATATTTTGTGCGGTTACCGGGGACCTCCCAAATCTCATGATAGCGAGTGTCCCGAATATTTCTGTTTAGTGTTAGACAAGATATGGTCTCAAGCGATCTGTTTCTCTTTCTAATACCTGTTTGATAACGCTTTCTGAGAGTATGCTGATAGAGGTCAGGAAGCGGCACTAATTTTAGTTCTCTGAAGAGTGGTTCGGAATGAGTAAGATATGGAACATTCATGATAGCGCTAACAGCCTTCTTTTGTATTATGTGTAATTTATTAATGTTTGATAATGTGGTTGTCCCCCAGACTAAATAACAGTAGCTTATTATTGACATAAAAAGGGAGTTATAAATAAGGAGTTTTACACTTCTAGGGAGGCAATGTCTCAATTTAGAAAGTACACCTGACACTCTGGATATTTTTCTAATAATTGTATCTACTTGCAAATCCCAAGACAAGTGTTGTTCATAGAGTACTCCCAAACATTTCGCAACAGGCACAATTTCAATGACCAAGTTTTCAAACTGCAACTGGTACTGCAAATAGATGTGGCGGTTTCTTCGTCGAAAAAGGACCGCTTTTGTTTTGGTTGCATTCACAACAAGGGAATTCACAGTGGACCAAGTCGATAGCTTCATTAGTACAATGTTTGCTTTCATAACAGCATCATTTAGATCTCGGGCAGTAATTAGGAGGGACGTGTCGTCAGCATACACAATAAATTTAACAGAACTGTCAATGTTAACAATGTCATTAATATATATACAGAATAATAGCGGCCCAAGGATGCTTCCTTGTGGCACTCCTGAAATTATAGATCTTAAATCTGAGCCATTGTTGTTGATAATTACTTTCTGCTTGCGGTACTGAAGGTAAGATTTGATTAGATCAAGAAATAAGCCGCGGAAACCATAATGATTCAATTTTTTTAATAATGTTAGGTGACTGATCCGGTCAAAAGCCTTGGAATAATCGATAAAAACGCCCAATGTACATAATTCCTGTTCAAATGCCTCCAATATTATTTCTTTTTGCGCTAAAAGAGCATGATCGGTAGAAAGACCTTTCATAAAGCCATATTGATACGGTGTTATTATATTGCATTTAGTAAGAAAAGAAGTCATTCGGACATGAATCAGTTTTTCTAGGCCCTTGGAGAAAACTGGCAGTATGGATATAGGCCTATAGTTGGAGAAAACATTCCTGTCTCCACCCTTATGCAATACAATAACTTTTGCAATCTGCAGTTTTGTAGGAAAAATACCATTAGTGAAAATAAGATTGAAGACATGTTGTAATACAGGAGCAACTATGTCCAACACATGTTTAATGGGCCTTATTTGTAATCCATCAACGTCAGAGCAACTACTGTTACTCATGGATTCAAATGTTGTAATTATTTCAGCCGCGGTTGTAGGAAAAAGAAAGGCACTATCTTTCTGCCTGTCGCCCATGTACTGTAAACAATTCGGGTCATTTGCGTTGCTTGTTATAGACATAAAATAATCGTTGAAAGAATTTGCAAGGTCCATGTTAGAAATTATTTTACCGTCTATGCAAATTTCTTTCAGACTGGTTCTGTCATTCACACTGCGACCTAGGAACTCATTTATTCTCTTCCAGGCTAGATCAGATTTTTTCATTACTTCATAATTGAATAAATTCTGCAAATAGCACCTTTTTTCACGTCGCAAAAGGCTGGTGACCTTGTTACGCTGAGATCTGAACTTTTTCAGCGCAACCTCACTCTTACTGTTAACGAAAAGTTTGTATAACTTATTTCTTTTGCGTATTTGTTTTAGACACTTTTCAGTTATCCATGGCTTCTTGCTTTTACGTGAACGTTGCAAACTTTTCAACGGGAAACATTGATCATACACACCTCTAAATATCTCTAGAAAACAATCGTAGGCAAGTTCAGGGCCGTCGATACAGTACACTTTTCACCAGTCAGCCACTAACAACTGACTGCGAAAAGTAGTCAAACTTTTCGTGTTAATGTCTCTTATTGTTGCAGGAAAATCACATGACGTCTGTGATTTACAGTCATTGAGTTTGGTGAGTAAAAATATAGGAAGGTGGTCACTGATCTCTGCACTTACTACCCGTGACAGTTGGCATGAATCATCAATGTTAGTAATAAACAGATCTAATAGTGTTGAAGAGCCATTTGAAATGCGTGTGGCAGCTTTTATTACATTTAAGAAGCCATTCATTTCAAGAGTTCTGGTTAATTCAGTCTGCTGTGTAGAAAATTTCAGAGTCTCCTGCCAGAAATAACCTAAAGCCGCAATCGCTGGCCCAGCTCAGATATTTGTCCAAAAAGTAAAGAAAATTCGGGAAACTTCCTGCTGGAGGCCTATAAAAAACACAAAACACAGCATCATTGCACTGCACTGTCAAGACCTCATAATCGTTCTTGATACACGTATGTGGGTCAACTAAAGAGCAGGTTATTTCATGCTTAGCCATTAGCATCACGCCGCCTCCTAACCTGGAAGAACGATTTACAAAGTAGGACGTATACCCTGGTGGCTTAAGAATATCACACTCATCCCGATACCAAGTTTCGGTGATCATGACGATGTCCGGCTCAAATCCAAAAGTAGCCAATAAAGCAAGAATTGTGTCCTCTTTATTTCGCGCTGACTGAGCGTTGAAATGAATAAACGAAAAGTTAAATCCAGAATTATCGCGCAAAGTGCCAACTTCACACGGTGTAAAATAAGCGTTATCCATCCTGCGCCTGAAGCTGTGATAACGGAAAACGCCAGATATGCTCAGTTAATCTTTTCCAGATCGGCGATGTGTGCAACGCGCAGCGTGCGGGAGGTTTCAGTCTTTCTTGCAAAAATCTTTCCGTCTTTGGTCCAGACAAAGCGCCAGTCCTTTTCTTTCTTCCTTGCAGCAGCCATTCCTAGCAGTTTTTTTAGTTCTGGACATAAGTGCTCATTTACACACACAGGTAACGATGGCTTAATATCGATACCGATGTCAGTGGTCGAAAGGCGTACTTTCCTTGCTTTTGCGAGGACTTCACGTTTAGCTCGGCTGAGGAACTGGACAAGAATGTTAGACTCATTTTCTTTTTTTGTCGGAACTCTGTGGCAGACCTCGATGTCAGGTTTTGTGATTGCCTCATTTATAGCTATTCCAATTTTCCCCAAGATTTCGGCAACATTTTCGGAGTCAGACACTGGAATGCCTTTGATTTCAAGATTCCTGTTTCTAGAGTATTGCTCTAGCTGCAAGATCTTTTGCTCATTTTCGTGCACACGGTTCTTGAGCATTTCACACTCGGATGTGAGAGAAGCATTTTGAGCACGAATCTCGTCATTTTCTTTTCGTAAGGCCTTCAGTTCAGCTGTCATTTCTTCAAATTTTTCACCAAAAAATTCTAAGCTCTTCTTGATGTCCCTGTGTTCCGTTCTAAATTCTCTCTCTAAAGAAGCTCGCATTTCTTTTAGGTCCTGCCGTACGTCTTTGAGCGCTTTAGCGAGTTCAGAATTCATATCGGACAATGCAAGAAAAGAAAACACTCTTTGGCAGCAGCAGCAGCAACAGTTCAGGTAGTAATAAGGCAAAAATATTCTAAATGAATTTCCAACCTGCAAGACGGTGAAATGAAGGCGCTTGAGTGCAACGTTACAGTTGCCGCAGCCGCTGCCAAAGTGAAGATGTCCGGTCCCTGCTTGCTCTTTTAAGCCATGTTGCTCCTGGCGGCGGGCTGCAGCAGGCAAGCGACGCAAACTGTGACGTCAGGGAGGCGATGATCAGTGTTGAACCGGGGAGATAGGGGCTGTCGACGAACGTCCAGTGATGAAGGATGACTGGCAAGTAATCTGCAAGACGGTGAAATGAAGGCGCTTGAGTGCAACGTTACAGTTGCCGCAGCCGCTGCCAAAGTGAAGATGTCCGGTCCCTGCTTGCTCTTTTAAGCCATGTTGCTCCTGGCGGCGGGCTGCAGCAGGCAAGCGACGCAAACTGTGACGTCAGGGAGGCGATGATCAGTGTTGAACCGGGGAGATAGGGGCTGTCGACGAACGTCCAGTGATGAAGGATGACTGGCAAGTAATCTGCAAGACGGTGAAATGAAGGCGCTTGAGTGCAACGTTACAGTTGCCGCAGCCGCTGCCAAAGTGAAGATGTCCGGTCCCTGCTTGCTCTTTTAAGCCATGTTGCTCCTGGCGGCGGGCTGCAGCAGGCAAGCGACGCAAACTGTGACGTCAGGGAGGCGATGATCAGTGTTGAACCGGGGAGATAGGGGCTGTCGACGAACGTCCAGTGATGAAGGATGACTGGCAAGTAATCTGCAAGACGGTGAAATGAAGGCGCTTGAGTGCAACGTTACAGTTGCCGCAGCCGCTGCCAAAGTGAAGATGTCCGGTCCCTGCTTGCTCTTTTAAGCCATGTTGCTCCTGGCGGCGGGCTGCAGCAGGCAAGCGACGCAAACTGTGACGTCAGGGAGGCGATGATCAGTGTTGAACCGGGGAGATAGGGGCTGTCGACGAACGTCCAGTGATGAAGGATGACTGGCAAGTAATCTGCAAGACGGTGAAATGAAGGCGCTTGAGTGCAACGTTACAGTTGCCGCAGCCGCTGCCAAAGTGAAGATGTCCGGTCCCTGCTTGCTCTTTTAAGCCATGTTGCTCCTGGCGGCGGGCTGCAGCAGGCAAGCGACGCAAACTGTGACGTCAGGGAGGCGATGATCAGTGTTGAACCGGGGAGATAGGGGCTGTCGACGAACGTCCAGTGATGAAGGATGACTGGCAAGTAATCTGCAAGACGGTGAAATGAAGGCGCTTGAGTGCAACGTTACAGTTGCCGCAGCCGCTGCCAAAGTGAAGATGTCCGGTCCCTGCTTGCTCTTTTAAGCCATGTTGCTCCTGGCGGCGGGCTGCAGCAGGCAAGCGACGCAAACTGTGACGTCAGGGAGGCGATGATCAGTGTTGAACCGGGGAGATAGGGGCTGTCGACGAACGTCCAGTGATGAAGGATGACTGGCAAGTAATCTGCAAGACGGTGAAATGAAGGCGCTTGAGTGCAACGTTACAGTTGCCGCAGCCGCTGCCAAAGTGAAGATGTCCGGTCCCTGCTTGCTCTTTTAAGCCATGTTGCTCCTGGCGGCGGGCTGCAGCAGGCAAGCGACGGAAACTGTGACGTCAGGGAGGCGATGATCAGTGTTGAACCGGGGAGATAGGGGCTGTCGACGAACGTCCAGTGATGAAGGATGACTGGCAAGTAATCTGCAAGACGGTGAAATGAAGGCGCTTGAGTGCAACGTTACAGTTGCCGCAGCCGCTGCCAAAGTGAAGATGTCCGGTCCCTCCTTGCTCTTTTAAGCCATGTTGCTCCTGGCGGCGGGCTGCAGCAGGCAAGCGACGCAAACTGTGACGTCAGGGAGGCGATGATCAGTGTTGAACCGGGGAGATAGGGGCTGTCGACGAACGTCCAGTGATGAAGGATGACTGGCAAGTAATCTGCAAGACGGTGAAATGAAGGCGCTTGAGTGCAACGTTACAGTTGCCGCAGCCGCTGCCAAATATTGCGAGCAGCCTGCAAAGCGCGTATCAAACAGCGAGAACCGCCTATTTAGTATGGCGTTCGTGAGCGAAGGAGTCCAACTGCGGCAAAAGTTCCTGCAGCAATGCGCACGATGAAAGCTAGACGTCCAACGCGAGCAACGTAAACATGGGGGCTCAAATAATATGAAGCGTAATTTTCGAGTTGAACCTGCGAAAGAGTCTGAGTGCAACCATGTCGACACGCCACAAAACGCGCGCAACATCAAAGCTGCACCTGGAGAATCTAGCAGAGGCGGCACGATGGGCATTGTGACCTCCCGTGGACGTGTGAGCAGGGTTTATCATCTTTTTGTTTTTCATCTTTTTCTTCTTTTTTCTCTTTTTTGTTTTTGGTTTTCCCTTTTTTTCTTTTGTGTTTGGTGAATTGGTAGATGAGTGTTATGTTGTTGACTGTTCGTGCATGGACTCTCTCCCTCGGAAAGTCTGCGCCTCCGGCCTCCCTGCACTGGAGTTCACTTTGAGGGGCAAGTCAGAAGGTTATGTTTATGAATTTTCCAATATAAACTGAATCGCATTTTTAACTTGTTTTGTGCGATGATCTCTTCTCATCGTGTGGCTTTCCACGTAATGATCAAAATCGGTTGTATGTTGTGCACATTCAAATTTAGAGGTGTTTGTAATATTGAATTTTGATAAGTAAAAAGGGAATTTTCCGTGGCCTGTAATAGCTTGT
The DNA here is from genome assembly GCF_052857255.1 of Amblyomma americanum. Lineage (NCBI taxonomy): Eukaryota > Metazoa > Arthropoda > Arachnida > Ixodida > Ixodidae > Amblyomma > Amblyomma americanum. Next base: position 28,555,280 of record NC_135505.1, read on the forward strand.
GATAAGATGTGGTTTGTTGGCAAAAGAGCCGGAATGTGTTTAAAATTTTTGATTCATTGATCTGTGTAAGCATTTTTACCTTCTTGTTCGCAATAGATATTCCAATTCTCAAATAATTTCTTCTTTAGGGGTTGTTTTATGAAGTGTCTCGTAATGGGCGTTTGGACTTCTTCTCCTGCTCTCCATGCTGTTTTAGCTAGTTCATCTGCTTTGTCGTTTCTTTTATCTCTGCTGTGTCCTTTGATGTAAGCAAATGTGATGTTATGTTGATGATATCAGAGGAACCAGCGCAAGAAGAGCAACGGACAAGAAACAAGGAGGCCAACCCGGATAGAAGTGCTGAACTTTTAACTTTATTTCGTAAGAATTATCGCTACGTATTTATACATTAACCTGTAAGAGGCAATGACGCACAAGCAGAGCAATACAATCTTTTCATCGGACTCAGAAATTAAATGAAAAGGCAGTGGCAACAAGCAAGCAAAAACCGACACAGCTCTTTACTATAATATATCATGGAAAGAAAAAAGCAATAAAAAGAAATTTGAAGATGAATGCCCAACAAAGGACACGCCATAGCTAGTCCTCTTGCGCTTAATTGCCAGCCCCCTGCTATATAAGACACTAGGTTGGTGGGGATTAACCATCACGTCGCACCATCCGGCTAGAACGATTTGGTGGAGGACCTCATTGAGGAATAAAAAGGTATTCTTAGACTGTGTCTAAGGAAACAATTAAGAAGGAGAGAAAGAAAGAAAGAAAGTAAGAAAGAAAGAACGAAAATATGAAAGGAACCGCCACGCTGTCACGTGGTTGTTCACGTAATGCGGAGCCGCTGCCGGCGAAGCGGCGCCGTGGCTGGTCACCTGGTTCTTCACGCACGTGGTTGGCTGGTCACTTGGAGCAGAGCAGCTACTGCTACCCGCAGCGCAGCGCTGCTCATGCGGTGGCGCGGTGAACATGCGCCGTGTCAATTGGGACTAAGATGTAGAAGGAACGCCCAGCGAAACGGAGCGGCGAAAGACTTATTTTGCAATTCAACTGAGCAAGTTCCACCTGGCCAGCTCCAGCTATCGCGTCACTCCAGGTTTAACCGCATCTAAATCACCGGTAATTTTTTTTATCTTTGCTGCCGTAACCATGTAAACGAACACGCGATTTTCTAATGACGCGCTAGTACTGAGCGTAGCTGAGTTGCGCGAAGGAACTGCTGCCTCTCGCACCCACATGGTTTAGCAACAATCCGACTTCCGTATGGACAGAAAGGCTAACTGAAACTGATTTATTTGCTAAACATCACCGTCATGTCTGCAGAAATAAAAGCTGCTGGCAGATCGGGTCGAGCTCTAACACTTGCCACGAGCTGCAGGAGCTGGTCTGTTTGGTCAATCAGAAAAAAAAGTCGTCCTCAGCGATCCAACGCTGCTACTGAACTTGTATCTGGGGATGTTCCTGCCACAGGGGCTAGTCCCTTTTTGAATCTATGAAAAAACCGGCGCGCTTGTTGAAGCTGAACGCGCCAGCCCCTGCAATCGAAAGGAGAACGGAACAAAGTCATCTTCAATGCAGAATGCCCTAAAGAGGTTGCATTGCTTTCAGTTCTGCATTTCGTATCCACTTTGGTTTAGCGAAAGCATGAGAAAGAACTGATGCTTGCTCTACGACCCGAGGCGTGCCTACAGAAATTCAGAGGAAGCCGAGTGAACAACGGGCAAATGCAGCAATGTCTTTTACATTCCGTTCGAAATGAGTATTTCCCAATTTTAAACATAAAAACGCAAGCAAGATAAAGACCGCGACTACAAACGTTCCCAGGGATGGTAGGCAGCTGAATGTTCGGATGATTAGTGCAGTAGCACTAAAGCGCGAAGTTTCTAATTCCGAGCATACATTGGTGCCGGAAGTGGCAGGCGGTGCAGCCTTGCGCCCACCGCTTTGTGGGCAACCTGCCAAATGCATACAGGTGAATACACCTGGCAGCCTTCAGGTCAAAGTCCTTTGCGGTAAAAGCCATTAGAACAAGTCTTTATGGTAATGGCCTTATTGTAAAGTTCTTTAAGGTGAAGGCCGTCATGGTAAATGCCTACCTGGTAAAATTCTTTATAGCGCGAGCCTTTATCGAAAACGAAGTTAGGTCAAATGCATTTACCCCGTAAGGACCTTACGTGCCCTCCGCAACTTGTGTAATAGCACGATACTCCGAGCATAGCCGTGCTCAAACAACTGCATTTTTTTTATTCTTTGTGCCAAAAGCAAAAGTTCTTGGCACACATGTCAGATGCCTTGAAACTCCTGTTTAGTTTGGTGTTTGGACAAATGACTTTTAATGCACTGTAATGCATAATACTGTCTCGCGAACTTACCACACCGAATCGCGTCACGGATATGAAAGCCGCAAAAGGTCTAAAAAGGTTTTTTCACCGTTCGTTGCCCAAACAGCTGCTCACAAAGACTAGTGGCGATAAATCTTTTTGCAATTCTCTTGCAGGTGCCGTCTCGATATTGGCTTCTTTTAAAGAGATAGTTTTGGGGCACCGAAAGAGAGACCTTTTTTTTTCAAATCTTAAGAAAATCTTACTTCGCTAACTACATCAAGAAAACAAAAATTAGAACGCTTTGAAAATTCTAAATTGTGTTCGGCGAAAGCCTGTGGCCACTCCACAGCCTATTGCCATGACTTTCCTCCCAGCACTCGCTCGACTGCAACGACACGTCTGGCGAAGGAGCGCCGTCGCAGCGCGTACTCGCTCCGCCTGCCGGTGCAGGTTACGTCACTGTTGCTATTCGCAGCTGCGCATGCTCTTCGGCGAGGAGGGTGTGCGCCGGTGGAGGGGAAGGTCACAGCTGGCACTGTTCCAGGCTTTGGATGTAACTGACGGGCGGCCACCGCGAGTATGAGCCATTAAAAGCCTTCGCCTTGAAGTGTTTGAACGCTAGTAATACCTTGTTTGGCGTCCGACTTCAAACGTTTCAAAACACAAAGAAAAAGTTGGGTCAGATATTAGAGGCTCGCACGCTGATTAGTAGGAAGACGGGCAGCGTCGCTGAGTAACAGTGGCAGCATGGGCATTTTTTTCAGCGGCAACGGTTGATACGAGCAATAGCTTGAGCTGCGTTAAGGTATGGCGACCGCCGCGTAGTAGATATGTGGTCGACGCGCCCAATATAATAATCGTGGTAAGCACCATTAAGCAATAACATAAACCGTTCAATGGCTATAAATCGCGAAGCTACTTTTAAACACAAAATAATAAGCCAACTGCTGTGTTGCTGCATTCCTGGCTTTGTTTTAGAGCGTAGCTCTTACGCACTAAATACGAATCATGGAGATGGGAAATTAACGGCGTTCTTCCACTTTCAAAATACGCATCATTGTACGCGAAATCTGATAGATTGGCGTCCATTACATCAAAAACATTAATGTCACTCAAGCTGGGAAATGACGGTGGGCTAACAAAGTATTCAGGCATGTTCCACGTTTCGTTTCGTTTCATGTTCCACGTGTTTCTCTTCGTTTGTGTCCCAAAGTTCATGCTGGCCCAAATCATGGATTCATACCAACTGGCCCAGAAAAATGCCATTGTGACAGAGTGCTTTTATGTCGCGTGAGGCATGGAAACACGTCCATATAATCGCTGCTTTACTGTTTTAATTGACTGCAGTGCTGAAGCCAGCCTTCCTCAAGAGCCGGAATGAGAACGAATGTGGAAGCAGTGGTTGTATTGCAGTTTTTTCATGTCTCTCGTCACCCGTAAGTACACGTTGACGTGACCGTCCACATTCGGCTGCTAAAGCCGAAACCGAAACAGCACATGAAATAAATGCAATTATAAATTAATTTGCGGTTGTAGAAGAACACCTTACAGCAAACCATGCGTATTAATGCCTTACGCATCAATACAAACAAGAAACAGGCGCCGAAAAGTTAGGTGTCTATAGTTCTTTAAGCTTTGCCTATAAGAATGGAACCTGACATCTCTTTGTGCGCTGCCAGGGAGTCCACGGACGCCATCACTTTGCCCGTTGGACAAATCGATCTCAGTCTCTAGAAGGCCTTATCAAAGAACACAGACGCTGCTCCACGCTAGCGCTCGTAGGCAGCAGCGCTTCCCTCACACACGTTCAGTAACGCACGACTCTACTCCGACGCAGAAAGGTCGCATACGTGCGCGCCATCTGCCGGACCAGCGCCGTGCATTGCGAAGGGGGATTGCAGTGGGTGCCACACGATGGCGCTAAGAATGCACGCCAAGCACGGAGCTAGTTTACCGGAAACGCATGGCACTCGCTTAAATCTGACATCAGTACTTTACATGCTCATAATTACTCATGTACGCACTAGTACAGATCTGGAAGACACGTTTCTAAGAAGCCCGTGAATTCACTAGACGCGCCTTTATTCAGGATTAAATGTCCACTAAGAAGGCAATTAATATCGCACCCTACAGTATCCGGTTTTTGCCTGTGGAGAAAAACTGTGCTGTGCCATATGATCTCTTTATGTTGCTGGGACTACATAGTCTCCGGAAAAGTCGCATGAGGGACCGCCACGTCGAATCACCACGGTCGTCTAAAGCTTTGTTTCGTGACCAATGCGCTTTGGTGCGGAGAGTATATGCTGCCCTGGAAGAGCCGCCTGGTGAGCTCCCATATCAGGATGGATGTGTGAGCCTCCCAGACTTTTGATGTTTTGGAAGGTGGGGTCGTGCAGGGGTAAGGAGGCCTGGTGTTTTGTGGCATAGGCGTGCCCGGATTTTTCTTTTCGGCACTATTTCCATGCAAGAAAGGTAAAAAATAAAGAGCCGATGTAGTGGATGGAAGCAATCCCGTCTCGAATGCCAAATGCCCTGTTCGATTCCTAGCCTGAGACCCCGTTTTTTTTATTCATGAGTGTGCGTGCTTCGTATTATGCCCCACGCGCGGTGCCTACAACTATAAATACTACTACTACGACGCCGACGGCTTTTCGACCGAACGAGCTTTATACGCTATCGCACAAATATTCAGAGGGGCCTCTAGGACTGCTTATGTGCTGTGAGGGCGAAAGCTTTAGTTTGCCATTCATTTCCCCACAAAGAAAGAAAATCAAGTGAGGTAATGCAGCAGTCAAGACGGTAGAAAAAAGACTAATCAAGTAGGCATCTGCATTAGGCAAAAGCGTGACAGCGAATATTAAAGCATAAAAACTGAAAACAAGAAAGCAGCGAGACAAGCGGGAAATGAAAACACCTAGAACAGGCAACAGATATGTAAATAACAAACAGAAAAAAGAAGCAAAGGGAATAAAAATAAGAACGACCTATCACAGCAAAGTACAGCATACAGCACAATACAATCAAGAGTAAACCAGTCCTAATAAGAACGAATCTGAAATCTCTGAAATACAAGCTAGAAACACAATAAAAAAGTAAGAATGTAATTTGTGAACGAGTTATAGGCAATCAGGCAGGAGTACACGGTTTTAAAGCGATAATATTATTGAAAGCAAGTGGAAGTGATGAAACAATTAAGGAGAAAAATAATACAGGTTGAAATGCACAGGTGAAGGGAAGACAAAATGCTTGAAAGGGGAGTAATATATGAAAAAAGGACTACTCAAAGTGGAGCGTTACGGACATTAAACATAAATGAAAAGAGAGTTTCCGAATATATAAAGGTGAGGACAAACAGAATTAAACAAGTTTTGCATTTTGTCCAGAGGGGAGAGGGAGTGTAGGAGCGCAGAGTCTTCGAATCGTCGGAAGTCCCTTATGCTCTTTCGCTGCGCACGCAAAAGGATGCACGCTAGGAGCTGAGGGCATAGAATGTGACCGTGTAGAAGTTTGTACAAGAAAATTATGTCTGCTCTCACACGATGGCAGCCATTAGAAGGAATCTGTGGTGAGTTACCCCGTCTGTAACGAGAGCTGGATGCTGTGCAAGAAAACTGATGTTGAAAATATACGTAAAAATTTTAGCTGAACTATGTCAATTTTGTCACAGTTCGACTTGCAGGTGCCACTCCAAACAACAGACGCATACTCTAAAAGCGGCAAGAATATGAACAGGTGGTGCTTTAAGAATAGAAGTGGGGCTCAGAACCCTCTCGAAAGCCTGCAGTTGAAACCAAGTGTGTGCATAATCCATAGAGCAATGCGTTTACTTTAAGAAGAAAAGCTGAGGCTACGGTCGAAAAGTACGCCCAGGTGATCAATTTCATCAGTCCTGAACAACAGCATACCATTCCCAGAATAAGAGCAGAGAAGACTGTGCGTTTTACGCGTAAATGAGACAACCTTAGTTTTAAAGGAATTGGGAATTAGCCCATTCTTCAAGCACCAATAAGAGAAGGCAGATATATACGATTACACCGAAAAGCAATCTTAAAAAGAATGCTTTACCTTGAACATTTTATATCGTCAGCATAAAGGATAAACTAGGAGTTTTTGACCATGGAGGAACGTCATTTTATAAATAGAACCGAAGCGGACATAATACGGAGCCCTGAGTAACTACCACTTGTTGCAGTGTAAACAAATGAGGTCTGCCTATTTACGCTAAGAAAGCAGGAACGATCAAGAAGATAGTTGCGTACGAGGGCTACAATTGAAACGTCGATTTCTGACAGCAGAAGCTATTGGAGAAGCAATGAGTGGGTAACAACGCCAAAAGCTTTGCTCAAATCATAGTACACAGCGTCTACCTGACCCCTCTAAAGAACTCTATCTGAGGTATACGTCATAAAAGTCACAATGTTAGTGGTAGTAGAACGACCCTTTATGAAACCATGCTGATTAGGAATGATGACAGGTTTGTGGTGGAAGGAAAGTATTTTGTACAAAGCAAAGTCAAAAAGCTTAGAGGTTGCACAAAGAAGAGAAATGGGGCGGTAGTTCCTAACACCATATTTATTTTCTGATTATAAGACAGGGAAAACATGCGTCGTTTTCCACTGGCGGGGAAAGGATGAATTTTTCATACAGCTAATAAATATCGTGGGAAAAACAAGGACGACGATATGAATGAAGGCTTTTATTATGGCAACTGGAATGCCATCAGGCCCATAGGACAAAGATTGTTTCAAACGCTTAAGACTCTCACTTAGCAACTTCTCGTCACAAATAACAGAATTAGGTTTGCTAGTTGGAAGGCATACCGAATCGTAACATGGAGATTTGTACACGGAGAGAAAGTGTAGAGCAAAACTGTCAGCGACATTCCGAATTTCATTCCCGTGAGAGTCAATTAAGTGAATACGCCTGTCAGACTTTTTCGAACGCTTGCGAACGTGTCGCCAGAACTCAGTAGGACTATTAGGGGCACTATTCTCCAAAGATACAAGATAGGACTCATGATCCGGCTTACACAGGCGTTTGCAAAGTGAACGCAAGCGGAGAAATCCATCTGCCCATGTTAAGCCCTGGGCGTTTCGCTTCGTAGTGGGCCCGCTCATAAGTTTTATCGCTGTTCGAAGTTCCTTGGAAAACCAGAACGGAAACTTGCTCTCAGTAGGAGTGTGCAGAGGTATGTACTGGCGCATAGCGTCAACAACTATTTCAGTGAAGCGACTGACTGGTTCGTCAGCATCACTGCCCAGTCGAAAAAGACAGCAGGAAATTTCTGACGGTCTGTCGTCTTGTCGCAAATTTGACATTAATTACGTTATGTAGTCTGGCGTTCTGTAGTCTGTTTTTCTGTAGTTTATAGTCTGTTGTTCTGGATACTGGTGGTCTGAATGGTGATGTTCTGCACTCTGATGTTCCGTGCTCTGTTGTTCTGTTGTTGAATCTCATATGATCCATTTTAAAGCTATTGTCACTCTGCTCTCTCCCCATATCAAAATATTGAAACGCGTGGAATGTTACTAGAGGCAACTATGACGAAATATTCCTAATGGTGCGTTGGCCATCACAGTTCTTTGCAGGCATACGAAGCTGGTAACTCAGCAGAGAAAATTTTCTGAGCATGCAAACCATATGCAGAACAAGACCTCTGGGTAGCCGCCGTTTATTTAGGTCCAAGCCTAGACACTGGGGTGGAGGTGCTTGAGCAGGAGCACCTGCACGGAAAAAAACGAAAACGCAAATCTGAATGAAACATGAATTGAAAGGTTGTTATGCCAGTAAACGCGCCTTCATAAATAATTGCATTCTAAATAAAAAAAGACAACCACCCTCTGGAAGATGTTGTAGTAACGAGCGTTAGCTGTTTGGTTTACAAGATGAAGAAAGCGAAGAGCAACGCGCCGCTCATGTCGAGAAACAGAATGTAATAGCCTTTGTAACGGGTGGATTGCCACCGTGCTCGGGAGGGAGGAAGGAAAGAAGGAAGGAAGGAAGGAAGGAAGGAAGGAAGGAAGGAAGGAAGGAAGGAAGGAAGGAAGGAAGGAAGTATGGATGGATGGATGGATGGATGGATGGATGGATGGATGGATGGATGGATGGATGGACGGACGGACGGACGGACGGACGGACGGACGGACGGATGGACCGGATGGACGGACGGACGGACGGACGCACTGGATGGATGGATGGATGGATGGACAAATGGATGGATAGATGGATGGATTTGATGGATGAATGAATGGATGGATGGACTTGATGGATGAATGAATGGATGGATTAATAGATAGATGGATGGATGGATGGATGGATGGATGGATGGATGGATCACGCTCAACCCTTTAAATTGGGCGGTGGCTCAAGCCACCTAGCCAAGACTTATAAAATTTTACTCTTGTCTTGTTTTTGGCCACCAATCAGATAACCTTCGCTTGGTTACTTCTACCCGCTTAAAATCTACTTCCCTTCATTGTACTTACACCCCAATGCCTTGCATAAATCAGCCCCGCTCCTTTTCACTGTAGGGTGAAGCCCTTTACAAAAAAGTATCAAGTGTAAGCCGTTTCCTCCTCCTATCCTCACGCAACGAACAACGTGTCTAGATCATGGTACTTGACTCTATATCTCTAGTCCGCAAAACTCCCGTCCTGTCCTAAAACAACAAAGAGTTTCCCTACAATTATTACAGATATTTTCTTTGGCAATTTCCTAATTAAAGACTCTGTATGTTCCCAGTGCCGATTTCTTCAGCATCCCTGTTTTCCACAGAGCTCTCTATTTCTGTCACGTTTTTTTTTTGCTGATTTGCCCACCGACTACTGTCCAGATATTCGCTTGTCAATTTTCTAGTTCGCTTTGTCTATTTCGTGTCAAAATTCCTTTTGTACCGAAAACTTTCCTAGCCCACTGCTTTTCCCCCATTTTTCTCAATCGCTCCTCAAATGCTATCTTACTGCTAGCTTCTCTGCTCTCGAACGACGCCGATCCCATATCACCCTGTGCCTCCTGATTTGGGGTATTGCCATGTGCACCCAAAGCTAGCCGCCCTACACCGCCTTGTTTGATTTCTAACCTTGCTTTGACATCTAGTCTCATGCAAAGGACCGCATTACCGAAATTCAGGCTACGAACCATCACCCTTTTCCAGATCCCTCTTATCACTTCATACCTGTTGTTATTCCACAGTGCCCTCTATTTCATGACAGCTGCATTCCTACTAGCTTCATTCATTAGATATTTGCATGCTATGTCAGATACTCAGCACCGTTATTTATCCACACCCCAAGATATTTGTACTGATTCACTAATTCTAGCGTTCACTCCTGTATTCTATGCTCACCGCCCTCATCAATAAATATAATGACTGATGAATTTGCCTCAGTAAACTTAAGACCTAATCTATGTCCCTCTGTACCACATATGTCTATCAACTTCTACAATTCTCCCTTGTTGTCAGCCAGTGCTACTATATGATTCACGTATATTAGTCCAGGTAATGACTGTTTAATCCACTCCCTTTGCTTGAAAAAACAAAGGTTGAATCCTAGTCCGCTCCTCACTAGCTTGGTCTCCAACCCTTGCAGGTACAACATGAACAACAAAAGATACCCGCTGTATCTCTATAGGCCCTGATACATTTTTTCCCATTTTATATGCCCCTTTGTATATACCTCTTAAAAGATTAATTACTCCATCTTCCACATCCAATGTGCTCAGTATGTCCCACAAATACTCTTGAGTGACGTTGTCGTAGGCTCCCCTAATATCCAGAAATTCTAGCCATAGAGGCCTGTGTTCCCTTTCGGCAATATCTATACACTGGGTCAGCAATCTCTATACACTGCGTCTACGCGTGCACGGACGGCGCCTAGCGCAACCATCGCCGCCTAGCGCCATCTATCAGAAAAATTGTGATGACCGGCTACCCATTGTCGAGTTACATCCCCTCAAGATACGGTCCAAACGGAATTTGCTTCGTTTGGGGGGTCAAGGTGGGCCTGGAGTTCACCTTTCGGTGCGATATGGTAATGCTTCAATTAGTAATTCTATATATACAATGTTTAACTATTATTTATTTGTAGCCGCCGCGGTGGCAGAGTGGTTATGGCGCTCGGCTGCTGGCCCAAAAGACGCGGACTCGATCCGGGCCGCGGCGGTCGAATTTCGATGGAGGCGAAATTCTAGAGGCCCATGTGCTGTGCGATGTCAGTGCACGTTAAAGAACCCCAGGTGGTCGAAATTTACGGAGCCCTCCACTACGGCGTCCCTCATAGCTTGAGTCGTTTTGGGACGTTAAACCCCCATATACATTTGGTATACATTTGTCCCAGGATGGGCGCCCTTTGTTGTCAGAGTATATATAGCGGAACGAACGTATGCATTTAGAGCGGTCCCGTAAGGGGACTGTTTTCCTACTCGTTTTAAGATATTTACGTTGAGGGGGGGGGGGAGGTATGAGAGGGCACAACCAATTTTAATGGCCACCATCTTGCATCCGAGAAACCGAACTATGCCGCCATTTCGAGTCCTGATGTCATGCTCACATAGTTCAAGCTCTATTTATATATTATATTGGACCGTGACGTCATTGGACCATGACCACAATTATTTTGGAACGTGACGCAATTATATTGGACCGTGAAGTCATTATTGGCACGCGGCGGGTGGTTGTTTCTACAATTTTATTGTAGATCGCTCTACCAGTTCCAATTCGAGGTGCGCTGTTTTCTAGTTGCAGCCACAGATGGCGCTTTGATCTCACGGTATTAGGAGACCTCATGAAATTTCTAAACGTGATAACTAGTTGCTGCCATATATGGCGCTCTGATCAAGGGCGGTAACACACCCCACTAAATCTCGAAACGTGATGAGTAAGAGCAAACCCCCTAAAAATTGAAATCAGATGCCTAGAAAGACACACTAAGTTGAATAATACCCCTAAATGAAACTTCTTTTAATGGTGGGGTCTAAGGTACCACTGGCTATGAGGGACGAAATAACGGAGAGGTCGAGAATCATTAGGCATTGTGATGTTATGTAATTGTCAAATCTTTAGGAGAATCTCCGAGGTGGAGTAGATTTGTTATAAGACAGTAATTACTCAGGTTTCATTTGTAGCCTAACAGCTGTGCTTGGGTAGATCTAGTAATTACTGCCCTTTTCTACGATATTAACTCTCTAATATGCAAAAGATAGCAAGCACTAAAACTACTATTGCCACCAGCCGACATGCAGAGTCTGCTAGTCAGCCAACAATGATGATGAGTGGTTCTGCACGCTCGCTCCGCTCTTCCGCTGCACTTCCTGCACAGCGCAATTTCCTTAAAATTGTGACGTTCCTTGTGTGTGCTACGAGGGTCCGCGTTCGACAGCGCGGCGTAGACGGAGCCCCCAGTGGCGGCGAAAGCACAACCGGACCCCCTTCCATGTTTCTACTGTATATATATGGCTGCAAGCAACTTGAGTGAGGTTGCTTTTGGGCCTGCCGCCGTGGACCGCACGGAGACGACCCAGATGACAGCGGCATCATCAATTACCGAGCCATACTCGTTGAGAGTGAACGACCAGAACGAAGGGGTTTAAGCACAACCGGATCCCCTTTCCATAGTGTCGGCACGAGTCGAACGCCGCCGCCGCCGCCGCCGCGGGGAGACGGGCGTTATCTTCCCCAATTGCCGTGGCCGTTCCAAGGGGGCCTCGTTTCGGCGGGCCTGGCCCCGTGGCAAGACGGCGGGCATCATCAATGAACCCTCCCGAGCACATCCCAGGACAAGGGACCACTTTCCCGGCCTTTTAGTGACCTCGCGTTCTGGCCTTGAGGGGGGAGTGTCATTTGATGGAGAACGGAGGCCGGTGACCCGCGGGAACCGACAGCGGGCCAGAGCGCGCCTACTACAGCCGACGCTATGCGCTACCTCGACGACAACCTTCTTTCCCTCGGACTCAACACGTGAGGGGGGCGAGACCATAAGTGCGGTGGTGTGTTTGTGCGCCCAAGTGAAAGCCCTAGCCCCCCCCCCACCACTCCGGCGTGGGCGTCCTCACCCTAGGGAGTGTGGGGATAAGAGGATATAAAAATCGACAAGGAGTACCGAAGGAGGAACGCTCAGGACGACATCGTTCGCTAAGGGGGCCTTCAGCGCCAAAGCCCGACGGCGTGCAGCTTCTGCCAGCAACCGTTCGAGCTCAACTCCGGACCCCCTCCATCGTCCCCATGAAGTCGTCGGCACGTAAGCTCGGACGCCCCAGCCTCTGATGTATAATCATAATCTAGTGTAATTATTGAATATATCTGTTTGTTTAAACTGAGCCATACAGTGTCTCATTGCCTCTCCGTCCCGTGTGGACCTGCGCATTATGGGGGGTCATCACACTGGTGTCAGAAGTGGGGTCTCAAAAGCAAATGTCCTCTGAATGCTGCGACATTCATGACTTCAAAATTGTATTCAAAAGGGAATCACGGGACTGATTGTGGGACTTTTACCCCCATTTGAGAGGCTTGAGGCACCGGAGGGCTTGAGTGAACAAAAAATGTCTGTATCTGAGGGAGCTCCCACTCCACAGCCGTCGCTCGGAGCAAGCATGCTGGCATTAGGAAGCGTCATTCCGACGTTTACAGGAGATAAGACCGGGGTTCCAATCTGCGATTTCTTTTCCATGCTAGAAGAGATTGGGAAAATGGGGGGATGGTCCGATGCTCAAATGCTGGGAATGGCGAGGTGTAAGATGGCAAGAGCTGCTCATGATTTTGCATGGCGAGACGAAAAAGTAAAAACCACAAAATCATTTGCGGAATTTAAGAAGCTCGCGTTGGAGCATTTCGACACTGAACCACGTCACGTACGGGTACAGAGGTTCCGTGACGCCGGACAGATGGTAGGGGAGGACGTGCGAACGTTTGCGTCGCGGCTTCAGCGCCTAGGACGCGATACGTTAAGCAGGGAGGAGGAAGGAGACCAGCTAAGGAAGAAATACGCGGAGGATATACTTAAAGAGGAAATGACCGCTTTGTTCGTGGCTGGTCTGCAAGACCCCGTGCGCCGGTTCGTGCTCTCGCGCAAGCCGAGCAATTTCGACCAAGCCGTGGCGGCCGCATTGGATGAGGAACGAAATGAGGCGTTAACGACAGCCGCAGCGAAAGTACGCGTCATAGAGAGAGCGGTGCTCAGCCCTGAGGTTGCTCTCTTGACAGAGCGGTTAGATCGCTTAGAACAGCTGCTATCTCAGCAGGTGGAACGCCAGGTTGAAGCGCGCGCTCAACAGCGCTCATTCGCTGGAAACCGGAGACCGCCACAAAGCTACAGGCGCGGTATGCGAGATTTTGAAGAAATCGTATGCTTCGCTTGCCAGGGTCGCGGACACATCGCCAGGTTCTGCCAAAACGTGCGCCGTGGGGAGCCACAAAGAGAAGCAGGCGAGACACGCCCTAAGCAAGCCTACAGCGGGGCTCCAGATACCGAGACAAAAAACTAAATAGTCCTCCCCATCCTGAGGAGCGTGGGGAGGGAGCAGTGGATGATGAGGTGGTGGTGGTTTGTGTGGCCGACGAGGCATGCCCTGTTGTGCGTTGCAAGTAAAATGGTTGTTGCATGGAATTGTTGATAGATACGGGGTCAAAGGTGACATTGCTTAAGGAGAGCAGTTTTAACACGCTTCAAAGGAAGGGGGACCGCGAGGTGTTGGAAGCGTATGGTGGTATGGCAACCAAATTTGTAGGCATAACGGGGGATCCTCTTGGCATAAGTGGACTCTACCGGTTACACTTCTCTCTCGGCGGAATTGCATTGGAGCACCCCTGCTACGTATGCCCGGACACGGTGTCTCTGCCAAACGGAGTGTCAGGTATATTAGGGCAGGATTTTTTGAGAAAAGGGAAGGTAGTAGTCTCATTCTCTGAGGAAGAGGTTAATGCGGGCGGCTCAAAAGTTCCGTTTTTGAACAGGAGAGGGGCTGAGATTCGCATTACCGATATTGACACCCGTCAAACAGTGGGATCATTGGGGAAGGTATATTCGCGGGTTGCCGTCAGGCTGGTCGATGAGGCGGTCGTCCTTCCTTGGTCGGAGCACATTTTGTACGCGTTTGTGCCTTCAGATGTAGAGAGCAGCGCCGTGGGAGTGCTTGAGCCGGTCGATTCTCTCAGCAATGGCCTGAAGGCAGCCGCGTGCCTCGCGACAGTTAATGACGCCCACAGAGTGCCCCTACGGGTGGTTAACTGTAGCCAGCAGCCACTGAGCTTTCCCAAGAACAAAACATTGGCTTTCTTCACCTCTGCGATAGAGAAACGTGAGCCCACCGATACGATACTCGCAACTGTAGAGCATGCTAGTCCTTCGGCTGCTCCAAAGGTGTCGTTCGATCTTTCTCACGTAAAATCCAGGGAGAGGGAGGCTCTGGCTGGTTTGCTGAACGACTACTCGGAGGTATTCGCCGCGTCCAACCAGGATTTGGGCTGCTGTGGCGTTATCAAGCACAGGATAGAAACCGGCACTTCATCGCCCGTTTACCACCGTGCGTACAGGATTCCTTATTCCCAACGTGAGGAGATGGAGCGGCAGGTGCAGGACCTGATTGATCGCGGCATTGTCGAACACTCAAAGTCACTCTGGGGAGCACCAGCACTATTGGTGGAAAAGCCAGATGGCTCGTATCGATTGGTAGTGGACTACCGCAAACTAAATGCCGTAACTCGCATCGATCCATACCCAATCCCCAATATACAGGAGACGCTTTCTCAGCTGGGCTCTGCCAGGTACTTCACGGTAGTGGACATGGCGGCGGGATTCTGGCAGATAGCAATGGATCCGGCAGATGCCGAGAAAACGGCATTCAACACGCCCTCAGGGCACTATGAATGGAAAAGAATGCCGATGGGTCTGGCCAACAGCCCTGCTGTCTGGCAGAGAACCGCTGCTGTTATCCTGGCCGGTCTTCTGGGGAGGCTGTGCTTCGTGTTTATGGATGACATAATCATATACAGTGACAGTTTTGAGAACCATTTGCGCGATATTGAGCAGGTTTTGGTGCGACTAAGAGGAGCGGGTCTCAAGCTGAAGCCCTCTAAGTGCCAATTCCTCAAAAACGAGGTGAAATACCTCGGGCACGTTGTTTCAGCTGACGGCGTGCGACCGGACCCTGAGAAACTAAGGTGTGTCTCGGATTTTCCATCCCCGACTAGCGTCCGCCAGGTTCGGCAGTTTCTCGGCCTGATCGGTTACTACCGAAGGCACATAGAGGAGTTCGCCAAGCTCGCTAAGCCGCTCACCGCCTTAGCAGCCAAAAATGTCGCCTTTCGCTGGGACGAAAACGCGGAGGATGCTTTTTGGGCCCTGAAAAGGAAGCTAATGAGTGCACCGCTGTTGCGCCACCCGGATTTTAATTTGCCCTTCGTTATGGCCACAGATGCGTCAAAGTTGGTGCCGTGCTATCTCAGGTTATCGAGGGCAAAGAACATCCCGTTGCTTTTGCTAGCCGACAGCTGAGCCCCACAGAGCAAAAGTACGAAGCTACGGAAAGGGAGTGCCTCGCCGATGTCTGGGCAGTAAAGCACTTCAGATGCTACCTTTACGGCCGCAAATTCAAGCTAGTCACAGACTGCCATCCTCTAAAATGGGTGATGAGTGTCAGGGACCCTAGCTCGCGACTCGCTAGATGGAATCTACACCTGCAGGAATACTGCTTTGAAGTTGAGCACAAGTCAGGAAAGACACGTCTGAATGCTGATGCACTAAGCCGCACAGCTGCCGTGGCAGCTATAGATGAGTTTGTCCCCGTAGTCGACCCCGCCGAATTACGCACAGAGCAGTGCAAAGATCCTGACCTGAAGCGAATAATCGAAAGCTTAGAGGGCGCACCGTCTCACCCCGAACAGCTAGGTTATTTCATTGGCAAATACGGCACCCTGTGTCGGCGCACGAGGCCAACCAGGAAAGGGAGACCAGAGAAAACCGCTTGGGAGAGAGTCGTCATACCTCGGTCGTGGACAGAAAGGGTTCTTCGCGCGTTTCACGATGCGCCATGCGCCGGTCATTTTGGCGTAGCGAAGACACGCAGGCGTGTGGAGCGTTTGTACTTTTGGAGTGGCATGCGACAGGATGTTAGAAACTACTGTGCGAAGTGTCATTCCTTTCTCGAAAGAAAAACACCCAAGGGACGAAGACCAGCTCCAATTCAGCCGTTCCCTGAGGTTTCGGCTCCCTTCGAGCGGACAGGTATGGACATAATGGGCCCATTGCCCACGACCACTTCCGGAAACAAGTACATTTTAGTAGTTGTCGATCACGTTTCAAAATACGCGGAAGCGGTAGCACTCCCAGATCAGAAGGCAGACACGGTTGCAAGAGCATTTGTCGAACAGATCGTGCTCCGACATGGACCCCCGAGGCAACTCTTGACAGAT